>NC_138955.1:7052500-7577500 GCF_965226115.1 Aulonocara stuartgranti | reverse complement strand
GGTATTGATAACCTCCCTACTGGCTTTGGAACCACTCAATATGTTCAGTTACAAACACCACAGCCAATATCCTTAAAAGAAGATTGACCACAAAATGTAAAGCAGTCTATAAATAATTAGAGGCAGACATGAGCAGTTTCAATTTGTTGTCCCGGCAGCGCGAGTCTCGGTTCGAAACAACCCCGTTAATTATTCTGAAACCTGTTAATGGAACAGGGCACATTATCCTGATGGGCACATGTTGTCTAGCTCCTGCAGTCTGACCTTAAAAAAAAACCCCACTCAGACAAACATCAACACAAACACCGATGCATACGCAGGTGGACCAAATTCTGTCTCTTCCTAAGAATTGAGCTGTGCTTGTACTTCTGTGTGTGTGTGTGTGTGTGTGTGTGTGTGTGTGTGTGTGTGTGTGTGTGTGTGTGTGTGACCGACTGCTGGCTAAATTACAGGGTTTGATGTGCTCTGTGCTCTCTGATAGTGCTGGATGTAATGGCCCCTGTGGTTGCTGAACATTACAAGCTGAGGTAGCTCTAGCATCTGCTGCGTACGGTCCTTGACCCCACCCTCACCCCCACCACCACCACCCGCCTGAATCCAGCTTAGCAGCTTGGCATTTCATTGTATGCAATAACCACATCTACCGCTGGACCCGTCTTAACTTGACACCACACCTTTTGCATACCTATCTACTCATCCAACATCCAGTTTGTCATATATCACTTTTGTGCTCTCCTGACACCTATATGCACCCATCATCAAATCCCGTGGCCCGGTCATTATCCCGGCTGTTCCGTACAACCCCCACCACTTTTCCTGCTCTGCGGCTTTCACTCTTCCCCCTGAACCTGCAGCTCCTTGCATGAGCTGCAGTTGGACCCCATTGATGAATTACATCATCAGTGTGTGACATGAGTTATAGAGGCAGGTCACAAGGTTACAGTGGCTTGCAAACCAATTCCATGCTAATGACTCACAGGAAATCAAAGGCCATTGGCTGTTTACCCTCAGTGCAATGACAACACAAAGAATATACTCGGGATCAATGGGGTGATTTAGCTTAACCTCTTTTTGATTTTCATGGTAACTTTAATTAATTTTTTAAAAAAAGCATTTGCTACACAGATACAGAACTTTTTCATGTGTTGGAGCCACTGGTGGACTTTATTGTGACTCTTCTGTATCTAAATTTACGGAAATATTGCATCTCAATATTTCCTTTCATATACGCCTTCCACACACTGATTGGAATCATATTTGTTTTTAATCAAAGTGACTGGAGGATGATAATAATATTCACTGTCAGAAATAAACGCAATCAAATATAGGAATGACATTTTAATATGGATTTGGCATTGAGCTGGGGTAAGATTGGCACATTTTAAATATCAAGTTGGCGCTGTTAATAATGTTACAATTGGCTTCTTTGACAAATGACAATGAGATTGAATGCATATCAGCATTACTGAGCGATCAAACAGATATGACAAATAAATCCAGTTGGAGTTTTTGAATCCTCGCGAGTGTTTACTATGCACACAGCCTACCTAATGGTTGGCTTTTTAGTCGCAGGTTTCTGACAGGTTTTGTGATTTATATTGAAGAATACAGTTAATTACGTCCATCTGTAGACATCAAATGGACGGGCACATGACAATTAAAAAGAGAAGTGCGTTCTATTTCTGAGAAATCAACTTTTCAAATTTGTCTGAATAAATGCAAAAAAAATTATTTGTGGTTGAATTTGGTAATAGTGAGTAGAAATTTGCAAGAAATTTGCAATTGGTAAATAATCCAGCTTTACTGTTTAAAAGATCAGTTTTATTTATGTAACTGATTCTAAATAACTGTGATGTTTTTAATGGACTCTGAAGTAAGAATAGCAAACTTGGGTATACATATGTGGGACTTTTGAAAGTTAAAAAAATGCTGTTGTCCTTCCCTACGTTCAAGCTCATCTCCAACTTTCTCTACTCTGTTCTCTCTTTCTCCCTGTTTTTGTGTGATTTGAGGGAAATGGAGGTGGGAGGCAGTTGAGGGTTATTTGGGTGTTTGCTTTATTTCACTGGGAACTACACTGCTTCCTGACAACAGTCTGAAAACAGGCAAGAATGCCACATGACTCAATGACTCAACCCTGCTGGTTTCCCTTTCTCTCTCGCTCTTGCTCTCACTCGACTACACACACAGGGATACTGCCAGCTTATAAACAGAACTCACATGATGCCAAACAACAAACCGCACGCACTGCATGCCAACCTCTGATAACAGCAAATAAAAGTACATCCATATCTACACCTCATACGATCTGCATTCAGAACATACCACTACACTTGTCTTGCTCTCGCTGCAAACTCCAAAGCTTCCACAGTAAGTATAAGGGCTCTCAGTGGACTGCCCTCTGACAGTAAAACAGTGATGATTGCAAATACAAGGTGGACTGGTGAGGCCTGCGGCATCTATTATAGAGCAAAAGGGCCCCCAGTCTGTCTGTCTGCCTCTCTGACTGGCTGGCTGGTTGGCAGTGTATCAGTACTACTACTGCTGTTGCTGCCACGGCCCCCCACAACAATCGCTGGCTGGGCTCCTGAAGCCAGCTCCTGGACCTCTGCCAGCAGCCTGTTTGCTCTACACCATTAATTTATGTTCACTGGAGACAGTGCAAGGTTGTAGAGAAGCTCTACGGCATAACTGCCCCGTTTGCCTGCCAAGCTCCAGCAAGAGTAAGAGCGGAATGAATGGAAGAGAGGGTGAGGAAATAACCCTGGAGGATGTGAAAGATATAGGCATCTGATTGTACCAAGCTCCATGAGGCTAAATAGCAATCACTCCCACACAATCCCAATGCACCTCCAGACTTAGCGATCGACCAACAAAAAGACTGCGATGTTTTAGGGTAACACCTCCAAATTCTATCATGCATAATGAAATGAAAGATATCATTTTATCCAATAGAGGAGATAAAAATGTTTTAAAAAAATAAATAAAAAAAACCCTGCTCATTATGTACACAGAAATCAAAATGAAACTCCCAGATGAGTTTCTGTTGAGCTCAACCACAAATCTAGTAGTCGTTGCCAACAGTTATATCTACAAACTGCATGTGTGCTGTGTTGCAGACCCCGGTCCACTTGTGGCCGGGAGACATAACACAGAAATGCGCCTGTCTAATCGTCAGATTGAGATCATGGCTTATTTTTTCACCGCATGGCTGCCCCTGTGCTTTCAAGAGGAGGAACACGATCCTTCCATCCTTGCAGTGTGGGCCCTGGTTTTCTATCTCTCTCTTGTTTCCTTCAATCTCTCCTTCTCCCACTGTACTCTATAGGTCCCAACAGCAATACTTCTCTTGCTATACTCACTAACCCCTTTGCCCTCATCTCGTACCCTCTTTAGTTCACCTCATCGCTTCTCCTTTCCTCTCATCTCGTCTCGTCCCCCTTTTTCAAAGTTTCCGCTCAAGCTTTAAGCCAGGTCCTAGAGGGCAGGAATTTGGCCTGGTTTTTCAGCCCAGGCTGCTGGCTTTGTTGTGGTAACTGCCTGCTCAGGGGCACCCAGCTCTGTTCTGCTCTCCTTTCTAGCTTGCATGATGTCAACACACAGCCACGCTCACTACTTGCTCTCAAGAAATCTTTAAAACATGTTCTTGCAATGACTACAGCCGAGCCAAAGGATCATCCTACAGAGGGATTTGTTCCTATTAAAACTTTATTGGTATACATTTTCCAACCTTTGGTGGATTTTTAAAAAAATAATTCTTAGTAATGACTCTCCTGTTCCATTTTGTGCTATGATGTTGCTTGTTAAATTGTGAAATGACTGGTGTTTTGCCTTTGCACGGTACTTTTCAAACCTATGAAGAGATCATTAGAGGTTTGCTGGGTTGGTCATAGCAGTCGATCCAGTCACTTTGCCTGCATGAGACAGCTCAATATTCGCACCACGCGTTATTGTTGCCAGTCACAAAGTCATGGCAACGTGAATCTCTGAATAAACATCGGCACTGGTTTAGTAACACGCAGTGTGCACATGCTACAAAGGAAGCAGTCGTTTTCTGGGGCTGAAACATGACATTTTTTTAGAAACTATGAGCAACTGATTTAAAAAGTAATTTGTAATCAATTAAAAATACATTGTATCAAAGTACATTTGAGACGAATGTATACTACAGGAATACAGAGTGTTGGAAACCATCCCATAGAAATGTCAGGAAAACAGGGGCTGGTGTCAAGACAGTAAAGCACTTACAACTAAGAGCTTGTTGGAAAAAGTACTTAATATTAACATACAGAGTCGCTCTACGTTTACCCTCTTACTCTATTATGTTCCTTACACTTTGTTTAACTTCCTAAGTCAAAGTAAAGTGGGGCTGATCTTCAATTGAAATAGAAACAGATTCATTTGGTAAGATGGACAGATTGAGCTACAGAAAAAAGGGGGGGGGGGGGGGGGGGTGTTCGCTCTTCAAATAGAAGCTTCTGAGAGTTTCCACTTGACGGATCTCCCTTTCACTGTGAATTAACTTAATGAGAATAAGTATTCAAATACACATCCAGCACCTCCTTTAGCTCTATCCCTCTCTCTTTCTACTCTCTCCCTCTGTTTCTTTAAGACTCCACATTCTCAAGAGAAAGGCCAGTGCGTTCTAATAGTAAGCCTCAGGACACAACAACGAGAGCACAACCACTTACAGAGGACAAACAAGAAACCCCCAGGGCCCACTGTGGAATGTCAAGCCAATTTGGAAGATATCATAGGACATTTGTAATGTCAATTTTTGTTTTCAGGTCAAGAATCAAAGGCAAACACGGTCGGTAACATTTGTCCATTACATTGCAGTCAGAAACAACCCCTCCCCTACCAAAAAACAGCTGCGGGGGACACTTCCTGTTTGCTAATGATGCTAAATGTGTTCAAGTCAACCATGTCAAATTTTCTCCCCCTCCAAATGGACAGCTGGGGTGGAAAGAAACATTTTATCTCTTTTCCTTCTCTGCCTCCCTTTTTCTCTACCCTCTGCCAGTAAAAGAAGGTCCATGGCAGGAAGACACTTCAGATCACATCTCTGTCAGTGAGCCGGACGAACATAGCCGCTAGTAAGCATAGGTGCATTCATCTGAGATCACAAGTACTTCCAGGGAACAAAGTCAGCCAAGCCCTGATCAGTCACCACCCTGCCCCTACCTGTTGTGTCTGTTCTCTTTTACTGACTACAATTTTTGCCTTTCAGAAATGAAAGTCTTCTGAGCTCCCCTTTCATCTAGGAGTGTATGAGTCAAGGAGATATCTCCTGTCATTGCTCAACACCCAGGGGCGGCTGGCTGCATGGGGCTGTGTGGACTGACAAATGCCCTCAGGATCTTTCACTTTCTTAATGTTTCTCAAAGGAGGGTCGGCATGTGACAGGAGTTAAAATGCCTTTATGAAGTGCTGCCAAGAGGAGAAGAGAAGAGAAGAGAAGAGAAGAGAAGAGAAGAGAAGAGAAGAGAAGAGAAGAGAAGAGAAGAGAAGAGAAGAGAAGAGAAGAGAAGAGAAGAGAAGAGAAGAGGCTTGTGTTGCTTTTAGTCTGGTCAATAGCAGCCAATCTTTAGGTGCATTCTTCCATCCCATTTTCTCCCTGCTTGTAGTGCTCTTAGGCTCAATCCTGCCCGCAGGCCGAGGTGACCTTTGCCCTGGCTGGCCTGCCTAGCTACAGCCCTCTCGTTTGTTAGCCGCTTTATCCACTGACAAAGCAGGCAGGAAGTTGGCAGCCACCCAGCAGCCCCATGGGAGGATGACCATCAGCTAGCTCAGCTTACTGCTTATTACAGGATGCTGGGGAGCATGTGTGTCTGTGTGTGTGTTGGCATATGTGTTTGTCCTTATGCTTATGTCTTATGCATTTATTGCATGTTTGCATGCGTGCATGTTTAGAAATGTGCATATGCAGACATGTTTAACTGAAGGTTTTTGTGCAGGAAATTCTTCCATAGAATAGGTCATGTCTCCAAGTTAACCAGATCAGCTATACATGTTTGCAACAATCAGGCAACCTTCCAGTCGCTGGACTCAGGGGACCCCAGCACACTTTCTCTCTCCCTCTCTCCACTCTTTCTTTCCTCACCCTCCTCCTCTCTGCAGCCTGCTCATCAGAGCGCTCAGAACAGCTCACTAAAACATTATATCATAAGACACTCTAGTTTCACTCTCGCCACTCCATAAAAGTCAGGTAATTCATACTTCATTTATATACCTTCCCATTAATAAAGCTGATGAACTTTTACTCCTTAAATCTAATGGGCCATTTTAGCACGACTGCCAGCGCTTGCCGTTTTCTCTTTCCTTTTCCGTCTGCCTCTTCTCTCCCTTCTATTCTATTAGTACTTTGAAGAAGGATAATCCGCAGGCACTCAGGCACTGCACACGTACAGTGGTATGTGGCTGAGGATGCAAAGAGAAGGCTTAGGAAATTTTGAGACTTTTCACTGACCTCTGTCACAGACAAGCAGTGACACATACCATCCATGCGGTTGTTTTGTTTTTTTCTTTTCACTGTTTTCCCCTACCTCTCTCTATCTGGGCACAACAGAAGGTCACTGACCTGCAGGCCTGATGCAAGGCATCATGGCTCCTCAGCTCTGAGGCTGTTGACAAGCGACTGTGTTCTTTTCAACAACTCGTTGAACCCCCCTCCCAACCCCACCTCCCTTCTCAGGAATGTAACACAACCGCTCACTGAGGTAACCCAAGCCCCTCCCCTCTCCCATCCTTCATTTGCGGAAAGAGAGAGAGAGAGACAGAGACAGAGAGTGAGACCGAGACCAACTGGGGGTGTTAGACAGCTGTCCCCCATCTCCCCATCTAACTCTTGCTCACTCTCTATTTCTCTTCCTCTCTTTAGATTTGCTTCTAGCCCACTGCCTGTGGAATAATTAATGATGCAATTGAGCTGAGGAGAGGACTCTGACCAGCAGGGGCCATTCCTGAATGCCCGGGTAGCCGTTTTATGGAGGACCGGAAAATAGAAACAGAGAAAGACATGAAGAGACAGATAGGCAGAGGAAGAGAAGGATATAAAACAGTCCAACAGCGAGAGGAAGAGATTGTTAATAGTCTGTTCCTCAACGGTCTTCTTCCCTGTTTTCGTCCCCTCTAGTCTAATCCTACATCCCCATCCCCCTCTTCTCTCTTCCATCCTCATGGCGGGATTGGGGGGCCTGACCTGTCTGGTGATTGATGGTAATGTCTCAGGAAGTCATTTTCCCCGACAGCACCCCGCCGCCTTTCAACAGGCCTGGTGCAGAGGTGAGCCCATCACATAGACGCTGTTAACTCTTTCCTCACTCACTGGCCCAATCTTTCATACTGATCTACTTCACACCCTCATCTCTGCACCACCTTCTACCAACCCCAACCCAAAGACTTCAAGTTCTAAGACCATGGCAAGGATGAGAATGGGATCAGTGAAAACAAGTCATCTTGACATAAAAGCCACACAGGCCATCTTGAAGTGGATCTGCCAGGCAGCCCCTAATTCAGGTTGCTGGGGATAGATCCCCACGATTCCATTACTGTCAGTGCTTACCACCTCCATTATGGCAATTAGGACATGGCTCTAACACTAGGAATGCTTTGCTATCTTCTGGAATTGCAAACATCTGCCATGTCTCCGCTCCATGTGTCGGAGTGGAGTTGTCGTTTCTTAAACACACATCTTTTTACAGTCACACTCTCCCCTCTTTTTTCCCTCTTGTTTCTTCAACACTGCTCTCCACATTTATTTTCTTAATTCGACTCAAACTGTGCCTTAAAGAGATCCTTCTCTGTTTGAGTCCAAATAACCTAAAATGATCCGTGAAGAGACTTGCGGTTCCTGATTTCAATAGGCTTCATTAGTTTTTAATATCTAGCCAAGAAAAGGAGGGGAAAATGGCATGGAGATAATCAATGGAAAGGGGCTGGTACCCTATTAATCTCCCCCAAAGGATTGTGGGTTAATACACGCTCTTGCATAGGCAAACATGGCTGTGTGGTGAACACATCTGTCTGCCTGGATGGGTTACTTAATGAAACAGCCAGCGTTTGGCTGCTGAGATGGATGTCATTCCCTCAGTGAAAAATGAGTTCTCTCTCCTACTATGCTGAGGCAGAGCCACACATGATAGGACTCCATTCAATTCACTAGAGACCTAACTGTGCCCCTGTGTGAGAGCAGCTTGTCGGGCTGGACAGGCAACGCATGGGCACTCGAGCAAGTCTTCATGGAGATCATATCAGGGAATCCTAATGTGAACAAGACTCAGAGTGATCTGGGAATGAGAGAAGTCACGGAAAGACTAGATGAATGGTATTACAGTAGGAAGATAAAGAAGAACAAGAAAGAGGGGAGATGAAGGTTGAACCACCTGGGCTAGATAAGCAGGCTCAATGTGTGTGTGTATTCTAGATTGTAAGTATGCCTGTGTGCATGCATCTGCCAGTATACGAGTGCATGTCTGTTTGTGCATGTATCAGTGCGCATTCTGACAGTGTTGGAGGTGACCCCTGGTCAGGGAGTCCTGTAACAGGAGCTCACCTCCGGTTCTGCGAGCTCTCCTCTCAGTGTGCTAAACAGCCACCTGAAGACAGGATTAGCTATTGTGACCCAGCCCCAGAGGTAACTGAGATACACCTCCGGGGACAGACATGAAACGCACACTGTCACGTGTTGCAGAGACGCAGCCAGGTGGGTAGAGACTGACACAGACGAAAACAGCCGTTTAAAAAAAAAAGCTGTAAAAGGGAGACAAGATAGGACAGGTGGTGGGAGGGATTGTAGATGCAAACAGGACGCTTATAAGAGGATGATTGCAAGCAGGATACAGTGTAACGTAAAGCAAGTTAGGGTGAAGGTGTCAGTGGTGTTTGCTGTTGTGTAAAGACAACAAAGCTTCAGAGCATAAGAGGATTGGGCAGCCTAACTTACTGCCTTCGGGTAGCTGAGATTTGTGCCTCTGTGGAAATTGATGCCTGTCAGCCTATCTATGACTCAACTCTGACAATATGCATGCATGTGTGTTTCTGTGTGCATGTAAAAGTGTGCATGCTGTGCTATGACAAATGAGCGGTGCCTAATTTGTGACTGATTATGCAGGCTGCGGGTGCCCTAAACCTCTTTGAACTTGTAATTGCCCCTGGTTTCAGTAATGAACATTAAGGAGGATTCAGAAATGTGTGGCTAATTACACATTTGCCCCCTCCACACACGCACACACACTTGCACTCTTTTACATTTCTTCATCCTATTGCTGGAGAAGAAAGAGGAAAAGGAGGAGTTGGAGAAGGAGCATGAGAGCCAAGGAGGAGGTGCTGGTTTGGGAGGCATATACTCCTGTTGTTACCCTCTTTATCTAAATAATTGTACAAGCGGGTTTATTGGCTTTAGAGAGGTGCTTTGTGTGTCAGTTGGTGCAGCCCTGGGGATGTAGGGGACTGGCTTTCCCCAAGATCAATATTAAGAGAGATTCACATCTGGAGCCAAGGCCTGTTCTGCTTAGATTTGGATTTATATATTTGGGGGGTTTTTTTCCTATGTGATTTTTCATTGGTTGTCTTCTTCCTCTATCCATCTGCTTTTTCTTATCAGTGTGTGATAAAGCCTACTTTTGATAGAGAGACTGTTATCTATCACACATGCTCATTTGCTCAGCCTTACATGATCTTGGAGGGACTTGGCTACAGAGAAATCCAGAGTTCTGGAGTGAACTACATCTGCTCTGTGTGGAGAGCAGACACAACACATGGCTCGGTATAAGCGCTGAGCAGAAATGCTTGAGCAATGAAGCATTCTGGGTAAATGGTTGCAGTGCAGGGAAGGTCTACTGTGGCTAGTGGAGGGGGAAGAGTCGGGGAAAGGAGCAACAAATTGACCTGCTCAGCCTGGGTCTTTGATGTGGACTGAGCTCTCTCTTAAAAAAAAAAAAAACAGTCCATATGTTCAGAGAGGGAATAGAGATAGGATATCAATGGGGGAAAATGAAAAGGTGAGGAAGTGGGGGGAAGAGGTGAGAACAAGAGGCATGGCTCCCAGTTATAAGGACCCCACTGTGCAGGAATCCCACTGCCTACCCCTGGACTAAGAGCCGGGCAAAACAAAAGCATGCATTTGAGAAGAGTTGGACGGGAGGGGAGAAAAATCACACAAAATGGCAGGAGTGGGATTTGGTGCAGCTAGGCTCCCATGACAAACCAAACAGTGAAACTCATAGTCTGTTTTTGATTTATACTCCGTGCCTCCATCCATCTCTCTTTCCTTGCCTCCCTCCCATTTTTTAGCCCGGCTTGCCATTTCCATGCCTGTGCTGCTCCTTTTCCCTTTTGCATTTTCTCCTCTTGGTGTGAGATGAATATCAAAGCAATAGTGGGGCAGCTTGGAGGCCTGCAGCAGAATCTCATTGGCCTCCATGGTCCCCAGCAAGCAGCCGCCACTGCTCTAACAGCTCTTGCCACAACCCTGCAATCAACCGCGGGGGCAATGAGACCAGCCTCCCGGGTGGATATTCTGGAAGGGTAAGGGGTAATTTAAGGGAACTAGTTTTAAGACGTCAAACCAAAATCCTCTTATATATTTTGTTTTGAATAAGATAACCCGAAAAGTGTCAAAGGGAGGAAAATCCTACACAATCAGCTCCGACCATCTTAATAACCTTGTTTTTTAACCAGGGGCATGTTCACTATCGCAGACGCTGGGCTCCCTCACTGCATATGATGTCATTCTGTCCCATGTCCCGCTGAGCTGGCTCAGCCAGGTCCTAGCTTGGATCAGTGTTATTACTACATAAGAAATGGACAGCAGTGCTGAAGGCAGGGAAACGTTACTGAACTGGGGTCAATTCTCAGTGGAGCACA
Source organism: Aulonocara stuartgranti (assembly GCF_965226115.1). Classification (NCBI taxonomy): domain Eukaryota; kingdom Metazoa; phylum Chordata; class Actinopteri; order Cichliformes; family Cichlidae; genus Aulonocara; species Aulonocara stuartgranti. The sequence continues at coordinate 7,566,634 of NC_138955.1, read as the reverse complement.
CAGACGTAAAGAAGCATCCTCCTTTCTCTGCACGTGTGTTCTTGGAAGTCTCTCAACTGTTGTGAGCTGTAAGTTTATAAATCTGAGCAGCCTTGACAGGCTGAGTTCTGTTTGTAGTCTGCTGTGGTCAGGGCATGTGCAGTCACCTCCACAGGGGCCAGTCAAAGTCATGCTGTGCTGGAGCTCTTCGCCCGGGACACCTTATTTAAAACCATTATTTAAAGAAATGCATATAATATCACCTTTCGTGAAACGTGTTATTATTACTATTATTATTTTATTTTTGCTGGAGGATAATTTGTAGGTTGCTCTCTCTTTTTTCTTTTGCAAACACCGTGGAATTTCACGCAACTTAATCACCTCCATGCAGTGGGAATGTACCGTAAACAGTCCCTCAGCGAAAGCACTCATTTCTGCTACTTCATTAAACAACCTGCATTAAGATGCAAGCAGCAGGAGTGAAAATTAACTGGAAGGGATGGAAATGAGAGGAAAAACGGAGGAGGAGAAGTGGTGTGTTTGTGCAGGTATCCCAGCGTTAAAAGATACACAATATAATATGATGCTCATTTTGAGAATAAGCAAGCTATGGGATTAAGAGGGGGGGAAAAAAACTACAAAAAAACATGCCAACAATTTTTTTCAGCGTATAGTGAACGCGAGGCTAATGTGCCACGCTTTATATGTCAGTAGATTCCAAGTGGGGTTAGTTGGCTTTGAAGTGGAACTGTGACAGATCTGGATTAGAGGGCAAAGTGTAAAGGTCTGATGTTGGAGCATGAAACGAATTAGGGTTTATTACATTCTAATACAGCACTAAATCTCTAGAAACACCTACCATTTATGCCAAAGCACTGTAAACAAAGCTTTTGTCAGTCATAAGAGCTGTGACACACTAGCATTTGAAAACAATGCCATAGTTGCTCTGCAATGAAAACAAAAACTTGATTTATTTTACTCATTTACTCATTCTGTTTTCTTCTTTGCAGATTAACATTCTTGAGTAAAATAAGCCTAATTTCTCTGTGAGGGTCTGCCACTGCTGCGTTAGGCCCTCTGTGGTGTACTGGCTGGGGAAGAACAGATGGCAGACTGAGGTGGCTTGTGTCTGTTTTCCAGGGTCGCTGAGCAGCCAGCATTAGAACACAGAGGCTAGACAATAGCTAGGCACCAAACCTCGAACCCCCCACCCCCACCCCCCCCAAAGGTCTCTTCCACACTCATTATCAATGACTTTCAATTACCCCTGTGCCAAACATCACCAAACTATCCTGTCATATTGTCACTAACATCTGTTTTGCAAACACACAGGGAGCAGTGGGTCTTGTCACAAAAGTAACCATGTGATGACTCTTTTTCCTGCGTTTTCCACTGATGATCACACATTCGGGCAGTGGCAGTGAACCAAATTGTCGCCCGGGTTGCTACGGGTGACTGGAGGACTGACTTTTGAGCTCCTGAGGCAAACAAGCACATGACAGATTAGTGTGTGGGCCTCCTCCAGGCGTCCACCTCTGTGACCCTTAGGAGTCCCCTCCTTACACCCCCTGCTCTTACCCCTAAAGCCAACCCCTGCCTCTCCTTTGTTCATCCAAACTATCAACAACCTAGAGAGATGGACAAGCAAACAGATTTTTATGTTTTGCAGTCAACAAAAAGAGGCTAAAGTTACTTTGAATAATATTTTCAACGTAAAACTTTTTTGTCTGATCTATTATCAAACACAATTATTATTTTTTTTATTGAACCGCTCAGTTAAATGAAATTATAGGTAAGTCGACTATTTGTTTATTGAAAAAAAAGTACTGTGCCATGTGTATGGGAAAGAAAAAGTAGGCACCAACAAATATGGCAGTTCGATGTAAAAGGAGGAAGGGCTATTTCAAACTGTTTGCAGATGTGTGTCTGCACCAGCTAAATGCTGCTTGTACTGGAACAACACACAAGGATTAGAAGGACTAGAGGAGCTTAAACAAAACTGGGGATACTACAGGGCTGACTGTTTAGTCTACTCAAACAACATGTCCTCTCTTTTTGAGGAATGGACTTGTACACTTGTTTATCGTATGGAACAAACATCCGTTGCCAGGTTTGGCCGTGCCTGGATCCATGTCTTGTGAATGACCCTAGCCGACTCTTTTATGTGCGTCTATAAAGGGTGGCAGAGAGAGCAGCTCCCATAGGAGGGCTCGACCTGACGATGACACCCTGTCGTCATGGAGACTAATGCTATGTTGGGCTTGGATCGGGAGTGTGCGCATGTGTGGGTGGGGCAGGGGGGATAGCTACTGTCACTAGTGTACCTAATGATGTTTTCAGCACAATGCTCTTAACTCTAAGACGCTCCTCGCTCTGGTGAACACCTGTGTTATCTGCACTGGTATCTTTACTGTTCTCGTAGGTACATTTCACTTTTCAGTCAAAACATAGCTCATTAGTCAATACTTGTACTGGTGTTACATTTAGGATGATAAAAGCCAATTATACTAATAGCTACATTTAAATACCATCTACCCATACATAAACATTTCAGAGCTGAACATTTAGTTCTACTTCACAGTCCAAGGACTCTCTAAATGACTAAAGGATATATCACTTCCCTTTCAAGGAGCCCAGGGGACCAATACACCTGGCTTAGCAGCTTAACAGCATTTCCCAAAACACCCAGGCCAAAGGGTGGCCCAGCACAGAACTTGAGACGCTTGATGCTCTAGTTGGCTACCTACTTGCTCGTCTGACTGACCGCTCTCCCTCTCTCCTACGATCCCTCACTCCCTTGTTTGAGTGCACACACTTAAGGAAAACTTTCAATTTGGCCCCGATTGCTCCTGAGGTTCCTTATTTATTTTCATAGGTGTTGGAGACTTTACACTAGTCAAAAAGACAAGGCCAGAGCCCAGAGAGGTATCTTTGCATCTGAGTGCTTCCTGTTTTCATTGCTAGGCCAACCCTTGTCTTTACAGGGGTTAGTAAGGGTTAGCGGGGGGTTAGCAGGGGTTGAGAAAGAAGGAAGACCAGGGGCGCCAAGGGGCTAATTGTAAAATTTAAAGTTTGCTTTTGCTGAGCACAAAAGGGCATTACCATTGCAAAGGTAGGAAAAAACTCCCATCACTGCAATTTTACAAATCTGACACGTTCTCTGAAATCTTTCTCTAGCTACTTATCTGACTCTCTCTTCCTATCCTGAATTCTGTGGTCCATGCTTCTGAAGTGCAGCAGAACATTTTACCCCTAACAGTGAAGTTTACCTTTCTGATAACATAATCTCCCTGTAGTATTGAAAAGCTTATACCAACAGTCTGGGATTTCCCTTCCCCTAATGTGGCTGGAAGACATCCAGAACCTCATGGTGAGGGAGGGGGGGTATTAGAGAAAAAGAGTGGGAGGGAAGATAGAAGAAGGGAGTGGAGAGACAGTCTGACCCTCTTCTGCCAGCTAACACCAGCTGATCTGTTCAACACTCTGCCAATTGCATATGGAGCATTTAAGGTTGCCAGCTCTGCAGTCAATACGCATATGGCCTCGACATAAAAGAGATCAGGGTTATCGCCGCCTTCTCTGATTGTGCAATTGTGAAGAACTGTCTCTGAGATCAATATGGTGCAAAAACTGTACTTTCCCCTTGCCTGGGAAATTGGCATACTGAGATTAGCGGTAAATATGACTTCAAGTGAGGTTACTTGCTATATATGACCGTCATGAAGGAAACAATCTTGTGAGTTCTCCCATGAGAGTGTGAGGTCAGAGTAAAGCAAGGGAGGGTGGGAGGGGAGAGGCAAAGGGCAATTTTGTTATACTGAATCTAAAAGCCAACAGTTGTTACTACTGGCCTGTGTTGTTTTTTTGTGTTTGAAGGGGGTCCTGTCCTTTTGAGCTTTTCAGAAGATGTGACAATGGCTGGATGTTGAGAACATATGTAGAGAGACCCCTGCGGCTCATGGAAGAGGAGCTCCATGCTGGCCCCTCAGTTTGAGAAAATACAAGCCCGCTCCTTTCACTCCTCACCCCTCAGTTAATGAATGCGTGAATGGCAGAATGCCGCTATAGGCCATTCAGGGGCCAAAGTCCCCAAGAATTCACCTTTGCACAAATGCATCCAGCTATGGCAAATACATTTGCTTAACAAATTAAAAGAAAGAAGAATGGTTAATGGGTGTGAGTGTGTGTGTTTGTGTGTGTGTATGTGTGTGTGAGCAAGAGAAAAAGAGCGAGAGAGTTTATGGGTGGGAGAAGTGGATGGTGAGAAGAGAAGGGGGATAATTCAATTAGCCGTCTTCCTCAGCAGAGAAATGAAGGCAGGTTAAAAGGGAGGGATTATTATTTGTACAAGACTGGCCAAGGCTTTGCACAAAAGAAACAAATAAAGATTGGATAACATCTACAAGCAGGGTTTGTGATAAAGGGGTGAGAGGGAAAGGGGAAAAAAGAGGGTCTGAATTAACCAGCGTTCTGAAAAAATGTGCCCCTCCTTTGCTCACCGCTATTTCAATTCAAATTTAAAACAATTCTAAAGATAATTGGCAGGGACTCTTCCAAAAGGTCTGTGCAGAAGCTGTATGGGGCTTTCATCAGGAAAAATGACCAATCTTGAGAGAATTTCTAGCCTTACCATAAAGCCTGTGTATATAATTTGTTATTTTGTTGTGTTTTAATGACACACAAAAAAACAGGTAATCTTAACAGTATTTGAACATTTTTCTTTCAACTAACAGTTAGTGGTACTCAAAAGTTTAATGTCTGATTGAAGCCTGGTCTGTAGCATTTGGTGAGAGGTCTCCAGTCAGAGAGCGATGGGAGCCGCGAACAGCTGTGAAGTCATTTTGATAATGATGAGAATAATAAGCGTGCAGACTGGCGTGGTGGAGCCGCTAAGGCCTGCGAGGCTCAGGGCTTTGCTGTTGCAGCTTCACTGCTCCTGAATAGATAAAAGTGATTAAAGCACTCCTGATTATCCCTGACCAATATGTAATGGATTTACAGCCCTTTCAATTAGGCTGTATTTGCTGGCTGCTTATTACTTGGGCTTTTGGTTAGGTAATCAGGGTACGGGGCTTTGAGCTGGGAGTGGGCACTGTGGTGGTGGTGGGGGCTACAGAGTGCACAAAGGGCACATGACCCTCTTAAATGTGCGGATGTTTTAAAAGACTCTAAACTAAGGCTCCTTTACTTTCACATTCTCTCTCTCATTTCTTTTTTTTATTTTCCCCATCCCCCTAAACTGTCCGTCCATCCATCCCTGGAACGGGGAACCGCAGCCTCAAGCAGCTTATGTGTCCCGGCGTCGCCACCTCCTTCTGAAATCTGACCTGTGTTGCAAAATCAATACAGCCTGATGTTCTGATAATGTCCTGACATTAGAAAGGGAGAGGGGACATGTGGACCACCCCGTTTCACTAAGAAACATACTCACGGGAAAATAACGGTTGTGATTTTACAGTTTACATTTAAATTACTGTGACATTTAGACATATGATCCAAGACTCTGATCAGTCATTGTCAGAGATTTCTGACAGAATTGTACGGTAAACACTTTCCTATGGAGCTATGGAGAAGAAATAAACTAACACATGTCAATTTTATCGAGAGATAAGTAGATTAAGGTTCCCTTATTCCACAGAAAGACTGATTATGTAAAGAGGCCTTCAATTCCACATCCTACTTCTTTACACAGCTACACAGTCACAGTCGTTCTCTTTTATTCCCCAGTTGTTTTTTTTATCATGCTGCTTGTTCAGGCCAGAGCTGCAGTGCATCTCGTACTAGAATAAATGTCTTGGATTGCTGGGTCTTTTCTTTCTTTCTTTCTTTCTTTCTTTTTTTTTTTTACAGAAAGTGTGCTGAGCAGAGTAAACAGCCCAAACTGATTAGATTGACCTGGTCACTGTGTCCCTTTGACAGGTGGCTGACAAGTGAGCATCGCAGCAGCACCATCACTCTCTCCCCACTGCCTCAGTAGCTACTGTGTGACAGGTGCGTGTGAGTATGTGTCTTGAATGTGAGTGTCTCTAAATGTTTATTTGGTTTGTTGTGTGTTTTTTTTTTTAAATAATATAGACATATCTCCAAATTATAATGGTTGTGCTTACCGTGAGATGCTGGAACAGCCACGCCCTCATGATGTTTGTGGCCACCTTAGGGAAAATGCCACGCTTTTTCTGCCTCTTCTTATCCTTGTCTGGATCATCGTCATCCCCTGTGCCAGGCGATGCAACGCTGTTGTCTAAGCCATCTCCTGGACAGAAACCAAACCCAGGGTTAAATAACATCCCCGACCACACCACAGGCTCAGAATACAATAGCAAAAAAAATGGAACAGAGGTATACAGTCAAAGCTGAGTTTAAGGCTCATGAAAGATGGATAAACGGACAAATACCACAGATAACTTTGAAAGAACTGGAAAGTGCTGCACTAAGGCCAAACGAATTTCCACAGCAAAGCCAGTGTTGTGTAGTGAATATATGGAGGTAGGGGGATTTAGATGGCCTTAGACGAAGGGCTGTACAGAGACTGAGAGGTTTACATGGAAGCCTCGCAGAGCTGCTCTATACCCCAGAGCACGGGAGGGGAATAGGGGTTAATGACTCTAATGTTATGGTTGGACGCTGAAACACTGGGTTCCTCATTCCATTTTTACAGTAGGAGGAGATGGAAAGAAAAAAAATGGACACAGAGCCTTCAAGTACAGAAGAGACATGGACTCATGTCATTAATTCAATTAAATTTGCATGCTTGACATAATGTAGAGCATTTTTTCCCATCTTTTGATGAGGGCCAAAGGGGACAGGATGGAGTTATGCAGATATGTACTGTAACACACAGAAATTCATGAATTTAGGACATCCAGTTAAAGTGCGTGGAAGTAAATGTTATTTGGGGTGGTTCATTGTTGCACTTCGATGCACATAATGGACTCTTCATCGGCTTCCCGAAACCCTGAACAACCCCACCCCCAAGCTTCCGCCACGAGATTAGCATGACCGGCCAGCGGCGGCTTTGCCTGCATTAATGTCCATCAGCGTTTGATTTCACAAGGGAAGCGTGCACATACCCGGGCACGATTTCTCCTTTAAATTGAAGTTTCCATCTTTGTCCCTTGCCTTTTCCTTGTTCGTCTTCCTCGGCATTAATTGTGCATTAGCAAAAATGATTTACTTTTAACAGTCATAGTTATTTTTTCTTGCCCCCGGGCACAAATGCCTTGAAAGCCTTCCTTGAGGGCATCTAAATTATGTATCTGAAAAACTCCTCCACTAAGGAAGAGAAGGACCCTGACATTCTCAAAATTCAGACTCATATGTCCTCCTGTTTTTGGAGAGGCATCAATCACAGCCACCTATACAAGCCTTAATCTCGCATAAATATTTGAACTAATAACATTAAAAAGGGGGAAAGAAAAAGGATCCGACTAGTGGCGTAATCTAATGCAAAATAAATGAAGAATACAAGGACAGCGGGGGCCCGCACTAACTACTTTTCCCAGTTTTTTTTCTTCCCCTTGTTTTTGCCTCTCTTTTTCTTCTCTGTCTTGCACAGTGTTTTCCTTCCAGATCATTAGTGGAGAGCCACACGAAAGAGGAAAACAGAGAAGTGCCGACTTTGCGCTCCCTGTGTGAAGTTAAAGAAGCAACAGTCCTTCTGAAGGACACATGGGAATGGGGACACAGGCTAGGGGTGTTGTAATTGTAGAATGGGCATTCATTAGTGGCAAATGCCATAAATCCCAGACTAAGTACGAATCCTTGTTCAGGAAAGCTTAAAACAATAAACTTTGGTCTGGCCATAGCCCTACCCTGACTGTGAGGGGCTTCCTGAGAAATGTGACCCAGACGGAAGCTAAGTCTAACTCCCTGAGTTTGCTTCCAAACTTCAATAAAAACACAACTAGTGAGCTGTGAATTTTAACCAACTCCCTTTTGTTTCACTGCTTTTGAGCTTCACTGAATAATGTTGATACACAGTTTGCTGTTTGTTTGTATGCCGCTAGGTTTTGTGTTGATTTTCGAGCTACTCTCCAAATCCCTCTCCTGCTGTGAGCAGTCAGGCTCATCCAATAGAACCACACAGTGGCCAAAAGGCTGGCAGATTAATTTTATTGACGTTTCCATTTTCACTGCAATGCGATAGCCTCCCCCCCGGCCAGGGCCAGAGCGACCCGTGCGTATTTACAGACTGACCTGTCACTTCATTACCCAGCATGCTCGCTGCCTCCTGCCCTAGCCCGCAAGGATGAAACCAGACTCCGGTGCTTTTCAGCTCCTCTCTCTCTTACATGTGCACGGATGCTGACATGTGTCCACAGATCAGGCATGTGGCATTCGAGCATTCATTCTGTGTACAGTTTAAATACAAACTGTGTACAGCTTTTGTATGACTTCAAATATGTGAAAATGTGCACACAGTAAATAAAGAATAAAGAAAAATCAAATGTGGACAGAACATGAAAAGAAAGAGCAAAGAAAGAAGAGAAACAAGAAGACGCAAGAAAAAAAAGGAGTAGAAATAGAATAAAGAAGATCCAACTTGCACAACCTCATTACATCTAAAGGAGGGCTGGTGCTTTGCATCCACCCCCACTCCTTTCTTATGAGCGAGAGAAGGAACGCTGCAGGGCAAATTGTCCCAAACGCTAATGGCTTCTGACTGTTCCCTGGCAACTCTGCCATTCTAACCTGTGTGGATGTGCACTCTGAAAAAAAAAATCAGGAAAGAAAAAAAAAGTGCAGAGCAGGGGGATGAGTGTCCCATCATCTGGCCATGTGACACAGATGGGGGTTGGCTATTAGGAGGCAGTCGAAAGGCCTAGGGGAGCTGAGGTGCTGGAGTGTAGCCCCAGGCACTTTTGGAAAAGCAGCGCCCTTGGAGACAGAAAAAAGACAGCCCCCCCCCCCTCTCTCTCTCTCTCTCTCCCACTCTCTCTCTGTCTTCCCTCAACCTTTCCTCCTCCCTCCTTTTCCCTCGCTCACGCTATCAAGATCTTGACTTAAAGTGTCTGCAATGAAAGTTTCTGTGCAGATTTTCAGATGCACGCAAGTGGAGAAGGTGTAATCAGGCAAGATGGAAGACAATGACCGGACGCGATCAGGGCGAGAGAGTGAATGAGTGAGCGCACTAGCAAACAAACAAGCACAAGTCCAAAGCACATTACGCTCGCACACATTCCCTCTCTCATCACCAGTGGGTGGTTATTAAAAATGCATTCAGATATATCTCCTTGTGAGTAAATTGGTCTCAGGGCTGAGCTCATTAACGGGTCGGGATAGGACTGTAAACACACTGCAACTTGGCTTATCTAATGCTGGCACATTCAGGGTCACTTCAGGATTTCTTGCATCGAAAATTGTAAAGTACAAAGTGTCCTACAGTCTCTGCTTAGAATAGGGCAGACTTCAGTGGACTTTTAATGACTTTAGAGCAAAAGTTGTATTGTGTCTAGTAGGTATCCTGCCCCTTAGGGACCCACTAAGGTCGAGTCTGTCTTGTGTATATGACCATGAGTAACATATACTGCAGCTATCAGTATAACAAGAATGCCCTCCCTCTGCTGCTTTGCCGTTTTCATATGCGTGAATAAATAATGACTTGTCAATAGCTGGAAAACACATTCAAATCCAGCCATGTTTAGTTATCACATAACACTCCAGAGTGGTCCATATACCATTAATAATAATACCGTGGAGCCTCTAGACAAGCTTTAGATGTTGTGTGTGTGTATCATTGTAAAGGCTGTGCAGTGATTTTGCACTAGGAAGTCTGGGCGTTTATTTCAGGGTAATGAAGCAAGAGTGTAGAAGCAGTGGCTTATGGAAGCTGTGGTTAAAGTGACTAATTACAGCAGACCCCCCACGCCCCCTGTCAGCCCAAACTAGTGAAGCGTGTTCACCCAAGCTCACCCAAAAAAAGGGGGGGAAGAGAAAAACTCATGAGGAGAGTTAGATGGAAAGAGGAGCAGATGGATACCAGAAGCTTGGAGTTTTGCTGCTTTAGGAGCTTCGCTGGTCTTAGCACACCATAGTGACCGGGCCCTACACCTCTCCCTCCAACACCCTCCTATTACCACCACCTCTATCCATGCAGGCTTGGCCGCAGAGAATGAAGTGAAAAGAAGAAGGGGGATTTAGAGCCTCCCTTTTCCCCCTTTTTCTCCTCAACTTTTCAGCCAACATAAGCGGCGTTTAGCACATTCAGTCCCCCAAATGGCAGCGAATGAGAGAAGCAGTGGGGGCTCCTCTTTTGTCCGTCTGGTTACCCCTTTTATTTACTCTGGATTTACGGAGGGGTCTTTGCTGGCTCTGGGACCACATGCTCTTGACGCACACACAATCTCTCACATAGGCACATACACAAACACATAGAAGCTCTATTCACACTAGTGGAATGGCTATTTCTCTGCTTCTCTGTGCCGACTAGGGATTACAGATCATCTTGCTATAACTGCAAGCTAGCAATATGGTTTACATTCATGTGAAACACAACGCAAGTGCTAACAAGTAAAACACGATTGCCATACCGGTTAAACACACACACTCAAACTTCCAACTTTTAGATAAAAGTAAAGCATCTGTGAATTTGTGTCTTCATGTGACCACACACCACAGACGCCATATGGTTTACTGCACTCATTCAGATTCATACAGTAGATGAGGGCTCTAAACTGAACTGTTTTAGTGTGGCTGCACCACTGCAGCCAGTGTTTTACGCTGATTATTTCCTGATCTGTGCTTAAACAAGCAGCAGCCCTTGCACTGGACCATAAAACAACAGCTTAGTAAACAGCAAGCATGCTGACAAATTGGTAGCGCTCAGGCCGGAGTCATTAACAGCCTTAAAACCTGTCAGAGCAATTACAACAAACTCTCTCCTTCAGCAAGTCCCCCTGCCAAACTCAGATGTCACCATCCGCCTCCTCTTTACCACCCCCCGTTACTGCCAGGACACTGGCTAAAGGTGAATTAGAAAGCACTACCATTTTTCCCCTCTCTTCTTCTCCAACAGCCATGACACCCCAGAGAAATGAGGACAAACCTCCATCTCAAACACAGCTGTATCTGCATCCTGGGGGCTACAACTGAGTGGTTCCTTTTGCATGAGAAATAATGTGTAGTTGTCTCCCCTGAAAAACACATCATTAAGTGTTCCCTTAAATGAAGTGGAATAAGAGCTTCTAATTAGATGTTTTTTTTTTCTATGTGTGGGGAAGCCAGGCAGTCAGGCAGTAAGAAAGGCATGGAGAGAAGGAAGGAGGGAGGTGGGGGCGGGAGGAGGGATGTCAGGGAGCGGTTGCTCAACAACTCCTGTACCTCTTCCCCTCCCTCCCATCTCTGCCCCCTTCTCCAAGCCCCCTAACACTGCCATCAGGCAGATATCTCTCTGTCATCCCTGGAATGCTGGAGATAACTATCGCCTCTCCACCGATAGAAGGCCTCTCTCCTCTCACAGGCAGAGAGTTGACCCTACTCTGCACATCCCTACCATAGAGGGTGAAGGCTGAAAAGGGGGGGGTAGGTTGGGAGGTAAAACTTGTTTTTAAAAGCCAGTTAGACTATTTTACCTTTTAACCCAAAATATGGGCTGTAGCAAAGCCATTCCAAAGCCTTTTCAGCCTTACTTCTATAGCCAAGGAATCATAGTTTGTCCAGAAGCAAGAGGTAGGAGGTGGGCCAAGCTGCCTGATTACAGCTTTTTTTTTGTCTATATTCGCTGCTTCCAACAGTTTTTTATCATTTCATAAAATTCCAATCTGTTGAGAATGTACAATACAACCTGATACCTGCAACAACAATTAACTTTTTCCCTCATAAACCGGGACTGAGAATCATACAAACAAATTAGGCCTCCCTCCTAAACTCTTCAAGTTCTCTGCATATTTATGTCTATATGAACACACAGCAAACATGCTGCCTTTACATAGATGTGAGTTATATATAAAAGAACGCATGTCAGCTGCGACGAGGCTCTGCCATCCAAATGGGGCTTTGAGGAGGAAAAAAGATCCGAAGAAAAGAGATGGAATAAAGATGTATAAAAGAAAGGAGGCAGGCTGTTGCAGATGTCAAGACCCAATTTGCATGAATGGCAAAGGGCTAAATTGCAGGGGATGGGGGGATCTACCCTCCACCCCCTCACCCTGCTTTTTTTTGGGGGGGGGACTAAAAGGGAGTTGTGATGCCCATGACTGCCCCTCACTCAGCAGACAGGGATCAGTGGCTAATGAAGGGCTTTGGGCCTCCACCAGATATTTCACACTCTCTGCTTCTCTGACAACTCCACCCTGCTCCCCCCTGCACTCTAACACTGCAGAAGAAACTGCTGCTGCTCTTCCCTTACATTCTGACTTGAATGGGGCTAATTGGTCTCACAGGTAATCTCGGTTCATCACTCGTTTCTTCATAAACAAATTTACAAACCTGCCACTGCATGAGTCCAATTCTCGCTTATGTCTAACCAGACTGCTTCTGTCTTATCTTCTTCTCTTATTATGATACACTGAAGCTATTGTTAGTCTTGGGATTGTATATATTGACAGTGCTCAATAATTTATCATTTATACAATAGGATGCACCCAGAGAAGCATACCTGCATCTCAAGATTTGATGCAGCATTAAATATTAAAGAAGAAGTGTTTACCAAAAGTAATTAGGGTACAGTGAATAGAAACAAACATGAACAGTAGTAAAATGAGGTGCCCTCACACATATGCTTCCTAAAAAAATTACTAACTTGCTCTATTTTGGAATTAAAAAAATTTAAAAGCAGGGGAAAAAATGAGAAAGAGCAAAATGAAAAAAGGAGGTGGAGACAGTGCCGATACTTCATATGGCTCTATCTGCTAGTAAAGAGTAAATGCGTAAATGCTAGTAAATAGATTTCTAATCCCCTCTAGGAACTATTGTATATCAAAGTCTTCTACATAAACCGCAAAGAGCAGCTGTATGCTGGTTGCCAATTTAACTGAGTGTTTTTCTTTCTTCCTTTCTTTTTGTTTTTCATTCAGAGCAGCTTACATCGTTTCAGGCAATGCATGATAACAGCATAAGCAGTGATTCTCTACCCTCAATTACAACTTAAAACCAAACAAACTTGCTGTTTTTAAGCTGAAGAGGAGGTCAAGTCCTTGCCACACCTGATGGACAGTGGCATCAAAGAGTTCAACAAAGATTGGGGGGGGGCTTGTCTATATAGAGCTGGGGGTGGGGATGGAGGGTGGAGGGGTTGGTAGAGTAAATGAATTAAAAGGTTTATAAATCAACAAGTCAACCATCAGATTGCAGCCTCTGCTCAGCAGCCCTCTCATCAGCCAAATGCCAAGTTTTTTTTTCTTTCCTCCTCGCTCTCTTTTTTTTTCCACACAAATGTCCTGGAGGCAGGGAACAAAGCGAGCAGAACTGATTACTGCACTGTTGCTCCGCTCCGACAGTCTAAACTCTGTTTGGCTTCCTAATGAGCTCACTAAAAACCCAATTCATCACCCATAACCCCTTCTCAACCTGCCTTGAAATCTCCCATTATGGGGAGTCAAGGACAGTCCGTTTACAGGCTTTGGACCAGGGTCAAGGGCTGCGATGGGTGGATGTCAGTGGCAGCGACGGCAGAGCTGCCAAGATTATTTTGAAACAGGGGATACTTCCTGCATGGCTCCTCTTTCCATACACCATTCATTTCATTCTAATTCACCTTCTCCTTTGATTTTTATTCTAATGTTATACACCAAAAATATATATTTTTAAAATATACAACAAGAATGTGGTATGCTGTTTTTCAAGTCTTACACCAACTTCTCCCATCTCTTATTCCCCCCTCCCCATTTCACAATACCAGTGGTGTCTCAGTCTTAGTAGAGGAATGTCCGGCTTGATGGCTGCAACAGCGGGAATGTCCCGTTCTAGTCGGCTTTCGCACCAGAGATTTCAAATTTAATACCCTTTCGTCCCATCCCTGCAAAGACAGGAATTTGGTGGGAAGGGAATGTAGTGGGGTAGGGGTGGGGGTATAAAAGAGTGCAATACAGTCAGTGTATTAAGGGCAGGGAGAAAGGAGTGAGATGAATATTGTAGGTAAATGACAAAGAGCTGAGAAGGTAAGGAACGGGGTAATAAGGAAGCGTTTTGGTTGGAAGGAGGGGTCAGAAAGAGAAAGGTGGAGGAGGAGGAGAGCAGCACAGGGCTGGGGTAAACTCCCACAGTTCCTCATTACATGGAGCTGAAATGATCCTCCTGACACCTGAGCTGTAACCAAGAGATTACAGAATTGATGAATCCTTGGTTTAAAATGCAGCTGTTTTATTCTGCTTTAGTAATTAATTCTTTTTCCGATAGTATATTGATTAAGCGTAGCCCCTGATAAAGTTCAAACCGAGAGAGATCCCTCCAGGGTTTTGGGTTGGCCTGCTCTAGAGAGCCAATGAAAACTTCCTCCCTTCACCTGCATCTCTCTTTCTGTCAGAGCAGTTTACCCTCATAAATTAGTCAGATCTTTGTGGAGTGAAGATCTCGCTAAGTTGATACTTGCTTTGTCTGCCTCTTGCTGATACTTCACTCTTGTTATTATCCAATCACACCAACACAAATGCAGATGCCCTTACAGACAAGTATATATTACACAGCTCACCAAAACGTTAATTTGAGAGTTATCTTGTGCCGTACTGAGAGACAACACCTGTCTATTGATTACTTAGGTTCATTTGCCCTCCTTCCTTGGCTCTCACTCTCACCGAGCGAGGCACTCGTGGCATACTGAATGTAAGTATTTTTTTGTTTTGTTTTTCACTTTTTCGTTTTTTCACAAAACTACTCTTTCATTTTTTTTTTCATCGCTGCATTTTCCATACAGCTGTGAGTGAGAGTGTGATCAACAGAGGGTAGAACGGATCTCTCCGGGGAGTCAACTAGCAGAGAAATCAGATACAGCTTTACAAGAGACTCAGCCGCTCATGTCTTGTCAAGACCCCTCACCTAACGGCTTCTTTACAAGTCAATAACCAGGGCCTAGTGTCCTCCACTGGGCCTTGGCACACATTCACCTCATCCTATAGGAAGCAAAGGTGGGGAGGGGGAGGGGGGTAGTTTCAGAGCCTTTTTTTATTCTTTATTTTTTGCAAATTTTATATGAATAATGCTAGATTTTCAATTTGAAACTCATACAGACAGATGCTGTGGTGGAACATAAAATATAGACCCCCTCCCCCCAGACAACGGCGTAATAAATAGTGACAAATAATTGGTGATCTCACGAAAAAAGAACAGACAGAATCCTTTTTTTTAATATTAAGAACTAATGAATGACTGAATGAATTATGTAGGGAGGAGGGAAAGATAATTAGAAAATGGAAGTAGTGCTTAATACATTTACAGACTATTTCCTTTTGTTAATGGGACCGCAGCACGCGCAGAGAGGGTTTTGACGAGGCTAGTACTGACTGTCCGCCCTGCTCCTTAAGGTAAATCCAGCAGGTCATTTCATTAAGGCCCAATTCCATGGCGCTAATTTTGATTTTAGGGGCTTGACAGCTGTTGGAAGTGGAAATTGCGATGGTACGATGGTTGAGAGAGGAGCCTATTACGGCAGTGAAAAATACAAATTGCAAAGCCACTTCAAATTGGTGCCAATCTGCAACGCTGACCCACCAAAAGTCGCACTTCATCACAGTCTACGTGATGTTAGCTGCGTGTAAAGACAGAATAAGAGCCAATTACTGTTTTTTTAAGAACCCCCCCCCCCCCCCCCCCGAGAAAACAAACAAACAAACAAACAAAAAAAACCCAACCTACATATACTTTTCAACAGTAATGTTTTCCTTTGTTCAGTAATAGTAATAAGAAAGGCATCAACATATGTATTTATTGAATGTGTGTCCCACAATTTTGACATATAGGAACTGTCACAAACTATAGCTGCAGGAATTACTGAAATGAACTACTATCACAATTATTGCTGATTCAGCAGTTTCATAAAGGTAGGGTTGTACTACAGTGTTTACGCGCTTTCTATTTTCCTTGAAGCTCAGTGCATACTTTTTGTTTACCTATCAATTCTCCCTCACATAGCATGGTCAACAGATGGACGTGACACATGCTTTGAGCTCCTAATTGCCTTGCCTCACAAGTTAATATGCAGCATCAGAGCTCCAGAAGGAAGGAAAAAAGCTCTTCGTCTGATGCTATTAATTAGCAGTGTTCTATAGCTCTCAGCTTTTTGAAGCTCTCCATCTCCTTTTGTTTTGCACTCTTTTTTTCTTTTCTTCTTCTTTTTTTTGTGGGGCCTCGCTATTGACTTTTCAATTTTCCCCTCACATCCACCCACTGCAATAGCAGTAGCGCCAGTGCTTCTAGTGTGGTAGCCAACCCAACAATACCCCCAAGCCTACTCTCCGAGACGCTGGCTGGGGAGCCCTGAGAGCCGGGCCAGGCCTACAGCTCCCACCAGCCCACCACTCACTCCCCATGAGACCAAAATCAAAGAGAGAGGCCCTTAAAATATAACCATGGGTATAATGAGGGTGCTCCAAAGAACAATAAGCATATACACCAAAGGAAAAATGAGAGTAGGAGTACAAAAGAAAGATGGAGAAAACTATAGGAATGTTGGCTCGCAAGTGTTCTTGAGAAGTGAACAGCATTGAGAGGATGAGGGGGGGAAAACACAACGCGATAGTGTGCTGTTGGAGAGAGGGCAAAGGGCCACAGCCAGTGGTGATGGTAGCCGGGGCCACGCATCCAACCATGTATCTGAACCCGAAACAACAAGGGGGTTTGCCGCATGCCTCTGGAGCCGAAGGGAGCCAAAGGGAGCACGACTAATTTCTGCACAACAATAGGGCTGGATGAGCGCCCACACAATGGCAGGTGCTTTGAATAGCAGCAGGGCCCTTGCAGCGGGGATCTTCTCCTCTCTCACTCCGAGGGCTTGGGCTCTGGCTTGTGTAACCTTTCATTTTCAACCAGGCTTCCTTTTGACTCATAAAGGATGAAAATGATCTCATGGGGGGCCAAAGGAGTAAGAGACAGCCAGGCCTGTGAGGCACTATTCAGACCAAGTCCATCTGTGTTTTCTCTAACATCTTCTCTGCCTCTTGTTTCTTTCCCTCCCTCTCTTTCTCGTATTCAGTTCCTTTTTTTTTCCAGCATCCATCGCTTCCTTACTTGTTAACTTGCCTCAATATAAATCACACTTTTTTTCTGCCTCATTTTCTTTCTTATTGACTGTATGTTGGGTTGTTCTTTTTCTGTGGTGGTTGTGTTTGTTGTGCTGCTCCTGGGCTGTCCTGTAGGCCAAGATGCAGTGGAAAAGGCAGTTTTCCCCCCACCTTAAGAGCATTTTTTCCAAGGTCACAAGGTCAGGCTTCACAGATGTCTCCTGCAGACACTCAGTTGTCTACGGACTGTATCCCTGGGAGTAAGCATTTGTGCTAAACAATGCAGCTTTCCCTTCACTTTGGAAAATATTACAGTTCTTTCCTTTTTGTCTTGCTTTTTCTTGCCTTTCTTGTTTTCATTGTTGTATTTTTGAATGAAGCACCAAAGTGAGTGCAATTTTTTCCAAGGTGGGGGTTTCTGTCTCGAGATAATGAACCAAAGCACTGGTTATCACAAGATAGTGGTGTTTTCTTGCTGCTTTCATTCCTTTAAATACTCCCCGTCTCCCTAAGTTTCCTCCAATTGTTCTAATGGGGCCTTAGTCATCCTTGCCTGATGGCAGAGGGAAAGATGCTTTTAAAAGTCTTTTTCTTCTCTTCGTATGTGTTGCCAGGAGAGAAAAATGAAAACATGTAGTAACTGTCCTAAAATCCACACCGATAGACAGATACAAAAAAAACCCTTGAGTAAGCAGGGTTGAAGGCAAACAAAGAGAAACCCTAAATGAACAGAATGACAATATTTGAACTAGAACATCTCTGTGTAGCCTCAATCTTGCAAGAAAAAAAAGAAAATTCCTGAGCTAAACAGCTTTCATTAAAGTCAAATCAGCTTGTGCTTTTTTTAGGGGGTGGAGCGTGACACTGGTAAAAGGGAAGCGATTGCACCATTTACCATGCAAGTTCTGCCTCAGAACATGGAAATGTGTGTAATTGGAACAACATTTTAAAAATACAGGCACTGAGCTATCCTTGAATATCTCACTCCTTTTCATCTCGCTTTCCCTTGTTCCTTTTTCTGTTCCTTCGTTTGATATGGTGTTCTTGCTTCCCCCTCCAAACATCTCCTCTGTATTCTGCAAATTGATAACCCTCTAAATGAATTATGGTAAATGCATAATGAAGGTTTTCTCAGCTTCAGCCCTGCAGCCAGCCAGGATGGAGCATCTCGTTTGGCATGTTTGATTCGTTTTGTTGCGCATTTAGCCCCAGTGTTCCTTCGGAGTGTTCACTGCTTGGGGCATGTAAATAAGAAATTATCCTTGCTGACTAACATGGCTAATACCTCCTCTGGGGTAATCAAAAATTATTAGACGCTTGCTTCCAATAAACATTAGGGCTCATGGCACTAACCACTGTCAAATCACTCACCTCCGCCTGCTCCCCAATAGCCATAAAATGGGTGAACAAAAGTGATCAGGTGTGGAAAAAGCACCCTGGCTACACGGAAACTGAGAGACCGCAGGACTGCTATTATGCCTAAAAAAGCAGCCCTTGGCTTTAAGAGTCATTAAAGCATGTACTAGAGTGGGAATCAGACTAGAAAATGAGCTTATCTTGCATAAAGCCCTCAAAAGCTTTGCATAAACGTGAAAGATGTGTGCGTGAAAATCAGCAGCAGAGAGGAAGAACTCGGATTGTAACACACTTCCTTTATCATCCTCCCACTCTTTTGGATGGTGGCAGCATGGTTAAAGCACTACCTGTAGGGTATAGCTGCTTTGCTCGGTTCCAAATATGCTTTAGTGTCTAAACCCTGGTTTACGCAAGAGAAAAAAAACCACACAGCAAGTGAACAAGCTTTAGCTAGCCTTGCTAAGCCACTCTACTCAACCATGTGCTGTCTTTTGGAGGGACCTTTGCTGTGATGTGCAGTTTTGACATCAGGGGAGGAGAACTGGGAGGGTGGGGGTGGTGAAAGAGATTAAAGAGCCAAGGGAGGCAGAAGAAAGAAATGAAAGTAAAAGAGTGCAAGGCCCATTGGTCAAACACAAAGGGGAAGAGAGGGAAAGGACATTTGAAGTCGGGGTTAAACTCCAAATAAGCACACCTTAAACTGGCTCATGTAAGCTAGCAGTCAAGGTTTTTGGAGTTTCCCTGCAGGTGTGCCTTTGACAGACTTGGCCCCCATAACCTCTTTCTGATCTAGAACGGGGCCTGGGGTTGGACACAGAAACTAGTGGCATCTTGCTGTCTCTCTCTCTCTCTCTCTCTCTCTCTCTCTCTCTCACACACACACACACACACATGCTTACATTCTCTATAAACACACACGCACACACCAACACACCGCCAGACAAGGGGAAAACAAATCTGGTGAGGACTAAAGCAATTGGATTATCACCTCTTAAGGGTGACTTCTTGGCTGACCCCCTTCAGGCTAGCCTGCTGAAACAAGACTGAAAATTTCCTGGGAAAACACTCTCTCCCTTTAAAGAAACGAAGCACTGTCGTCCTCGTGAAAATGCAGCAGTGGCAGCATTAATGGACATGGAAATGCCCTTTGGGGCATGCGCTCAAATCCCTTTTAGCCATATTACATCAGACCCCTGTGCACTTCTCATCATCACCACATGCGCTGGTGTAATCAGCAATGGAACAAGGGTGTGTAAACCCACTGTATAATGAACTGATACAACAGCATTGCACTGTCTTTGTTTTTGCCTAAAGCCTTTGGGTAAAAGAATTTAAAAGCCACTCCCCTCCTTTTACTGGAGTTCAATCCTGATTACTTCCCTGCAACACCGTTTCCTCTGTGCTTTTTAGCTATGCTCAGCTCACTCCCAGTTAAGCTGGCCTTCATCTACTTCTCAGAGAAACAGAGGAAAAGAAAGAGAGAAAGAAAAATCTCCCCCAAGTTTCCCCTTAATGGCGTGAAACAGAAATTCTCCTCAGCTGCTGTCAGAATAATCTGGATAATTTTTTCCCTATGTTCTCCAAACATTAGTTTGCACATTAGGCTGACACAGTAAAGACGTTTTTCCTGTGGCGTAGGCTCAGTACCTGGCCAGGTTGGGCTGGGCCAAGTCACACCAGAGGCCTGTTTGTGATTATGGATCAGAGTGAAAGGAGCCAGCACAGTACTGAGGCAGAGGTCAGTGGATAGAGGGGAAAAACCAGAAGGAGAAAAGAGATGCTAAGAGAAAAAGGGAGCGTGGATGGAAGACCAAGAGGTGGTGATGGTGGTAATACTGTGGGAAGCCTATGTTACTGGAAACTGGCTGTATTGACAGTTTTTATTCTTTTACATTACCTTTTTTTCCAGTCTTTTAAGCTATAGCACAGGGTCAGAAGAAAGACAGAGAAACCCAAAAAAAAAGAACGAAGAGAGAGCGGAAGGGAGGAAGGAAAGTGGGAGCTGAGGGAGCTGATCATTCTCTTTAATCACATTTTGGATGAGGGCCAGGTAGTCTGCGGAACTGAGAGCGAGACAGAGAAGGGTGAGTGAGGAGAGGAGTACGAGCGAGTCAGTAAGTGAGGGAGGGGGTGGGAGAAAGAGAAGAGGAGAGAGATGGAGGAACAAATGGAAAGAAAGGGGGAGAGAGAGGATGGGAAAGGGACTTATGGAGAGAGGGGATGAGCCTGAGAGCAGAGACCCTTGAAACAGCTTGAAGTGCAGCAGTGCTTAGGCAAGTGTGCACATATGCCCGCACATTCTATGTCTATGTGTGTGTTTGTGTGCAAGAGAGAGTGACAGCCATTCCCGTAAATGCCCGCGAATGCTGAATCCAGCAAGAATCTGGTGTTAGAGCCGAGGCTAGGAGAGATCCATTTTAAAACTATGTGCATTAACTATACTTTTCCCCATAGATTAAGCACTCCACATGAATAATTTAGTCTCTTTTATGCTAATGGGATCATGAAAGTATCCCCTCTGTACCATGTTTTCTCCCCCCGCACAGCAACACTTCTCAGCTTTCAACAATGGCCCTGCCCCTTCCCAACAAACCATCAGACAGACATGTTGCACTCTTTCCATAACAGACACCTGACTAACATGTGACTGACATGCAGTGGCATGGCTAAAGCTGAGCACCATAGCTCATTGAGAAACATTGTAGCATTGTTTGTTTTGTCATTAAGCAAGTATACCATTGGTTTATGTTAAGTGCGGGCTACTGACTGAGATATAGCAAGCTGTATGCGCGTCATGGCTGCACATACTCATGTTTAAGTTATCTCCCTGCTGATCTGGTTTTGTAAATGGCCACAGAGCCATATTACTCTTAAACTTTCTTTGCTTTTTCTGTGGTTCTCTGTTTTCTTTTGAGAGAGGAAGTGGACATATCCTGTGTGTTTATGTGCCTTTTCAGCCCTTTTTGTTCAGCCTCTGCCATCGCACACTAAAAAACACCCATGCGCACATGCGAAAACCTTGTTGCTTCAGTATTGTGTTGTGGTGAGGTGGGGGCAACTGTGTAAAAGATTATCAGTGCTCCAACAGCTGGGAGTGAGAGCCATGAAACAGCAGGGCTTGGGCCTGCATTATTGTTTATCTGTTGTTTATGGGCCAGTGTTCAGCTTTAATTACTACACTAAATTAAACTCTAACAGGCACTTAGAAGAAACCAGCTAACACATGCACATGCATACAACCTCCACCCCCCAACCAAATACACACACATGCAAATTATGCATTGTAAATACACAGACACACCTCAACGATCACTCCAGAGCTGGAGTATACGCTACTAAAATGCAACAAGGTTTCCATCTTGTGTTTACCAAAGATTGCTGTGTTTTTTTCTAATGTGATTACATGTTCTTTCTTTTTCTACCTGCACATTTGCATCTTCTTGAGCCCTGAGAAATACTGTATTTAAAAAAAGCAAAGCCAAAGGTCTGGAAACTATAAGATCCAACAGGGCTTGTTCATGCTGGGACACAAGGAGCTGAGTCCCCAACAGAAATGACCTCTTTCTAGTGAGCTCAACCACAAAGACCTTGCTGATTGGGGCCCCTAGCCAGGGCCAAAGGAACTCACCACACTCCCTACGCTTACACATATACACACACAAACACAATCATACCACAACACCATCAAGCGCAACGTGCTCCCTTGGAGCTGAACACTCAAGCTCTCCCTCTCTTTCCTCCCTTTCTCTCCATCTCTGCCTCTCTCAGTCTCTCTGGGGAGTCGGTCTATCCGCAGAGCGTGGGGATTGTTCAATTGCTGAGAAAATGTACAAAATGCTTTCTCCTCTCTTCTGTTGAGCCTTGTCCATCTACAGTAGAAGCTTGGAACAGTACAGAAAGGCCCTTTGCTCGGCACTCAAGATGTCAACGTGGATTTGGTCTTCATGCATAGCTAATAATTACAAGTGTGGACTGGAGCTGCGGCATGCTCAAACGCACACACACACACACACACACACATATGCACATACAGAAGGAGGACAAACGCATTACCTACCATGCTGAATCAGTGTTGGGGATTTACTGTTCATGACTGAGTGCATTTGACTTTACTGTGTTTGGTGTGGGCAAACGTGTAGAGTATTTCATCACACTGCTCCATCACACTTTGGATGCTTACCATATAACAGACACCTGCTTGGAAACGAGTGCTATTTTAAGGCACGCACATTCATCAAGTTTACCTCCCTGCAACTGATGTCGATGATGTTTCAAGATAAGCTTGGAAAAGCTCCAAAGGACTGTTAATCAAAATGATGTGAATGCAGAGCCAGTGTAGTTATTGTGTGTTACCTTCTGAACTGGCTCCCCTTGTATTTATTTATCTAGCTAGAACATAGGGAGTCACTCTCTGAGAGTCAGAGCGTTGATTTTGCCCCGAGGGCGATAACTCATATTTCCTTTTTTGGAGGGAAATTCTGAGAAAAGTATTTTTTTTTTAAGTCTGTTAAGCAGAGGGATTAGGGTAAGGATGCAGATCTGAGAATTGTACAGAAAACTTTTTTTTTAATATGTGTCAGAACCTTAGCTGGCACTCTTTACTGACAGCTACGAACATGCTTCACCTTGGTTTTCTGCTTGACAATAAATTATTCCACACGAGGGATAATACATATTTGCACACTTGTTAAATTGCTTTTTGGCGCAGGTTCAGAACAACGCTCAGCACTGAGATACAAGCCAAAGACTTTAGAAGAGGACTGTGTTCAAAGCGACCCTCTTGAGTCCTGTATGACGGTGCTTACAGCACTTTAAAAAAAGAAAGAAAAAGAAACGGTAAGCAAGTGATACAGACGTTTATTCTCGTGTACATCCCCTAACAGGGAAAGGCAAAAAAAAGCAAAGTGGACTTGGTCACTGTCAGAGATCCTTTGATATTTCTGGGACAAATGGACTGGTGTCATATTTCATGCAAGGATGTTTCTAGATTAAAATTTGATTTCAGTGTTTCTCAAGCACGGATAGAACACACCTTTTAAGAGGAAAGACGGCAAAAAAAAAAAAAGTTGATGTTTTTCTTGGCAGCCGAAACCTAAAAGCGGCGTGGATCTCACGCGCTCTTTTACTGTGCTCCTCTCTCACTTTCTCCCATCTATTCTGTCTTCCTCAACCGATCCACATTGTCACCCCTTTTAACAGGGGCCAAGCTGTTAAAGACCCCATTACTGAAGTGAAGCCCACATTTCACATTTTCTCTGTGGACTTGAGAGTGCGGACTACAAATTTTATGTTGAAATGTATCGAGATAGGAGGCGAGATCATGCATGGAGCGGCGTGAAGGAGAAGAGAGTCGAGGCGGGAAAGGTGGAGAGGTTGGAGAGGGAAGGCTCTGTCAGAATGGAAGGGCCAGAGTCGGGAGTCAGCGAGCGCTTCAAGCGTTAACGTAATTGCAAGAATGTGAAAAATGAGGCGGCGGGGCTCCCGAGCGAAGCGAAAGGTCAGAGCATGCCTCACACAAAACAACTGGCTAGAGGACGGCCTCATTAGACCATTAAATCAGCTGCCCTTGGTCTTTTTCCCTTTTACTCTCTTAGTCATTTTTCCTCCCTGATCCTACTTTTTCACCTTCTCTGCTCTTTAACCTTTGTACTTCTGTGGTTCTTCAGCTTTGTTCAAATCTCCACTTCTCTTCTAAGCTGCTTAGTTTGTGTTTTTTCTAGCGGCTAAATATTTTTGAGCTGGTGGATTTTGCATTTAACACTGCGTGCAGGTCAGGCTGTGGACCTGATCTAGTCTAGGTCTATCTTGGCCCAGAACGCGGTGCTATACCGTAACTGTCTTTGGCCCGTATTGATTGGCTGTTACTGGATACGGTGGGGAAAGGAGTCGATAAGTGCTCTGTGGATTACAGGTCACTTGTACTTATGTGTGTAAGATAATCAATAGGCAGTGCATTTCTTTCTCTCATCCCCTTCCTCTTTCGGTTGCTCTTCATCTCCCGTGCTTCTTTTGCAATTACAAAGAGGAGTGCAAAAACTCTACGTGTGCTCTGTCCTCTGATCTGTCATGCTACGTTTTTAACTAATACTATGACTTCAAAGCAGAAAATCCATTTAAATCACAGCAATTTCTTGGATTTTTCTTTTCTAAAGTTTTAAGTATAGTTCAACTCATACATCACTTGGCCAGTAAAATCGGCCTATATTGGTCGATGTCGAATATATTAGTACTGTCTGATATATACGTATATTTTTTTGCATAACATAATGCAGAAAATGTCATCACATAGTTTGTTGACAGAGCAGCTCTGTCTGCATTGCTAATGCTCTCAGCACTGTCTGCGGAGCACATGTAGCAGATTAGCATTAGAGCTGAGCAGACGGTTTTGCAGAGTAAGTTTCCACCTAGTTTGCGGTTAAATAAATAAACAACAATGTCATCATTTTCAATATAACCCTAGCATACTGTACGTATACCTACGTGTATGAAAATGACGTATGTCATTTTCAGACAGATACTGTATTTGCATGATCCAGTATCAATCAGGTCCTAGTTTTAAGACATTTGAGACATTTAAGACATTTGTTGCATAACAAAATGTCCTGTTTATGCTGTCTGTGAGCATGCAGGGCACTCTGTAGTGTCTTTAACCAACAGATAGTTCTGCATCTGTCACAGGAAGAGGAAAAACAATGCCTAAGTAGATTTATTAAGGGTCGCATTATGATCAAGAATTCTTTCCTTGAACAATGTTACTGAGACATATCCTATTACTTTACCAGTCTTAGTTATTTTTCCAACCAGGCTGTGATTCAACTAGTTCTGACACAACTGACCACAGATGTCTGCTGTGGTCAGTAATGTTTCAGGGGCTTCCGTCTAAGGAGCAGGAGATGATTTAAATAGCCCCACCACAAAGTACACATCATCAATACATTTGACTGCTTATTGGCAAAATGATAGCACAGAACAGGCAGAGCGAGCAGCTTTGCTCTGTGAGCGAGCTGGTATCGGTGTGTATCTGAGTCTGCTTCTGTGTTTAGACAGCGTGATGAAATTTCATGAAAAACTCTGGACACTGCCAGAGGGCACCCATGGATACAGAAGAGACCCACAAAAGCACACATCTCTGGTGCATTCAAAACAAGATGAAGACAAGAGAAGTGGGGTCAGGAACTCTTCATCTGCTCTCTCGGTTCAGGCAGCAGATTTCACTTTTAATCGACTTTAATTTTACACGAATTTAACGCTCGCTTTCATATAGAAACTTACCTAACAGCACGTACATTTGACAATTTTCATGTCAAAACTGATACCGACCGTGACAAAAATACGAGGCAGGTCGCTGTGACTCAAACACACTATCTGTATTAAATTCAAATGCATTTGATTTGAAATGCATTATAAGTGTTTGGCAGGTCGTGTAGTAGATAACACAAGGCTCAGTGAGACATAATTAGGGGCTGTTGTGCAGGCAAAGTTAATATGGTTTAAATTCAAGAAAGAACTGGCAGAAATATACTATTAATCACCAGCTTTTGTTCAGCTCTCTAAATAGCAACACTTTGGAAAGCCTTTTACTAGGTTGGTATGGTATTCCTGTGGCTGTTGCTGGTATTTCAGTGCGAGTACAACAGTGGATAAGCATGTTCATTTTTAGGTGTGACTGTGTTTACATGGATGCCAGTCAAAAAATTGGATAATCCAAAGTGCAAAAGGAAAAGGACTGGGACATGTGTAAAGAGAGATGTGCCACCTATTCACTATAGAGCTCACATTAGACAGGGTTAAAGTGAAGAGTTGGCAAATCCATGCGTGATGATTAATATGTCCTGCATAAATCTATGTATGTTTATGTGCTAGGGCTTGAGCGCAAAACTAGACCAATGTGTGCGCATGTGTTACGAATGTGCATGCATGTGCATGCCCATTTCTGTACTGACTCACCTTGCTCACTGCTGTTGTCACCGCTTTGTGAAGCATGTCCCCCGCTGGAGGGCCCCGGTGTGCCGGCTGAGTGTGTGGAGGTGGCGTCATCGTGGTCTCTCCAGGAAGCTGGGTTCTGAGGTTTGAAAAAGGAGAAAGCGAGCGTGGGATCCATCCATCCATCCGTGCATCCAACCACATTCCCCATCCAAACCACAAACCAGGAGCAGAGAGAGAGCAGGGAGGGGGAGAAGTTGGAGGAGAAGAAGATAGAGAGGAAAGGAACACAGAGAGAGAGAGAGAGTTCATATGAGAATGCTGGAAATGTGAAAGTGACATCTGTAAGAGTCTAAATGCATCGTGAAGGTCCTTGGCCTGTTTGTTTCCGCAGCTTTTTTTCTCCTTTATTTCCCAGCTAGCAGATAATCAAAGTAGCTACAGTGATTGAATAGAAACAAACGAATACACCAACGCAACTGGCTATAAGTCAAAACGCTGTAATCAAAGTGTTTCATTAATGTATGAGGGCAAAACAAAGCACCGTTAATGTGGCATTTGATTTTGAACATTGCAAGTAGAGCGCTTGTGAGTAATAGTCTAAACACATATGGCGGAGCCCAGTGCAGTTCATTTGTACCATAACCAATTGAGACTTCCGTGTCAAGTGAGAAATATAGAGGTAAAAAGTCCAAACACACCACAGCCGCCATTAATCATTACCACTGTCA
The DNA here is from genome assembly GCF_965226115.1 of Aulonocara stuartgranti. Lineage (NCBI taxonomy): Eukaryota > Metazoa > Chordata > Actinopteri > Cichliformes > Cichlidae > Aulonocara > Aulonocara stuartgranti. The sequence goes on along the minus strand of NC_138955.1, from coordinate 7,539,495 downwards.
GAAATGAAAATAAGATATGACAGTGATTCTCCTGCTAATCTGCCAAAAATGTGTACACGCCCACACTGACATACACACACGCCCACAGAGGCTTGCTGAAATACACTTATGCACACATGCTAATGACATAATAGAGCAAGAAGTATAAACACAGATGCACGCACACTCACTTTCATATATACAAAGGCATCGTGAAAAGAAGTGTTAAAATCCCTGCTGGCTAACTTCAAAGAAATAACCATAAACAAATTCATAGCTTTTAAGTTGATTTTATTCTCTCCTGCCCTACGTCCAGCTCAATTTCTCGGCTCCTCTTCTCTTTCCTGGTCATTCCCACTCCCCTGTCAGTACACACAGGGAAACAGGATTTTCTACTGTACAGGAAAGGCTTTATCAGAGCCACATGAAGGCAGACTAGAGCTGGAATTTCCTCTGCCATTCAGGCAATAGAGGGACAGACTGATCACGTCATATACTACATCTGTGCCCACAAACACAGACTCAATCGGCTACGCACTCCAAACAGCCTCTCGCACAGAGTTGATACGACATCCTAGCTCACGCAGCCCTCGCTAGTCTTTCCCAGTTTAACATGTCACCTGAGTATGATGACAAAATGTTGGCAAACTTGAGCCTAACGTTGTCTGGGGCCCGAGAGAAGCAGCCCCTTGAGCAGAGCCCAAGCCAAACAAACACAGGCCTGCACCAAGGCTTCCCACAAACCTCAACCCACTTCTCAGTTCCCGCTACGTGTTTTTTTCTCCCTCAAACACACATAAACACATATACATACATATGAAAGTAGAGGGAAAACGTACATGCCACAGTATATTCCTAGAAACAGACCGTTTTTACCATTTTGTCCAACTTGAGCAGAGTTTCTGATGAACTTTTCCCTCAGTCCCCACCAGAGAGGAGCCTGCCTGCTTGCCTTTGTGCCCCAGTCAGAGTAAGCTGTACTCGAAGAGGACAGACAGGATAGAGCCTGGAGACTAATCGAGGTTCGCAGGGAAACAGAGACTAAAGACACGCCGCTGCCGAGGTCCCCTGGGCACACAGTCCTGATGTGCTGGTGCTTGTTCTGCTGCGGAGGCGAGGCTGCTGCTATGCCTGTAAGCGAGGCCCTTTTATCTGCTAAGTTTTTTGGGGAAGGCGGGCTGTTTTCTCAAACAGCTTGGAGCTGAAAACAGCAGACAGAAACACACAAGACCCTTCAGACCCCGCGCTCCACTCAAGGCCCTCTCAGCGTCAGCTGTTCACCGGATGGCAATCAGATAAAGAGCTCAGAGAATTACTCAGAAGAGGGGTAAGAAGACAACGTGAACAATAGCCCGTGCGTGGGTTTTAGCCCTCCAGAGTGAGTGAAGGGGAAAGTGTCCCCGTACTGAGAGCGATGGATGATTACGATGTGTTCACTCTCTGGGCCACTGATCAACACATGGAACACTTCATGGGAACGAGGTCTGTTGTTATAGTAATTCTCTGTTATTCTCAACACAGCGCAGGCTAAGTAAAATCCCTAATGTGGGAAAAGCCCATCAACCCCCTGAAAGCAGTCTAATTTTGTCTTTGTCGTGTTCAACACAGAGGGAAGGAAGAAAGGAGAGGTAAAAATCCCAGACTCCCAGAGTGAATAGTGTGTTTAAGCAGAGCTGGGCTCTGGGCTCTCAGAACGGGCTGTTGTTGTTCCAAGAGAAGAAAATGACTGGGTTCTACTTCCTCACAATGAGACACCCACTGCCGGCGAGACACAAGACAGACCTGAAAAACTGTGCTCACTGCTCTCACACATGCCTGCTCTCTCATTCTATCTCTCCCTTTAACACTTGCCAGCCACGGCCACAGCCAGCTATGGTTTTAATGCAACAGTGGAATCGATAGGACTTAATTTAGCTATCATTGCAGAGTAATGTGTCATTTTTAATGGCGCTGGCACTAAATTAAATTCAAAGACACCTCATCTAATGGTGTAAAAGGGAATGATATTTTGCTGTGATTTGCTACCCTGTGGATTTAATGGGCCTTTATGTGGGGATGTAGATAAAGCTTTGTTAGTTTGGCTCTTACAGTGGAAAAAGAAGACTGCAGCACTTTATATGACCTAATAATAATAATAGAGTGCACACAAGACCAATGCATATGCAGTGGAGCGCACACTTCTCTTTTAGTACCTGTAAGTCACCGCTCATTCATAAGCGTGTGTACAAAACAAGACAACGAATATCAAAACAACAGTGTTAACTTTCCACACTCAACAAGGCGACAAAAGCAACAGCCTTTCCTCCCTATGAATAATTTAGTGGGTCTCTCTAAGCTATGGCGGGTGCATCATCAGACACTGCGCCGTGCAACACAAACACACACAACCATTTTGCCACAACCCCTGTGGGTCTGATAAAGTTCAAACAAGTTGCAGGAAAAAAAATCATGTCACACAAACAGTCTTCAACCTACACAAAAAGTGCTCGAATAAAACAGGGGAAGATGCAAAAGAGACAAAAAGGGCCTCCAGCCCATGTGACTATTCCCTAAAGCTGGGCATAATTAGGAGTCAAACACGGTTCACTCCATGCTCCTCGCTAATTGTGTTAAAGAGCAGTGTTACCAGGAGGAAGAGGAGAATGCCAGCAAGCAAACACACATACATGTGCAGGAGGAAACGCACACACAAATGTACACAGCAGGACTAGATAGAGAATAAGATACAAAAGAAGAGGGGTCTCTAGAGGCAGCCTTTTCTATTTGCTGGGGTTAGCAACTGGCGGCTGCTAATACAAGTTGTAATTAATATAAAAGCAGGAGACAATATGGGAAGGAAGGCTCGTAGTGCAGCCAGGCCGCAGGAGAGTGGGAGAATGCTGCCGTCTCCTCTGCCACTGTCCCCTGTTTCTCATTTACAAACACCTGCCTGGCACAATTTCACTTCCCTCACTGCACTCTGCCTACATCCCTAGGAATTTCAAATAAAATTGATTTAGCAGCATCATTGAATTTCCCTCAAAAATTCCCCAGAAGCCTGGAGGGAAAGGGGGAAATCTGGTGCAGTAGCAGCAGTGTAACACAGGCTGAGAACGACTAACCTTGTGAGTCTGTGCGTGTGTGTGCGTGTGTGTGCGTGTGTGTGCGTGCGTGTGCGCGTATGTTGAGCTATCAGTGCGCGGAGCAGCTACAGAGATCCTGTGCCGAACATGTAAGGAATCGCTGACGCACCAGAAACACACGGCGCCGTAAATCATGAGGCGATGTGACATTTCAAGACATCTTGCCACATGGCATAAACAAAGAAAGAGAAAAACTTCTCACACATTTCTGTTGCGTTGAGCTCGTAATTATATACAGCCACTTCAGAAAAGTGTAGGTGCACTTCCATTGAACGGCTAAGCATTTACAACCCCCTCAATTACCCACAATATAAAAAGTCCTTAATTTAGCAGCTAATAATTCACCACAGCATGTTTTAACAGACAAGGAGGATTGTCTGATTGTATTTATGCCTGAAAACTTTCTCTGAGGCAAAAGCTGTTTTACTCGCTGTAGTACATTATGTGTGCAAAGAAAGAAGAGATTACGTTTTTTTTAAAAAAGTGATTCATGGGTTTGGCACAGCTTAATATGATATATCCCAAAAAAATCAAATGGCAAAAAAAAATGTTATAAACACTTGTGCTTTCATTCATTCCTTTAAAATAACAATGTACAAGTTAATATAAATCTCCTGATCACTGCAGTCATTTACACCATGCTTTCAGCCAAATATAGGGGAGTGCGGAAGATGCAACAAGTTAGCATAGCCTCTCTTCAGCCGCCATACCGATGATTAGATATGCCTGCCAACAAGGCCCTGCCACTGAACACAATTCAAATAGGAAATGTAAGGCCAGACATCCCACCATCACAAAACAATTGCGTAGAACAGACAGAGCGTCCCAAGTCAACAATGCACTGTTTTCATGATATCCAAACGTAGTCGGCCCTCGAGGAGGACAAAGCTAGTAGAATTAGAACACCTCCAAAACTGAGAAATTGCATGGTTCAGCAGGCAAGCTTGGCCTGAGGGCTCGCTGTCCACAGGCAGAGGGCTGCGTATGCGCTGCACTATGCATAGTGACGTACAGAAATAGGACAGGATCTTCCTGGGCACGCACCTCCACAAATACACACACACACACTTATGCACAGGCTCAAGATGAGCTATTGCATTACTTGATTAAACCTGTGACATCAGTGCATTTGACCATTGGTCTACAGCGCCCAGAGCCTTTATCAGAGCTAGAGACCTAAGCAGAAAAGGCTTTTCCTCCTGTTTTCTACAGCCAAGCAAATTGCAAAATAAGCTATACCATAACTATGAGCACTTTCACTCCTTGAGGAAAGATCTCCAAAACAAAGCAGTGGGATCTTTGAATGCAACAGAGTTTCTGTCTGGCAAATCTTAAACTATGCAGAAATTCTACTGCAGTCGCAGCATTATAATGCATATGCATAAAAGAAATGAGAACCCTTCTGCTAATAGCTTGACTAAAGAAGCGGCACAATAGCACAAGAAGACACAAAGGCTAATTCATTAGAACAGATAATACTCAGACACTGTTAATTCTATTTGTCTCCCTAATTGGATGTAGCATAGAAGAGACAGAAATTTTATTCATTAATTAAAAGACGAGAGCAAACCAGTGACAAGTGCACACACCAACCTTTTGCAAAACTACACCACTGTGTGTGTGTTTTTTTCCTATCACCCTTCATGTGTAATACAAATTCTATTTTTCCTTTAAATATGATTGAGTCAATCTGAGGAGGGGCAATGAGTTAGGAAACACTGGGTGGGCTACATGCTTGAGATAGTCACCGCAAGCGAATGAGGGAAATCAACAGTGTCAGTGAGGCCTTATCCTGATATATGCTGTAAGCCAATCATCTCTAAGACCACGCTGCATTCAAATGTAAATACAACTACACTTTAAAGCTCCGCAGTAAGGTATGAGGAAGGGACGGGAACGAAAAAGAAAGCGATAGAAAGGAAGGGGTAACACAAACATGCACACATAAAAAACAAGCTCAACAGGCTGCCTCCTCACTGAAGAGCCTGATCTTCTCCAGAAAAACTGACTTTCACCAAATGAGATGTAGCCCAAGGCTATATATTAAAAATGCATATCAAAGCAAAGAAAAATGGACGTGTGAGATTCTAACTAAATAAATTAGCATATCTAACTATCAAGCCGCCTTCCTCTCCTCAATGAGATGCGAGGACAAAAATGAATAATAAAATAGAGCCCAATAATAGAAGTGAATAGATAGAATAAATAAATCAGGACAAGAGTGACAGAAATTGTTTCCCATCCATCGGCACAGTTTGGCAGCCAAATGCCTTTTTTGGGGGAGGATGGGGGGTGTATTGTGTCCAAATACTGAAAACACATTTTCGGTATGCAAAGCTGGACGCTTTTCAAATAGATGTGGCAATGACTGCTAGTGCAGTTAACTATTTATTACAAGGTTTTTAGATCATGGCTGCACTATACTGTAGTTTCGCTTTCTTCCCCTTTCTGCAAATATTATTCCCACTTAAGCATCATGAGGTGCACACATGTTCTCACACACTGCCCTGCACCTCTATTTATTAAAAACAATAAGCTGGAGTATGTATGCTTCCATAAATTGTAGCCATTATTTTAAAAAAAATCCCTACTCTGCACAGACACAGCTCTGAAAGCAAATAAGGAGAGAGAGGAAAAGAAAAAAAGACTTTCTCCTGCTTTAGTAAAATCCAGCCCAGCAGTTAGGTATAATAAAAAGTTCATTGGTGCCACAAAAGTGAAATAAATCCCTCAAACTTAAATAGCTAATGAGGTGGTCATTTCAAACAACCCCGAGATAAATGGCTTGTCATGCAACCTTCTTTGTTTATTGCTGCTCCTGATTTGCTTTATTGGCATATTTAATTTTCTAATTATCAAAATATTTCTTACAAGTGGACTGATGACAAAGCTGGTGTCTGAGCACTGGAGGCACCATTGGAAATTGGCTTGAGTGCCAACCATCTGCCATGAAACTAAACAGGCTAGTTTATCTAATCTCTGCACTTTAAACAACAGCATGCCTCATTTCTACACTTGTGTTGGAGGGCCACAATGTTGCCGTTTTGACCGTTTCTCAAACCAGCATCGGCATCTTCGGGCTAAACACGCTTCGCTTCACCTTGTGTGACGCGCTGCGTGGCCCTGCACAGGCGACGGGCTTTCAAAGGAAATCCACTAGGCCTATAGCCAGACCCAACAGATGCAGCGCAGAGACTTTGCATAACACTTAAATCTGCTTTAATTCCTAATAGGCTTGGCCTTGTGCTGCGCAGATATTAACTAGTCACTTTGTTACACTAGCCGATTTCCCTCCCAGCCCGCCACCCCCACTAAAACATTAGCTTTATCGCAGACATAGAAGACGCAGTAATTCACAAATATGAACTTAGTACTACACTGTCAGCTCTATCCATACTGCGGAGGGGGGAGTTAGAATCTGTGTTTATTACGCCGAAAATGTACAATTTAAAGCAGACAATCGATCTTCAAATTTAAAGCTACTGTACTTCAGGTGCATATAATTGAATTTAGCATTATGGAGCCTCCAGCCATAAAGGGGGGGGGGGGGGGGGGGGGGGGGTCGCAGAGGAGAAAGCAACTGCAGAGCAAACCACACGGCAATCAATACGAAACAATTAAACACATTAACATCAACAGCAATGGAAGGCCTCCAGACGAACCATCATATGCCTTGTGAACTTGACATTGATGGTAAGCCTTTAGCTCTGAGATCTCTTTCAATAGGCTACCACTTTCTCCACCTCTGCAGCAAAATCCACAGCTTTACGCGCAGGCCATATTCAGCTCCCACAGCCCCCAAATATAAAGCCTTTTTCTTTTTAAATATTGGCCTAAAGCTAAAGCTTACCGTTGATACCCTGCTTTAACGTTAAACCTGCGTAACAGATAATTGCCTCGCGTTTTTTTTTTTTACGTCTTTTTTTCAGCGTGCCACTCTCCACGAACGCAGGGCAGCGATTTGCACACGCGCACGCGCACCCTTTATCGCGCGCACGTACACACCCACTCAAGCCTCCAGCACGCAAGCAAGCACGGACGCGTTATGCACACATGACTGCCCCTAATCAAAAGACTAAAACAATAACTCACTCTATTGTATCACATCTAGCTTTTGACCTTAGAACATCGATCGGCAGATTTTCCTTGCAGAACAGAGCATGCTCTATTTACTGATGGCACAGCAGGGTCACACACACTGAGCAGAAGCTAAGTAGCCCCCAAAGTTGGCTCTATTAGATAAATCAAACAATGTGATTATTATAAAATTATTGTTTTAAATATATATATATTTGAATATGGTCGATTGCTACTCAAATGCATTGTTTGCTGAAAACTAAGGGCTCATGTGTCCCTGGTCTTTTTCAGCAGCAGATGCGCATGCAGACAGACAAAAACAGCACATAACAAATTACGAATACAAAAAAAGCTCGTGTTACTCACGTGATCTGCAAGATTGGTCGATGATCCCGAAAGTTCTTCGTGATCTGATTTTGAGCTGCCATCCCGTTCGTCAATAACTAGATCTATTGGCATTTTTCCTTTCAAACAACTGATGTACCGGTGGCAAAAATTGTCGCAGAGCTCGTGCACCTAGAAAGGGGAACAAAACACCTTTTCTCAGGATGGGGAAACGCTTCAGCCAGGTCCAAGAATAACTTCAATTAAGAGGCATTATCGGCGGCGAGGAAACAATAGTGAAATTGTTGCAGAGCTTATTATTCTCCTGAGGCCGGAGCAACAAGTTGAACGACGAAAAGAAATAATAATAAACGGCACGCCGTAAGCTGGCGAAATAATGAGTAGCTGAAACCAAATCTGCAGATCAATAACAATGAGCAACGTGGGCAAAGAGGTTCTAACATATTTTATCAATATCCACTTCATCTGCATCGATAGTTGGCTAAATAAAGCAGCATATTTTATGAAAATGAGCATCATCAGAACGTCTCTCGGTGCATTTATTTTCTTGTTCTTTTTCATATCCGTGATATATGTACAGCAGTGATTACCTCTAGAGCACATTTAGTGATATCGCTTACACTGCAGTCATATTGTGCGTGTGGTAGGTGAAGTTTAGAGAGCGTAAAGATATATAAAAAATTACCTTTTCTAATTCCAAGAGGTGAAACCGTAATACTTGTATGGCTTGTATCATCTGAGTGGAAAAAGAGCAAAAATAACAATTAAAATTACAAAACTGACAAGATTAATGTATATGTACATTTTTTCGCCTCGGAAGTGAGAACGGGCTGTTGTGTCATAAAATAGTTATGAGTGCACGACAGTCAGCGAGAGCATGCAAATATTATATATTTTTTAACTTCTTACACTTCTAATATGTGATTACACAGTGGTCAGCTGGGTAAGTCAGATGGGAAGATTGAACAATGACAGCGGCCAATGTGGTCACACAGCCTCAATTCTAAACTGATCTGACATCAGTGCGGAAGTCTAAATCATATGTTCACATATTTACTTCGAGATGCTGTGGACATTTCAGTATACCGACGGAGGGAACTGGAAGTGGGAGACAAAGAAGTGCGCTTACCAAATTGTCCAACTCTGGATTTGATGAAAATAAAGGTTTTTCTGCTCGGACCTAAAACAATACACCAAATGTCAAAGTTAGTTTAGCATGAAATGTGTGGAATGTGGCCCACAGCTACAACTTTAAATTGAAAAAAAAAAAAAACAACAACAACAACAACAACAAAAATCCAAAAAAAAAAAGAAGCAAAAACTTCTGTTTTAAGTGAAAATTCTGTAATTAACAACAGTCACAAATAATTAAAAAGGGAACTTTTTATTGTAAAAAGAAAATAAAGCAAGCGGGAAACTATTTGCCGTGACGCAGACACACCATCCAAAAATATTTTTTAAACTGCAAAATTGACCTGTTTGGCAAAGACTGCAATGTCCTCATTGAAGGAGTCTGAAGAGCAGACATCGCCGCCTGCTACGCCGGGCTCCCTCGGAGTACACGTCGCCAACTCGCACTTCTCAAAAACCAGTGCGAGGAGTGGAAATAAAGGGTGACTGCAAGAGGGGAAACACGGCCTGAGTACAAACAGCACACCGGCTCTACAATGCCCACTGTAAAAAATGTCCAGTCTACCTGCGTATTAGTCGGCTCCCTGCTCTTCAAATTCTTACTGCAACTAATAATAACAATAATCATAATTAAAAAAATATTTTATCTCGATTTTTGTTTTTACTTTTATCCCGCTGTCTAGTTGTTTCTTTGTTTTTTATTACTCTACTATCAAAACATGTCTTAAAATATGTTAAAAATGGACGGCGACAATTAAAACAGTGTGTCTGATTTTAGAAAAGTCTTCTTAGTCGTTTTCTAGTAACACATGCATGTGGACAACCCCGTTTGGTACATTTTCTTTTACCAATTGAGGTCTCATATGTTATTAATCGACTCGAGACAGACATTTCTTGCAGTGCGAAAGACAAAAGACTGAGAAGTGAACAAAACTTCAAACAAAACACAAAGCTGACTGTCGACAGATTTCAGTGGAATTTTAAGAAATTATACGGTTGCCAGGGATAAAAACAAAAACACAGAGTTACACTTAAGACGTCGTCACCGAAGACTTTAATATTATTATCACTGCTGTTTTAACACAGGCCTACATCTTCATCGTTTCACAGAGGTGAAATGTGTAAACTCTATCTTCCAGTTGTTACAGTCATCCAACATCTTGAGGCAATCGCCCAAATCATTTTAAAATGCAGATTATAATTTCAGCAAACTCCTTATTTCTATCACCAGCGATAACTGGATAAATCTGACAATGGCTTTTTAGTTAATTGTGATAAGTATATATTTAGGTATTAAAGAGAATAGAGTCAATTTCCCATATGAAAACGCAAGAAAAATAGAAATGATGAGCTAGATTTACTCTACACCACATCCCAGATTATATCGGGATTATAGCACTTACTGTGTACGTATTAGTGAGCATTATCTGTAATCATTTTTTTTTTTTAGTTTTGCCCTCAGTAGTAAGTAGCCTGCCAGTTCTTACATTATTGTAGATTAATGTGATAAAATTATAAAGACATTTAATGTGTTGTAACGCGCTGGCTGTGTATGTGTGTGTGTGTGTATGTGTGTGTGTCACTGCAAACTATTTTTGAAACCCTTTACAATATATTTGCATGCAGGAACAAGAACGTTTTAATAAGTATAGCCTGTGTTTACGATGGAGGAATATTAGTGTGCAGCGATATTACAAGGCACACTTTGCACTATGGAGCAATTGCAATGATGTTAAAAAATAATTTTTTATCATAATTCTTTGCAGTCTCTGTATTTGGAGGTTGGACTATGAACAGCGAGCTTCCATGTTATTCTACAGCTTGTATTTCAAGCTTAAGGCTCATACTCTTACTTACTGCAGGCTGCTCGATGCCTTGTACAATGAGTGTAAAATTACACATCAACAAAACTCCCCTAACCAACAATAGAGGTCCAAAATTGCGGTCAAACCTGCACAAAACACTATTTAAATTTAGTAGTGGGAGAGAAACTCCAACAAAGCAAACTTAAAGAAAAGCTGCAAAGTTGAGGGGGGGAAAGGTGCGTGAGCGCGTATAAGATCCGTGTGTAAACCTTACCCATAAATTTGATCTTTATCCCTCTTTAAAGCGTCGTTGACAGCGGAGCCCATGCTGGTGGGCATAACGTTCGGATGAGGAGCGTGGGCTCCGTAGTGCTGGCTGGCGTGCAGCGGCGGTCCGTGGTTCAGGTGGTGGACCTGGGGAAGCGGCCGGGGAGCATGCGGGTCCCCGTACATCGACGCCGGGACTCCGTCCATCCCACCATAATGGGCCAGCTCATCGTACTAGGAATTAAAATTAGAACAAAAGTCAGCCGACTTTCCGGTTAAGCTACTTTTTCTTTTCTTAACAAATGTATAAAGTAAAGCATGCCGTGTCATTCTGAACAAACTCAAAGAAGAAAGTAAAAAAAAAAAAGCGTTCGCAGTGGAAAATTACGCTGCAGCCAGGGCAGAAAAGTGTGATATATTATATCTGCTACTCGGTGTGTCATTACCAAAAACATAATAAGTTGGGAGCTCCGCGGAACAGAGTTTGGTGGGCGAATAGATCGAATTAGTTTGGAGTCCTCTGTGAAACTGCTCCACGGCTGTCGTGGAGGCTGTCGGTAAAAGTAGAGGCTGTCACTTTGCTTGAAGAGTGAGAGCGCTGCAAAAATGTCAAATATAACTGCTTTGATGGGAATACTTTGTAAATTTGCCACCACCCGACAAGAGGTTAGCGATACGATGGCCTCCCTACAGTGGATTTGAACAGGTAAGTGTAGCAGATTTAAAAAACCTACCCTTTGCGCCATCAGGCTGCGCTCCAATAAACTCCTGAATCTGTCGTATATTTAATATCCCAGTCCCGGTTAGAAAGTGATTTAGTGGCAAGATTCCTTTTTCAACCAACTTTGCGAACTCTCCTATTCGCCAGTGTGGTTCAGTTGAAAGCGTAGCATCAGGGAGTTTTGCAATTTTTCTTGTTTACCCTCTTTCCTGGAAAAAAAAATAAAAAATGCGCCAAAGTGAAGGTTACAATCGGCCCATCAACAACCTGCATGTAACTAAACTGTCGTGTCTCATGGCTTTTTGCCACTCCAGCTGTCAATCAAAGCCAGAGGTTGTCAAGGTAATGAATGAATGACGGTTGGTGATGATGTTCAAGAGAAGGACGAATCTTTTTAGTCCGTTTTCATCCCGCAAGTCCGCGTCTCCTTTAATGCCTCCAGATCGCTATCTTGTTTTATTATCACTGTAAAAAAAAAAAAGAAGAAAAAAAGAAAAAAGCAGTCGAAATTAAGAGATTGCGATTCAGATCTCTCCTTTCTTTCCCCCGTAGGTATTTCGTCTATCTGGCGAGACTGAGATGAGTGAGTGTCAGCGAGTGTTGGCAGGTTGGCTGCTAGCTTGCTTATAGAAACAGAGTCAGTTCGCAGCGCTGAGCGGTGGGCGAATGAAATGACGGATCCCGGAAGTAGTGGTGGCCATAGCCAGTCCTACAGCAGCTCCAGAAAAGAGAGAGGAGAGACCAAATCTTGTGATATGCAGAGTATATGCGAGGCACAGGGACGACTTCAACTCCACACTGGGGGTAAAAAGCCAACGCAGAACAGCTCCAACTCCCACCCAATTCTTCTTCGCCGATAAGCGTCCTAAAGAAACAGCAGAAAAAGGTTGAATGAGAGAGGTTTACCAGAGCGGGCACTTGTAAACACTTCGGCTACAAATGCTCCGAGCTGAACTAAACATAACACCGACTGAATGTATCTGCATGAATTATGAAAATAATAATAACAACAATAAAATGCTACATTTAGAGCAGAATTGCGCACTACGAGTCCAAACTTTTACGCACGGCAAAATAAATATTTTACGTCTTTATTTTCATTGATAGAAAGCTATTACAACGAGATCTTATGAATGCTGACTTTAATATATGAGCACGACGCTTACTTGTTTTCTGTTTTGTGGTTATAAGCCGGTGTGCATACTCAGTATCTCAGTAATACCTCCTAATCTCACTGCTAATTATTGCTCTGGTCTTTTTAGCAATTAAACGGCGCGCAGCACCCCTCTAAGCCCAGAATGAACTTTTCCAAGCGGAAAAAAAGCTTTTGTGGAGAAAGTAATTTTGTGTGTTTCTTTCGTCCAATCCCGTCTCTTGATAGAACCTCGTTCCTTACCTCAGAGTAGTCAATTATCAAAGCTCCCCGAGATCATCAATCATGTGTGGAGATTGAAGTTTAGAGGAGGAGCAACGCTCCGGCCATCGATTGCAGTGAAGCCCTCTTTGGAGCCTGAGCACTTTTACGCTCAAAACAGAAGCAGGCCATCTATCCCCTTTAATATTTAGCTCCATCAGTGCTAATATGGCATCATGGCTGTATTGATAGGTTCTCACATAAAGGCTCCATTTATTGCTCCGTGACATTTTTTGATGGTGGGAATTAATTATTCACAGGTTAGGATTAAGGTAGACACACGCTCAGGGAGATAGGCTGTGGCTACTGCTGGAGGGTCAATAAACTCTCCCAACAAACAAAATACAAAGCAGAGCTGTTCAGGGTCGATTACGGAAATAGAAGGGTTTTTTAAAAAAATGAAAAAGATTTAATACATGAAAGCGTGACAACAGTTATGTTTGTTGGCATAAAGGGGGGTGGGAAGTGTAGGACTGCAGGCTTTGACAAACGGCTGTGTGGACATTTCAACGTGCAATACCCCGGGAAGGAGCAGCAGAGCAGTGCGCAGAGAGCCAAGGCATTCACCGTCTCCAAGTCTCTCTCACACTCTGTAAACACAACCAGCCCGGCAGACTCTGCTATTGAAGACTGATATTTTCATAAGCTAAATATTGTCGTTCATATTGATTTGTGCACTAACGCTTGACTTTTTTTTTCATCCTCCTTCTTTGGACAACCATGGTAAGTAGCATAAACCTTATTGTATCTACTGCTTTGTTGTGAGCGCGCGTCCTTTCGGGGCGCAGCATGGGGAAAGTTGTGAGGCTGGACTAGACAAATGCAGACAAAATTCTTTCTTTTTAAGCTTAGGTGACGTTTGCACTATACAGCTTAGCAAATCCGAATCTTATCGTTATTTTTTTTTTCCTATTTGCATACTTTTAGATTTTGCGAATTTCATATTTTTTGTTGTTTTTCCCCCCACATTTATTCAGCAAAATATGTGATTTGCCCCGGAGGAGAGTGATGTAAACACCCGAAGAGCGTGTGAAAATAGGAGAAGCTAATTATGCGTGTCCAATGTACGGCTCCACAGACACACATCCTTCCCTATAAAACTTGCGGCAATGACTCCCAACGACGTGAAATTTTAAGCTCTTTTCTTCTGTGATAAATTTACTCGAGTAATTAATGAAAGCTATAAACACGAGACTTCATAAGTGACAATATTTAGGTTATTAAATCTGCTTAATAACAACTTTTTTTATGTGGCATTACACAAGTCGGTGTTTAATTTTCCAATTTCATTTTAATCATCATTCACTCAATGGTTAATTAAAATTAATTTTCCTCATAAACAAGACATGTGCCAACCTAAACTCCCCAGCTTATAACCTGACGGCGTTTACAAGGAAGATACCTCCAGGAGGACACCTAACACAGACAATTAGACTTTTTAAAGTAGTTTTATGTTTCTTCACGTTAAAGCTCTTTTCAGGTGCACAACTCCCGCGCGTTTGAGGGAGAAAAGAAAATCAGTAGATGGCATTAACAGGCGGTAAAATTTCATCTGGTGGTGTCAAATTGAGGTCAGTTTAGGGTTAAAGCTCTCGGTGTCCGTGTGGGACATGGCCAGCTGCGTTTGGATTCATTAGGGGGGGGAGAGGATCCATTTCAAGGAAAACACTACTGTGACAGTCACCAGGCTAAAGATCCACTGCATGTCACATCCCAAGGTGCACCAGGACCGCCTGCGCGCCACCCGAGCACCAGCACTCCAAGTCCCACTCCTCTGTTTACTCTTTGCGGGACTTACAATCCCTCTCCCCCTCTCCTGCCCTGCAGGGCTCGGTTGTTCACACACACAAGCCTGTTGCTAAATATGGAGAGAAATGCATTGTTGATTTAATTCCCTCAAAAAGATCACTGATATGAAACGAGCTTCAAATCCTCTTAGTGACCTTAAACACTCCCGAAAAAACAATTGGCCCTCAACCGCAGGAACAAATAAAATCGCCCTAATCTTGTTTGTAACTTTGTTCTTTCTTTGGCCCACTTCAGTATTTGAGATTATGCAAATTAGGAAAGCTAATGTATAGAGAGGTTGAGATAAGACAGGCTCATGGACTGACTGAAGGAGGAGCGCGGAAAAAAAACCTTGCAGTGTCTTTTTGTTTGTTTGCACCAGTTCCTAAAAATTATAATAATAAAAAAAATAATCACGTAGTTTGACAGAATTTTACTTCAGCATTTAATTTTGCGCTCAATAAAAACAAGTCAGTTCGACATTTTCTTGATGTCTCCAATTCCACAGAAGACTGTTAATTAATCCATAATTACCAGCTCCATATACTATACGTTTATTTATTTATTTAATTATTACATATTTTATAATATTTTATTCATCATTTGTTTAGAATATTTTGCCCCCTTTTTTGTTTCCTTCTTTCACAAAACATTACCTCAGTCCTCTGCGTCTGAACTCTTTATGACCCCGGAGTGAAATGTGACTATAGGGTTTCAGAAAGCGGAGTGAGCAACTCAAATACTTGTAAAAGTTTCGCGACTAACTGTAAATTCTTCAGCTCCAAAGCCTCATTTTCCCCTCCACCGATTCTCGGAGCCTGGTGTCAGAGGGTTAGTAAAGGGTGGAGGGGAGAGAGAGCGAGAGAGAGAGAGCGAGGAGACCAAGACAAAACTTAACCGCGGCTTCCCCCCCCCCTCCTCACAGGCTCGGTATGAAATATGCTGCCCTCTAGCGACACCTGGCGGCCACAGCGAATTCCGAGCCGTCGAGAGATTTGCCACAAAGGCAAGAAGGCCCACAAAATACGCCAATCTTAATTAAGCACATTAACACGAAATAAATCCCCAGAAAAATGACCACGCAAATGTGTTTTAAAATTAAAATTAAAGGTAGCTCCATTAAACTGTTTATTCTTGAGGTACCGGAGGTCATAAATCAAAAACTGAACTTTATAAAATGCCTTGTTTTTGTTTTACTGATTTAATCTAAATACTGCACGCATTTTTTTATAATCTGCCATTTGTTTTCTTGTGGTGCTTCAAAAATAAATTAAGTTCAAATGTCTGCGCCCTTTATATTTGATTCTATTATAAGACGGTCACTGTGTGACACAAAAGAGGAAAAAAAGTTGGCCTTTATCAGCCCTAGCCTGCATTTAATTTAAGGCACCGCGTATATTTTGTGTTATTGAGTTTATCTGATTTTTTATTTGTTTCTTTTTTTTAGCCAATTTTGAAATCAATTCTGCAGCCACATAAATCTAAATAAACTGGACAAAGAAAACCAACAGCACTTAATAAGAACGCTCACGTGCTTATTTTAATAATAATCTGAAAATCCGGGTTTTTTCTGTTATGAGCGATTTTGAAATAAACTAATAAACAAATTCAACGTTTTACAGGCTTTTACGCAAGAAAGGCACAAGAAA
The DNA here is from genome assembly GCF_965226115.1 of Aulonocara stuartgranti. Taxonomy (NCBI): domain Eukaryota; kingdom Metazoa; phylum Chordata; class Actinopteri; order Cichliformes; family Cichlidae; genus Aulonocara; species Aulonocara stuartgranti. The sequence continues at coordinate 7,523,197 of NC_138955.1, read as the reverse complement.
GTCAGCAAATCGATTCACATCACGATTCTGGAAACAACCTCAGCACCTAAAAAACTATTTATAAAATATTAATGCTGGAAAGTGATTTAGTTTTTATTCTTCTTTTTACAGGAAGAAAAATCTTTCACGTATAAAATTATATATTGATGTATTTCCCCAACGCATTTTCCCCATACATTTATAAAAAAAAATTCCTTTCCCCCCCTTATCAAACTACCCAAACTACTAATATTTCCCCTCCTCAGTGCGTGCAGCCGCTCTGCAGAGAGAGTCTCAGCTCTGCTCGGCTGTGACACAGTTTGAGCAGGTCACTGCCGAGATTAGAGCCCGTCGTTAACGCCTGCTCGGATACACCAAATGCTGATTTAATGAGCTTGCATTGGGTGTTTGTCCAAGAATACCTGGTGTGCATGCGTTAGTAACGCCACAGACCGTAATCCCTGTGTTTTCCCCTGAACACGTGGCTTTAGGGGCAACCTAAAAACACTGCAAAGATTTGACTATGATTTCTTTTTCATTTCTTTCATTTTATTTTATTTCAGTCTTCCTGAACAGGTCGAAGCCTCTAAGTCCCGTATCCAGCCACATTACCACATGTAATTGAGAGAAGTTTAAGTGGAGGCCGGGAAACCGAGGAGTTAATAGCGGTGACCCTCTTGCTGTGCCTCTGTCGCTCATCATTTATCAGGCTTAAGGGGCTTAAACAGGCGACGCAGACCCACCTTTTATTACATATCAAACCCTCTCTCCCTTATCTGCATTATAGGAAATGCATGCATCGTTGGCCGTTATGCGGATTTGGAAATAGAAACACGTCCAATAAAGTCGCCCTCCTCCGCTGATCAGAGGAAACGTGTCTTTAGGCGCCACAGAGACACCCCAGCGGTTTAAGTCTTTATTAAATTATCTTAATTCCCCTCTCCACTTTGAAACGAATATAAATGCGGCTCTTCTGTTGTTTGTCCAGCGCGGAAGAGAGGAAACGTGAGTGCGGAGGTCCGCCACGGTTCAAGATTAGGAGGCGAATAAAACTGTAAATGCAGACTCCAAGCGCCTGCAAACCTGCCCAGAGCGGATATAACGCGCACGACGTTAAAACTCGAGTGTGGCAGATTTTTCTCTTTCCCTTTTTTAAATTTAGATGTCAAAATATAAAATATCACAAATATAAATATATATTTGTGTGTGTGTGTGTACACAGGTGGCAGCTGCTTTATTGGAAAAATTAATTAAAGGTGAGAAAAAGGCAAAAAACTTCCCCAAGACAAGATATATTTAGAGGCTCACGTGACTTCCGTCATTCTTCTTTATTTATAGCGAGCTTTAATGAATTAGTACACAGGCAAACCATTACAATACCTGCTCCCTTTATCCGGTCACGGCTTTTCTTGAGATTTGTGGCGCGCGTGTGTGTAGAAAAAAAATGCATTTATTACTTAAAATTCTACCGATAAAAATCCTCTTTAATATTCCGGCATCCCTATAGGAAACGGATTAATTTTTTTATTTATTTTTATTTTTATTTATTGCTGGCACAGGCTTTCAGTTAAACTTCAGGTCCATGCCTCAGTTGTCTGCTGGTTTCCTCTGAGGAGAGCTCAGTTAGTCAGCCTGAACGCAGCTGCATTCACGTGGTGCGAGGGGGTTTGATATTCCAGTCACACAACAGAGTAAACACTGCTCTCTTATTCAATAAACATCATTGATAAGGACCCCATATCAAAGCCATTTGAAATACAAAAACTAAGCATCAGCATTTATTTTTTACTTTGTTAATGAAGACATTGCATTTATTGTTGTTTACACATATATTTTAGCCTGTATCATAAATAGCCTTTATTAAAAAATGTTTTGTTTTTTTCTCTGAAAATAAATGTATTGTGTATTTTGTGATTCTTATGACTTAATTATAAATTCTTGAATCTAAATGCAATTAAAATGTTTCAAAACTCTCATTTGATTCTCTCTCTTTTTAAAAAAAACATACTTTCAGTAAGTTTTCACTGACTCATTCCCCTGTCTGGTACATATAGCAAATGGCTTGCACAAGTTGAGTTTTGCTCTGTTGCCCAAAGCACGTGGAGGGGCCAGGGATCGACCCTCCAACCCCGGGATTAGCTGACACCCCGCTCTTCCCCCTATGCCACAGTGACTATAACGAATCAAATGACTCAACCCATGAGACAGCCCTATTGATTTGAATGGTGGTAAGCATGCACTTAAGTGCATCTGTTTGTAACCTGCACGGTCTGACCTTTTGCTTACTCCCTTCACAGTATGGGCCAGCCCCACTACAAAAAGCACTGCTGGACAATTTAAAACCAAATCGGACTTGCTTAACACAACACAGTTCAGCTCTTACGCATGCCCCCCCCCCCCCCTTGTGAAACAGTGCAGGTAAACAAATGCAGATGGTTTGTTTGTGTTTGTGTGTTTTGTTTTGGTCCCCCTGCTTTTTTTCTGTTTATGCATTGCCATTTCCATCTTCTCTCACAGCCCAGTACACCCCCCTCCTTCCCAAAACTCGCTCCGTTCCTCGCTCCCTCCCTCTGCTCTGGTTCTGCAGGAGTTCACATGATCAAGCAAGGTACCCGAGTAATTACCTGGCATTGTCAAATAAAGCGACCACTGATTCAAATGAGGAGTGAAATATCAAAGACCGGCATTGCCTTTGCAGCCACTACTTATCCGCACAGGAGACAGAGAGGAGATCTGAGAGCTCGGGGACCTGCAGGGAGGCAACAACAACATTCAGCCTTCCCTTCCTGGATAAATATCACCAATGGGAGCAACAGAGCCAAACATGCCCAGGTTCACTAGTAACAGCATATTTATTTGTATAACATATCCCACTTATCCATTATTAGCTTGTGTATCCTTTAAAGTGGCCACAGTGCAACTTTAACAAGATGAATTTTGCTATATCCCCGGACCCTCCTGATGTGCATCCTGCTGAGTCTCCCTCAGAGGTCAAAGGTTGGAAATTTATGAATGATATTGTACTCTGAAGCAGCAGTCACAGGCAGCACGGTTACGCCGTGTTTCCAATGTTCTGCAGCAGCACTTTTTCTATATCTCTGGATCACATACAAAGGGAGGAATAAAGAGAAGGTAGTCACCAGGATTAAAACTGAATAGTGCATTAATGTTTGGCAGTGCAAGTCCTCAGCTGCAGAACCACATAATCATTTATAATGAGCAATATTTGTTTTTGATTTTCTTCTTGCTCAAAGTATTACAGTCTAAAACTTTTTTTCCCCTTTTTTAAATCAGCACACACGCTTTTTGCTCCCACCGCACGTTTCTGCTTTCACTACATAATTTAATATACTGTGTAATTTCTTCTACACCTCAATTCAATCAGCACTGACAATGGGACCTTTGACATTTTGACACATTAAGTGGAGGTCGGCCTCAGAGAACAATGTCATTGCTCTAGAAACAGCACCTAAAGAAAAAAAAACCTCATTTCTGATCCCTTCACATTCGAACTAGACAAGCGGCATCCTGGGATTTCTGTTCAGCATAGAGAGAGTACCTGTAATCTGACTCTCCACGTCTAAATGGGAGTTGAATAGGTTACATTGTGCAACACCAAATAAAATGCTTGCAATGCTTTAGTGAGTGTTTTTCATGGTTGGAGGCGAAATGGGGTTTGTGACGATATTTGAGCGTTTAATGCTATAAACACACAGACTTCCCTCCCTCTGGCATATGGATGGCTCCCAGGGACGCTTTGCATGTAAATATTCATAGTGTGATGGGATGGGCGATTAATTATTAAGCACAGCATAGAACTGTAATACTTGAATCTTGTTTTTTTATTTGCTGTACCTGAGGATGAACATTTTGAGGTGAAATGGGTCATATTTCAAAAAAACATTCTTCCGGTGAGGCTGAAGAAATTGAAGAAAAGCTGTTAAGAAATAGAGAGCAATAATTATCAAGCAGAACATGCAAAATATGTATGAATATACATAATTAACATCATGGCTAAAAGGCAAAGAAAGTTGATGATAACAGCAGAGCACAGAAACGTTTCTCTTACATCAAAATCAGGGGCATGACCACCCTAAAACGAATAACATGAAAGTCTGAGCGCTTCCTGTTTAACTTTCCAGGTGAACTCCATTGGCACACATTCCTGAAGTGTTTTTTTTTTTTTTCCCTCCGCTAAGCTTTGCGGCCTCATGACAAACTGTCACACTATGATGGAGCTCGAGTGGGGCCACCAGTGAGAGGTGGTTAAAGGGCCATACCTGATCTTCAAATTGCAGATATTTGACAACTAAGAAGAGAGCTGGGTCTGTATGGTTGGGTAAAGAACAAGGAAGGAGCAGTGAAGAGTTAAATAAAGTGTAATTTTACACTCATAACGTTTGCTTGAGTAGAAGAAGCTTCACTCAAGTAGAAGCTTTATATAGATTCAAAATGCAGATTGGCCCCTCCAAAAAAGAAAAAAAAAGGGAACCAGTGATGCACATCATTTGCGTTGACGTGACTCAAAAGCAAAAAGGACCATAAGATGCTTGCATCCTTGCCATTCAAGTCATTTGTGTCCTGAAAAACTCTGAGCGGAAATGAATTAACAATTTCCCTAGTTGCTGCGTCCTTTTAAAACCCTCATTACGCAAAAGCATTGTATATATTATTCAATCCCTTAGAGGAATATAGAACGAAGACTATGTTCATCTTATCATCACTGGGTTGTAATATTATAATCAATTAGCATGGATGAACTAATTGTCCAATCTCTCACTTGCTAATTAACCCAGGAAATATAAATGGGACAAACTAATGCTCCATTTTTAAAAAAAAGAGGATACACAAATTGAGCTCGTGCTTTAGTTAACACGGTTGGTTTCTTGAATGGGTTCGTCAATATGTATGAGCTACATCAAAGAGCCGAGATAGAAATGGGGCTTGCACAGATGCAAAAAAAAAGCAGAACACATTTAAGATCCAGAATATGCAAATACATCGATTCTTGTTGAACTCTGGTGTTTGCATAACATCGAATGACACAGTCTGTGAGAGCTCTTGTGTGCCACTTGTGTACAGACTACAAAACACACTGTCCTCTGGGATATTTTATTTAAAAAGGCACACTCGGAGCGCGGCATAAATACACCGAATTTCAATGCGCTCTTATTTCCAAATTGCAGCTGCCTAAATGTGGCTGAAATTATGTAATTGAATGTAAAGCAGGATTGGAGTTTAACGCGAGCTGATCGCTATCACTCAGTCGCACGGATGTCGTAGGTGATGTGGATTCGCCACGCTGCGGTTAGACAAAAGGTTGTCAACATTTCTGGTACAGTGAGGCTGATGAGATTAGAGCAGAGATAAAAAGTTCACAGTGATAAACAGCGAATGAGACACTCGGAGAAAATCAGTGAGATATTTGCTTGTGTAACTCTAGACGTATGTTTCCAGGGAGTAGCCCTCGGCTAGATTACAGTACAGATGGTGACTAACTGCCCTTTAACAGAAATGAAAGTACAGTGAATAAACATATCTTTTAACCCAGGAACACTAAGACGGTTTATTACTTCAAATTTTATAGATACGGAAACTCACTATTGTGTATAAAATAAATGTATGTATAATAAATGTCCCGTTTATACAAAACTGCTATTTGTTTACACCAACACAAAATAAGGAATTGGCCCAAAAACGCCAGACAACTTTTTGTTTTTGCTCTCCGGTCCTTTGTTCTGTGCTGTTGTCAAATTTGAAATTTAATCCTGTTTTCACCTGACTCCATCTGTAGAAGAGATATCCCACATTCTCCTTTAATATTCACTGGTGGTTAATTATTAAAGGTATGTATTTGAATTATAAATATACTAGTTATACAGAAGTAGGCAAAGCAGGCATATAGCCTCAGGCTAAATTCTTCCATTACCCATTATTTTCCAGTCTGCCGTCTCCATATGCCTGCCTCCTTTCCCTATGTCATCTCCAAAAACACAGAGGCATTCCTTTGTACTTACCTACCCCTCCCCACTTTGGCCACCCGAAAAATCTCCCCCTCCATACATATGTGTGCTGTTTCCTTGAAGTAGGATGTCACACTTGTCTTAAATATAATGAATCACTATCTTCAAGGCATCCCTGGATCCCAAACACTCCCCACAGAAACCTGCCTAGTCCTCCCTCGTTTCGAGCCTTCCTACATGTCACAAATCATCCGTTGTGGAGGGCTCTCCACTAAATCATTAACATTGTCAGAAATGACTGGGCCAAGAGTGGGAAGAGCCCAGAGATGCAGCAAAGGCGTACGTGCATGTGATGGGAATATAGAATGGTAAACAAAGACACAGCCTTATACCCAGTCTTCCTTTTCCTTGCTGTTCCCCTTTGCCTCCTCTTTGTATTGTTTTTTTTTTTTTTTTTGCTTTCCCCTTTCATGGGATTTTCGAACAAGAGAGAGTAGTACAGTATGAGGAAAAGTAAAGAAACTGTCAAAGAAGTTTAACAACTCACGTGAAATTGCTAGCCTCCACTCTTGAAACTGCTGTGAGTTTTTCCTGAAGAGTTTTTTCTTAAAACTCTTCTTTGTAAACATTGTTAAAAAAAAATATGTGCAGTGCGATTATGTCTCTGGGCCATTTTGATAACCGTATTTGGAGGTCCAGCGTTGAGAGGATAATCAAAATTATGACGTCTTTTCCTCGAGTGGGTTAACTTAAACTGTGACGGCTTTGTTGTCACACAACGATAATTCTCCTGTCATACAGCATTATAGTTTGTTCCATATACAGCATATGTGCCATCTAATGAAATGCAAGCTCCTCGCGTGATGCTTCTTATCAGCCGACTTCCTTTTAATGCTATAGCCATACTCTCATCTTAAGTGTACACTCCTACCTATGGTATCATCCATCAAAAGGATTACTAATTTTCCTTCAATTTCCGTTGCTCTCTTAAGAATCTAAAGGATGATTGATAACAGATGAAGGAAAAGCACAGTGGTACTGTTTTTAACCTTGCTCAAGTCATTAATCTGCTTTATACCCATGAAGGTAGTAAAGGAGACAATGAATTAGTCATTAAAGCACAGGTCAGTTTATTAGAATTCCTGATTGAACTGTAAAACGACTTCTCCCAAGATGCCCGAGCAGAAGGAGGAATCTGCAAAACTGGGGAGAAAAAAGGAGCTGAGGGAAGCAAGCGGAGGAATTTGTGCAGGAGTGCATTTTCCCATCGAGAAAATGGCAGAAGCCATCGCTAATCTGCCAAAATAACAGCTAATTAGCACGCAGAGTGTATCTGCACACAGTTTGGTAAAAATCATGCACAAACTGCTACATGAAAAATATCAAATGGATTGTGCTAGTTAACATGCCCTCATATAAATGCATGTAACTACACTAAATCATGGTATTTGGCCAAACCTCGTGTCTGTTGTTGACGTGAGTGCTGGCTTATGTTTGTGACTAATTATTAAGCCATTTGGTTGCTGAAGCAGCCTGAGACATTTGCCGCTCCCTAAAACAGAGTAATCATCAAATGACTGGCAAAGGGGTCATGAGACCTGACTGAGAGGATGTAATAGATAAGATCGAAATCAAAACACAATGCAGTGCTGGCGGTGTTAAACAAGTGGATTTAATTTGTCTTGGAAAACAAATTTGTAGTAATTAAATCCTGCAGCTGCAATAACTGCGAGTGTGAAAATAAACGGAAATAAAATTCATCGTAACGATCAACAATTTGGTTCTTTAAATCTCTAAATCTGTTCCTGCCAGAGAATTATCAGAGGGGCAATGTTCGCATAAATCTGCTGAAAATAGCTGGTATTAAGCAGCGTAAAGTTTAAGAGTTGCAGTTTGCAAATGCTACATTCCACTCCCAACAGCCTGGATAAACACATTTCCCAGTTATGAGAATTCAGAATATGACAGCTGAGATATGCCATTATTAGCCAGCATTCTCAGGCATGTAAACATCTTAGTCCATTAAATGGTGATTTTGTGGCCTGCGTAAACTCTGTTTCCATGGCAGCAAACATAATATTGTTTATTTATGTAAACAAGGGTGTTTGTGGATGGGATATGAAGATCAATATAAACAGCCTACCCTAAATGACCTGAATGGGGTTGTGCTGTTGTAGAATATTCTGTTATCATCATGCATCACTTGCAGCATGGAGGATGGTTTTTCAATTTGCCAAAAAGTGTTTATTTTAGAACTTGCGTGAACTGTGAGCTGTTAGATTGTTTTGAGACCAAATGCAGCCGGAGGGCTTTCAAGAGCTGATTGCGACGTGTCATTCTTACCAGGAAGGCCACTTATCACAGTGGCCGACTCCAGAGGAGCTGGCAGGGCTTTGGGGTTCTCCACTTAATGTTTTGTCTATGACACGAGAAGTGAACTGCATTAGTTTAAGGAATGCCTGAATCAGACGCACCAGGTGCTTTGAGCATGTGGGCACACAGGCTTGACTTACACTGTGGTGGTTTCTTGTTTACAGCCATGTCTACAGACTGTCACCCCAGTCTGTCTTACTCCGTAACTAAATGGAACTTTCATTTCCTGGTTTGTAAATGAGTCTCTCCCTCTGCTTTTGTTTGATATTTATTTATTCAGTTTATGTGACAGGAACAATGCACATTAATCAACATCTCAGCTTTCACGTCACTGTAAATGTGTCAGACCCTCTCTCCCCTCTCTCCCCCATCCCCCCCCCCCCCCAACTCTCCTCCCTCCCTCTCTCCTCTCGCTGTCGTTTCTCCTCTCCTTCCCTCGCAGTGCAGTAGCCTCAGCGTAACTCCAATCAGCAAATCAGCACAGTAACTCTAATGAGTGAAATTGCTTATGAGGGGAATCTGTTTCCGATGGCGGGCCCGATGATTAATGTGCACTGACAACATGTCTTTCCTCAAGGAGCTTTGCTAGGCTGTGGCAGATGTGTGACGCCACCTCCTCAAAGATGGCCTGCTCTTCCTCTGAAAGACCGACATTCAAAGGGAGAGGGATTAACTGGAAATGCTTCTGTGGAAATTACGTAAGCTCAAGTGTTCAGGACAGCCCAGGACTGAAGAGTGATAAAATAGTATTAATATAATAATGATCACAATCACACTTTGGTTTTCTCGAAGTTATGATATCCATGTAAAAACTTATGTACACGCTGCACTAACACAGCAACAACGCAAAAGCCCACTGATCCAACTTGGAACTGGTGCAGATTGTCGAGACTGTTACTCTTGTGGAGTACTTCGGTTACCTAACCATGCAGTATTTTTAATGGTTTATATAGTTACAGAAGTTCATTAGTAAGTGAAATTGGATACACGTAAACTGGCTGAATGTTTTATGTTACTGTTTGACTTTTATTTAGAATAACCGCCAAGGATGCCAGTTGTTGACGCTTGAAGTCAGAAATTCCACATATCTCCAGCTCAAAATGACATCTCATTGGCTGGCATGAATATTTCTTTCTCCAATGCAGTTGCTTGTAATTACAGTGTGAGTGATACGACCTGAACCTGATAATATGCTGAGTTGTGGTTGGAAGGTAACACTACAGGCAACTTGAAGGTGGTAATTTGCTACAAGGTGTACGAAGCAGATCCAGTTTTACACCTACACTTAACCTTCCAATGCGAACAAGTTTCATGAAGCAATCATTTTATATTAAATATACTTTATATATATATTATAGTCTAGTATTAGGGTATGACAACATTTTTATTCTTACTTATATAAGTGTACAAATTAGAAATAATAAGAAAGGGCAAGTATTCTGTATTTGTTTGAAGACTTGATTTTAATGGAGTTCAAATGTGCTTTTTTTTTCTTTCTCACAGAGCGCTTTGATTTTTCCCGTATTACATCCACGAGTTGAAAAACAGATATTATCCATGTCATGATATAAATCTAGAATTACTGCCTTGTTGTTGTTGTTTGCCTCTGCAAAACATTTCAGTTGCTTTTTACACGGGGCAGCTGTGGCTCAGGAGGTAGAGTGGATTGTCTAAGCTTTGACATGAAGACCGACTGAGGCGGAGATCAAACTATCAACTTTTCAACGAATAGATGGTAGAAGTGTGTAGAAAAAAAGCCCTGCACAGATATGTCTATGAACTGGTGAATGTGGCTTGTAGTGTAAAAAATGACTTCTTTTCAAGAGTGAAAGAGTATCTGTCCAAACTAATACATATGTAGTGTAAACTATACAGAAACTTTCAAGCAGGACATTAATTACTATCCCTAAACTAGTATAGAGTGAAACTTAGGTTACAAACTCCCCCCTCAGTTCCTAAATGACTGCACTGAAACGTGGCCAGAAAGGTTTATTTGCAGAACATTATGATTTCACAGTGAAATGTAATCACTTCTTCTTCTATACAGTTTTGCCATTATTAGTGTGAATTCTTGCGTTTTGGCCAAAAAAGTGTTGCGCAAGGTCACATTGACCTTGGTTTTTGTCTTTGCTCCACCAAGTTCTGCTCGGTTTGTGCCAATTTCTTAAGCATAGTGTCCATGGGACCGGGGTGGATGCATGGATGGACACGCTGCTTTTACCTGCACAGCCGCATAGCTACACATACAGTAATGTAGGACTGAATCCTCGTGATAGTGTTATATAGAACACAACCTTGGTCCATCACTTGTGATGCGATGGTGGTCTTACTGAGCTCAAATTAAGAAGTGTCACATGACACATTGTTACACATGAGGGGAATCCAGTGGCTGGAGTTCAGCCCTCCTGCTTCAGCTGCTCAGCTGTTTCCATTCCATCATGCGTGTACATTTCATCCGGCTCCTGTTAATGCTGAGAGATTGCTCACAACTAATGGCCGTTTCTGAATGTCTTATTAATGCTACATGAAATTAGCCATTTATTTGGACAACTGTTTTAAACAAGTAATATGATAGCAGCAACAAGCACACCCTTCTGCTTGCTGTGTTGGAGCTGCAGTTTAAAAAGTTACTGTATGCCATATATCATCTGCAATAAAAATGTCCATGATACATTTCAATCTTTTCACTTTTTAACTGTATTGGCTCAATAGCATGTGATGAGTTTAGATTAATAAGGAACTATTCATCTCCACACTTCACACTTCAAGAGAATTTCTTATCTACCATAACCATTCCCCAAATTACATTACACAGAGTCTGAAACACTTATCCTTGGTTTGTAAGGGTCTAATGTAACATGCACCATTATCATAGAATTTCTACCTAACGACCCAACTAACCCGAACACTCCTTTCTTCATTCCAAGCTTGCAGATGAGATGAGACCCCACTGAGCCAATGAGCTTCAACAAAACTGACTTGATTGCCAGGGATTTAGCGCCAATGATCCTAGAATAACAAGGAGCATATTGTACCATCAGCACAGGGTTGCACAGCCAGGCCTGTTCCAGGTTAACAGGCTTTCAGATGCCTGGGCTCAATGATGGAGGTAATGATCTCATGATCCAGCAATACAGGTGAATAGATAACTGCATAGGCAATGGGGACTATAAAGGAGAAAAATTGCATAGTAGAACAAGTGGACACCCTACACATTGAAAAATGTGTAAAGATAAATTCAACGAAGGGAGATTATTGCATCATATCATTATATTGTTAAATATTTTTTAAGACTCACAGGGTGAGAGCAGTTAAATAACAACAGAGTTAAACATAACAAACTCATAAGAGATCATGATTAGATCATGAGGTACTAATAAAAAAATAACTATGGCATTGTGTCTATGGAGCGCATGTAAAGTATCAGCTTGCAAACAAGTCATTATCACAGTGAGACCACTGACGTTGTTACGCATCACTGTCAATATTATGAGTGGAGCTTCAGTACTTTGCACAACTCTATATGAAGTGGTTTGACACTCCCACTAATTGTGTGTGACTTTTATCAAGCATTGAAAATTCATTTCTTGTAATTTCCGCTGCAAAGACACCTTGTCAGCCTGTCCCTGCCAGATGCCAAAGTAGTGGCGAATGAGTGAAAGAAAAAAAAACAGCTCATTTTGATTATTAAGATATGATTGACACCAAAACAAAGAGCAGTCATAGTGCATTGTGCATTTGTTTTTAATTTTCCACAAGTTTTTAATCACAATGTATGACATCTGTCACCGGGAGGCCTCTGTGATGTGACTGACGGAAAAGGCACATTTGTGGTGGAGGCACAACAGAGTGTTTATATATGATGCTTTCTGCATATGTGCATAAAAATATCTGCAGTAAAGACAAGCTTGCATGCATCTATATGCAGTCCTTCTTTGTCTGCATGTGCATATAGGAAACATGCACGTGAGTTGACGCTGATAGGACAAAAGCAAGGTAGCATTATCATTACTTAACATATCTGCCTGCCTGCGACCACCACTCATAAGCTTAGTCCCTGTCGCTAACCGCCTTGGGAGTTCAGATAATGTTCCGTGGCTGACAGAAGACAGGTTGATAGCTGTCAGGGACAGAAGCAAAATAGATGACAGGATTTCATTGGGGCACCTCTAAGGCGCATTAGGGACCTCAGGATCCCAATCCCCAAACATGCAATGAAGAATCATTTTGTCACAAAGGCACAGGGTCGCCCATCACTGTCTATTGCATGCCTTGATTAATCGTAGGGATGGATCAACATTATGTCCTATTCAGGGAGATGCTTAATTGCCTCTGCTATCCAACTCATCCATTGCCCTAATGATTGTGCGTCTGCTCCTCTGGACACATGGGTAGTCTGGCGGACTGTAGCTTAGCAGGACAGGACCCCCTTAAACATCATCACCAGCTGAGAGCTTACCCTCTTCAGACACCTTTACCTCCCCCCAACTGCGAATATGTGGATAAATGGAGCCGGCTTCATCGCCCGTAGCCCCGTGTTTATATTCACAGCAGAATGTCTGCGAGTGTTAATGTATGTAGATTTCATTTCTGATGAGTGATTATTTGACTGCTCATTTTGCCTAAGATTTATGGCACTCTCTCTATCTCCTGACTGCAGTGCCACTCTTATCTTTAATAAAAGAGATGAGGACATTAATCAGGTTTTGTTGGCGGCCCTTACTAAGACATTAAATGTATTGTATGGGGTGAGTAAACACGCTTCACATCCTTCTCTCTCACAGTAGAGAGAGACTGGAGGAAGGAGGGTGAGGGACAGGCAAGAGGCGAGTGAGAAGGAAAAAAAAAAACCTCATTATATTTATCATAATTTCACATCTGCTGTTTTTGAAGCAATGTACCATGAGCCCATAAAGTGTATTACAACTGGGCATAAATTCAACTGATTTGTGGCTGGAGTAGCTAATTCCTTGAGTACATTTTAGAAAAACAAGCACTGAGCCCTGAAATTGCAATTCTATAAAGGCTTTAAATTACTGAGTACAGAATCAAGAACTTGCCTGATGTGCTGCGCATGGTGACCGTGTTATAGGGGAAAGCAGCACTCCCAAGATAGAGACAATAAAACCTGAGATGAGTGAGCCATATACTCAAACAAAATAAAGGAAGAGAGGATGGGGCTGGCTACAAGATGAGGAGAAGTGACTATCATACCCCTTCATCTCATTTTACCCTTTTAACCACAAGGATGCATTTGAGAAGACACGTTTAATTCTCTTCCTCTATAATATCAATCTCTCCCTGCTTCATCCAGGAGGAAGACCTAGTGCAGACGCTAGAACCGCGTGCAAACCCTCCTCATTCAGACGTAGTAAAAATGATACGAGTCTCATCATTAGCACAAAGGGGAGGATGTGTACTGAGACACTCCTGGCCAGCCAAAACAGAAACAGCCGCACGCATTTCCACCTATAATATAAGCTTGTGCACGCACAGTAACACACAGCATCCATTCATTAATTTCCCAGAATCACTAGCAGATATTTATGTTTTTCACTTTAACTGATTTGTATGACTATGTGATGCCTTCTTCACAAATCATTAAAAAAAGAAAAAGAAATCAGTTCCCACTTTTTATACAAAAGTATTATTTTGCTATCACACAAATTCAAGGCGTCACGATGTCTCACGGTGTATTAATATTTCATGTCATTCTTTCTCCTTTCCCTCATGCACTCCCATTCTATCACCTACCCTACCCACCTTCATTGCATCTCACCTCCCCGCGTTCTTCCTCTTCTATCTAGAGTCATTTGGGATCACCATGAACAAGATTTTCATATCAGGTAAATGAATATCTTTATCACAGAGGCAGAAGCTGGGATGCTCGGGGAGCTGGAGAGAATAATCACACAGAGCAAACAGTCTAGGGAGAAACAGAGAGGCACTCAGTAATAACAACCTCTCTCAGTCTCTGACACTGCTCTCTGTGTACATCTAAATAGCCTGCTTACTGTGGTGGATGCTGTGGGATCAATGGCTTTGCTGTGGCTTACCGCTGACCTGACACCTTGGAGGAGCCTACAGGAAAAAAAAGGATGAAAGGATGTAGTGATGGTACAACACGAGCCATGACACAATATTTGATATACAAGTTTAAGAGAAGTGCCTTTTTTCTTTTAATAATTGAGACATATTGGTCATATTTTTGGCCACTCTGGTAGTACTCAATCACTCAGTTCACCACTCTGGTCCTGACATAATTTTTCGGCAGCTGCTCCCAAGCAAATTTATCATCCAAAGATGAATAATCCTACTCACATTAGTACATTTTCAATTGGTGTGACAATCATTTTGTAATTTTTCCAGTAAAACATGCAACTATTGTACAGATTGCAGTTTAAATTTACCCAGACACTGATGGTTCCTTATGGATGACACCTAAAGATTATTTTAGGGATCCTCTGACTTTTCCACTGGAGCTGTACAACTCAACTAGTGTCACAACAACAGTAGGAGTAGCAGTAGCCAGGATTTGAAAACCATAGCTGAAGCTTAATGTAAAATCTACAGGAAGCATTTAAGATTACACTCTAAATGAATGAAGTTAAAGGTCGTATATTAAATATACAAATATTTTGTATATGTGTATTTTTTGTATCTATATGAACCCATTAATTGCGTTCTTCGTTAATTGTGCCATGAACGCCTCTGCAGGCACACACATTATCAGATTTGTTTGCAGTGTTTGGCTAACCGTAGCGGTGCTAGCAAAAGTAGCCTTTGTTTTTTCATGCTAGTGACCACATTTCACTGCAGAATGCGGTTACACATCACTTGGTTGTTTGGGTTATATCCCAATTTATTTGATCAAAGTCCACATACAGCGGGTATTTACTGCAGAAAAGCGTTAGCTTAGCTGTCATCGGTTTACTTCCTTATTTTCTCCTTTGCAACTTTAATTCACTGTCAGGGCTGGAGAGTGGAGCCCAGTAAAAAAATAGTACTGGATTAATACCCTGACTATAGTTTTAAAACAAAGCATAACATTTAAAATATTTGTGCAAATAAAAATAAAATAGCACTGATTAGCTAGAACAGTTTGTCACTAGTTTTATGCACTGTTACTAACAATTATGGAAGTTTTTAATAAATTAGATAAATCAGTCTGTTTCTGCATAACAGGTAGACTTTTCATTTACCTGTATGAAGACTGGGAACGCTTCATTCTTTTCTAATGTGGAGAGCAGAACAAAAAAGCAGCCATCTCTCTTTATTGCAATGCCCAATAACAGTTGATTTAATGGCTATAAAATGTGTTCATTAGAAGGTTATAGTTAAGAAATATTGAAAGTATACCTAAAAGTGTCACTTTTATAGTGAATGAACCGGATAATATAATCTAAAAAGGCTGTGATTATATTCAACTCCTGTCCTCCAGCATTATCTTGGAGCTCATAAAGGGATGAAATTTAATATGATGCTTTCAGTCAGTTTAATTGAATTTTAATTGCCACTTTGGACAGAAGGTTTAGATCTAATCAATAAAATATTAAACTTTTGGGGCTTTGAAGTGGAATGGTCTCCCTGTCGCCCTCGGTGCAATGCATCCTGCCGAATGGCGTGTATAAAAAGTCTGTTTATGAGATGAAGTAGCTGAGCCAACACCTTGCTGTTTTCCATAGAATTTCAACAGAATAGCAGAACAGCAGATAAATAACACAAGGCGAACAAGCTGAGATTCTATTAATTACGCTGGTGTGGAAGAGTGGTCGGTCACCTTCAAAGGAAGGCCTTTAATGTGCCAGAGCTATAAATATTTTGAAATGTCACACCTTGGGAAGACAGCATCAGGCCAGAGCCGTGGCGATAAATCAAAGCCGGAGAAGAACCAGGAAAGAAAAGATGGCTCTTTGGTATTTTAGAAATAATTACTAATACAAAAGAGGTAATGAATGAAGCTATAAATTACATTAAAACAGACCATTCGGAGAGAAATAGTTTATAAAACCCATTGCTGTTCCTTAAAATTACCTTCTCAGAATAGCGGCTATTTTACTTCATCCATCACTCATGGAGAAAAACATGTATGTATAATATAACTAACTCAGCTGACTGATGCAAAATTAATTGATTTTGTGCTGCTTTAAAATGGGAATATTGTTCTTTCCAAAATTACCATCACAGTAGTTTCTCCTTGCAAATATAATGCCTTACAATAATGTCCAAGGTCAACTTCTATGGGAACTATTAGAACCTTCCATGAAGTGCAACTTCGATCCAAATTGCAGAAGCTTTTCTCAGAGATACGACCTGGACAGACACCTGTGAGCTAGTGAGTGGCCTGTTTGTAGGCCACTCACTGACCGCCACTAGCATCACCAGCACACAATACAGTTATAAATCTGCAGGAGCCTTGGTAAGGCTGCTGCACGGATGGAAGGAATTTATCCTCCATCCCTATAGAGAGAGCTTGCGAGAGGAAATTGACATGGCCCATCCTCTAAGGCTCATAAAAGTCTAAATTAAATATCAAATGGAACCACTGATGGATAGCGTCCCTTCCATGGATCCCCAGCCCCGCCTCAGCCTCCACTCCCTGCCACGACAGGTGCTGCTCACATGACTGGAGAGCCAGACAACTTTGTTAGTGGGATTATTCTTGGTTCAGTGTAAAAGCCCCTGTGTACAAAATGAAGCAAGTGAACATAACAAGATGCCATTATTCGTTTCTGGTTTCTGCCAGTTAGATCCTCCCTTTCTTTCAGAGGATTCATAAATATTACACAGTGCATGTATGACTGAATGTTTTTTCAAAAGGAGCAATTTATCATCTGAATTACAGAATACATGATTCTCTACATATCCATATTTATAAACTCATGATTCTACAATCCTCAGCAGAAGAACGCTTCCAAAGATTGCTGTCAGAGCGAAACACCTCTATGGCAGATACACTAACACTAATGCCAACCCCACCACAATAGCAGTGGTAACACAAGGCTAAAACTGCACATTATGAATCATCAATTGTCGCCCTGCTTTGTATTATCTCCAGAGAAAATCCCAATCTGGGCTTGAGCCCACGGCTGATGGACACCCCATTATTCACTTGCGCTTCTTCAGCTCTGAGACAGGAGTGGGGATAGGCAGTAAAACGGCGGCCTTAAGATTAATCCTCCCCTCTTTCTCCTGCTTTCTGAATCAGAATGAAATAGAAAATTCCCTTCCCTTAATCAAAAAGTTTTTATCACCCCCCCCTCACCCGCACCCCAACCTGGAAGTGGAAGTGGGCATAATGCTTGTTCCATTGCTCATCCCCTGAATTGACACTGTAGTGTGTGATGAGAGGGATCTGCTAGTGCTGTCTTTTGTACTGTGACAAGCAAGCACAGCCCCAATCCCAAAAAAAGTTAGGATGCTGTGTAACATGTAAATAAAAATAGATTGCCATGATTTACAAAAATCTCATGAACCCACATCTTCACGCTAAAACATGGAAAACACACCAGATGTTTAAACTAACATAATTTACTATTCCATGAAAAAACAGGTGGGATCTGCTTGTCGTGTCAGTAACGTTGGAAACCATCAGCACCATCAAGGTTCATTTTTTTCGTATCAGGGAATAAAACTTTCTTCCACCTTTCAATGTCCCATGTTTGGTGCTCTCTTGCAAAGTCCAAATGGTTAGTTCTGCGGCGTTCAAAGAGATGAGGTCTTTGAAGACATGTTTGTTTTGAAGCTCTTCAGTCTCAGATGGTGTCTGATTGTTATGGGGCTGAAATCGACACCCTAATTTGGGTAGAGGATTGTTCAGTGTCTTAACGGACAGATAATTGGATCCTCTGGCTCGGTGCTGGTGAAATTTTTTTGGGTCTTCCACTTGACTTTTTTTCCATAACCCTCAGGATCATTTAAGAAATTCCAAATGACTGTCTTACTGCGTCCCACCTCAACAGCAATGGCTCGCTGCGAGAGAGCCTTCTTATGCAGTTCAACAACACGACCACGTTCAAAAAGGGACCGTTTTTTTCCTTTGCCATCAGAACATCATGACAGTGTGACTACCTGACAGAAAATGACAATGAATCCACATTTTTTTCACAGATTTGCCCTTTTAAAGGCATGTATTTCTAAATTTCTAATCAGCTGTAAAACAGCCTGTTTTACTTTAAGTGTTGTTCTCAATAAATTGTTTGCTCAAAAAAAATGTTTTCTCTCACTCCTATCTCTTCCTGTTGCACATTTGGGACTGTATATGCAGGTTTTAGACCACCATAATCTCCCATCCAGGTGTCTTTTTGAGGGAAGGCTTTGCATTTTTCAGCAAGACAATGTTAAACCACATTCTGCATAAACAGCATGACTCCATAGTAGAAAAGTTCGGGGGTTGAACTGGCCTGCCTGCAGTCCAGACCACCAATTTCCAGCTGTAAACATCTGCCACATCATGTAAGAAAACACATGACAAAGACGAACCAGCTGAGCAGCTAGAATCTTATATCTGATGAGAATAGGACAGTTTTCTTTCCCAAATGTCCAGCAAGGGATCTCTGCAGTTCCCAGACATTTACAGACTGTTATTAAAAGTAGAGTGGATGCTACACAGTGGCAAGCATTGGCCTGTCCAACTTTTTCCAATGTTAGCAATAAAGTTTTGTAAACTAAGGTTGTATGTCTGTGAAGGTTCTCAGTCATCCAGGTCATCGTAGTCAAAGGAGCTTGCAAAGAAAAGCGTCTGGACTTCTTTAAGTTGCTTGAAGACGTTTCACCTCTCATCCGAGAAGCTTCTTCAGTTCTAAGGTCAAATGGTGGAGAGTCCCAGATATAAACCTAGTGGGAGCAACCCCCCACGGAGGGACAAAAGGACCCCCTGATGATCCTCTAATCGCCTGAGCCTAGGTGTGAAACTGGGTGTGGGTCCCAATCAACCAGAGTTTCGGGTGTGTTCATTGTGAAACCTGGCCCCACCTTATCATGCGAATTCCTGAGGTCAGATGGCCCAGGATGTGAGTGGGCGTTAAGGCGTCTGGGAAGGGATCTCAAAACTGGATGATAGATGGCAGAGAGTTGGTGTCGTAAACCCCCGCCTCTGTTCAAAGATGGTCGCTCACAGTGGACATAGATGGCTTCTTGAACACACAATGAACACACCCGAAACTCTAGCTGATTGGGACCCACGCCCAGTTTCCCACCTTGGCTCAGGCGATTAGAGGATCATCAGGGGGTCCTTTTGTCCCTCTGTGGGGGGTCACTCCCACTAGGTTTATATCTGGGACTCTCCACCATTTGACCTTAGAACTGAAGAAGCTTCTCGGATGAGAGGTGAAATGTCTTCAAGCAACTTTAAGAAGTCCAGACGCTTTTCTTTGCAAGCTCCTTTGACAAGGTTGTAAATTAAAATCTTTATTATTTACATACAGGTCTTAAGGGGCGATCGAAGCTCAAGAGTTGGCAGTTTGTCTTGTAATTGGAAGGTTGCCGGTTCGAGCCCCGGCTTGGACAGTCTCGGTCATTGTGTCCTTGGGCGAGACCCTTCACCCGTTGCCTACTGGTGGTGGTCAGAGGACCCGGTGGCGCCAGCGTCTGGCAGCCTCGCCTCTGTCAGTGCGCCCCAGGGCAGCTGTGGCTACAGTGTAGCTTCCCATCACCAATGGGTGAATGACTGAATGTAGTGGAAAGTGCTTTGGGTCCTTAGAGACTAAGTAAAGTGCTATACAAATACAGGCCATTTACCATTTAAGAACAGGGCAACCACATTTGAAATAACATGGTGGCAAATTTCGTGGTACTGTGCTGTAATAGAAGGCAATAAGGCATGGATATATAGAAAAAAGGCTAATAACATCATTTTAAATCTAATTATCAGAAAACTTATTCTATATGAGGAGTGTCTAGAGCCAATTATTTTAACTAAAACCGAACAATCACAATCATCTTTTCCTCGTGCTCACAGGTTGGTAATGTGCGGCATAAAGTGAGATGTGATTTGGCTCTCAGTGAGATCAAGCATCAGGTGAGCTGTGAAGTTGCGGTTGTAGTTGTCTCTTTCCTCAAACAGCTAAGCTCACCAAAGCCTCGATGCCATCATGCCTTAGTCGGCCCGCATCACTTAGCAGAGGGGTGTGAATTTGTTTTTACGGAGGCGTTAATGAACTGTGGGCTTTGCGGCCTTAATGAGAGTGTGCCTCTATTGAGCAAAGGTACCTGGGAGGATAATAAGAGTTCACAATTCACAAACGTATCCCTCGCTGCCGCTTATATGGTGTTTTAACAAAAGAGCTGTTGATGGCCGCTGATGCAGTTCATCTCTGACCTGGCAAATCAGCTGCGCAAGGAAACAAGACTACGGGAGTATTCGTCATCCATCAAGAACATGCAGTTTTGTACCACACCTTCTGGCTTCCAGCCAAGTCCAAAGCGACCCATTGTACAGCAGCCAAAAGACAAAGGCAGCTCCCCCTCTGCTCTGCGAGAACAGTGCGTGGAGGTGTGGGTGGTTATGCAGATCACTAATTGTACAGGCCACCGGGGAAAGAGAGAACGGAATGGCAGCCTCTCTGCAAGACATAGCGAGGGAGGGGAGGGACGGACTGGTGTGAGCCACCCTCCTTTCTCTCTCACTCCCTCTCTTTCTCCTTCTTTTTCACTCTCTACCCTAAATTGGCAGCTGGCAGGCAAATGAATGCAGTGTGAAGTGAGCCCACTGAAGTGCAGGGTCCTGCTGTTCAGGCAACAAAGGAGCTCCATGCGAGACATCTGCTGTTCAGTTATCAGAATACATTTAGTCACGTGCCTCCCTTCCCGTGCTCTTTCTCCATTCCTCTTCCACCAAAGCCATGCAACATCCATTCTGTCAACTGAGAACTGAGCCTTTCTTTCCAGCCAGTCCTCTTCAACAGCATTCTTCTTTAGATCACTCCTCCACTGATACTCCCCCCATCGCTCTCTCTCATTCTGTGACTTGCCTTTACAATCCCTCTCTCCACCTCTTTTTACGCTGCCTTTATTTAAACAGTTTAGGTCTGGCAGATAACCCTGGAGTGCTTCCTATCTGGTCCAGAATGCTTGAACTCTGTGTGAGTGATCACAAGACGGCCTGAGGAAACAGCAGACTGAATCTTAATGAGCCACACTCGCACAAGCAAAAGTAAATTGAGCTTACCACCATGATAAATTAAGCTAATGAATGCAATTGTTTTGTGGCACGCTAGCTTGGGCTGGAGCCAGATGGTCAATACTTAGTGCAGAGTTTTGTGGCGCTTATCTTACTTTTCCTCTTTTCTTGCTTTTCTGCTAAAAAACAAAAACAAAACAAACAATTTCTTCCTTCTGTTATATTACATTTTGCTTCTATCTTAGTTTACTACCTCTGACACGGTTTGCATGAATACCTTTTAGGTATGTGTCCTTCCGACACGGTTGACCAGGGACTTGCAGCTGAGTAAAACAAGCATCAACGAGGACATGATAGGGGTCTGTGGTGGAGACCGTGGTGTGCATTTCTCCCCATTTCCTGTCCTGACTCACGATATCCGTGTTTACTTTAACATTTAATACCCCTAAAGTGTGTCACTCGGTTTGCACGCTCTTCACTCTCCACTTTGTCCTCCATCCTCTCCCAGTGGTGCAGACTAGCATGAAGGTTGCACATCCAGGAAGGGACAAACCCCCTCCTGTACTGCGTGTAAACTAGATGACTTCCTCTAGGCAGGTGGCACATATCCAGATGTTCTCTCAATTTCCTTCGTGTGTGTGTGTGTCTGCTATGTGTATGCGTGCATGTATTGCTTGACACACCCCAAGATGGTGACCTCCATGCTCTCTCAACAACATCACCACTGGAGCAGTTTACACCATAATGGCTTGTACTGCCCGAGGCCCCACCACATCTGTGGCTCCCTTCCTCCATCTTTGTCTCTCAGTCTTTACCTCTTTCTGTCTCTGTTTTTCTCTTTGTCTTTCGACCTCCCTAACATGCAACCTGTCCACAAGTCTTCTGCTTTCTCTGGTCTGTCATGCATTTTCCCACTCACTTCAGCCTCACTTTAGTCAACAGCACTATTACTGGGGGGAAAAAATTGCAAAGCTCACTTCGCAACGACTTAATGCATGTCTAACATGACACCTATCTGCCACAATAAACAAACACATCATTCATGTCAGTTGGCTCGAGAAGGTAGGTGCAGCCCCTCAGTGAAGGGCCGAGTGTCCAAGATAAAGCGCAGGGTCTGCTCTGCACTGACTGAGTCTAATGTCAGCAGGAGTGACGTGTACTCCACCAACAACAACTCAGCTCATTACACACCCAGGACGGCATGGAGGGAAAATGGTGCATCCAAAATGTGACCATGTGCTGACCAGGCATTCTGTCCCAGTCCTCCCCCCCGGCTGTATATGGAGAGCAATGACCTCTTACTCTGATAGTGCGGCATTCGATCGATCACACGTGACATTTGTGACACTGCATGCATCCTAGATATGCATCTCCGCGGTGTCAACTTATCAGTCAAACCATCTCACAGACAGGACATACATATCAAAATACATGTTCAGCAGCTCCAGCAGGGAAGCTGTATGCGGCCTGACTCAGATTCTCTGACGATTTTACATAAGATCAACTGTGTCTCTGTGAATCTCGCCAGAGCCTGTTTCACCCTTACAGGTAGTAAACTCCCAAATACAAAGCAGACAGATAAATAATTGACTTCATCATCACAATACAGGGGGTCCATTTTTTTGTTTTTGTTTTTCAGAGATATATCTATATTTTTTTTCAAGATATACTGTACTAGAGCCACCTCTAAAAGATACTATAATGTATCTATCTGAATTTATGAGAACACACACACACACCAGTCACCACACACAGTGTCTTGTTTTCAGGTTCATTAAGCCCCAGTGTTACCCAGAGTGGCTGACAGGATGAGGAACAGTGCAGAAATCTCCCCCTGCAGGTATTCATTCACATTATCATTGGGAAAAAGCCTCTCTCGTCAGTGCCCTTGTTACGGCTCGAGGGGGGACCACTAATTAGAGAGACAAGAACTGCTTGAGAATAAGTCCATTACACCCATGTGGACCCAAAAGCTTAAAATACCTGGAATATCAGCAAACTCACAATATCTCCTCTAATCACTCTCAATCTGGCTGAGGGCATCTTTTAAAGCATGGAAAAATACGACCAAAGCATCGTAGAGATAGACAGGAATGGAGGGAGGAAGCTGTCGGCTGTTTGAGAGGCTTTATGAAAATTATCTTCCAATTAGAAGCGATAATCAAATCATACATGAACCCCACTCGTGAATTCTCAGCAATTTCTCCAATTTCTGTCTCTCAGTCTTAACCTGTGAGTAAATGAGTGTGTGTGATGTGGATCCAGCTTCAGATGAACTCACAGAAGAAAATTGTGTTAGTTTTCTCATCAGCGGTATTTGTACTAATACACTGGAAATGCCTCTATCAAAGTGCAGGAGTCATGTGCGGCTCCTCATTGTAGTAATACAATTTAGGGTGAAAGATATCAAACTGATTATCACTGCTCATTTAGTAATCTCAACCCCACATCAACAGAAAAAAGCAGCTGGGATATAACAATGAAAAATATGATCAACTGAATTAGTATACACAAAATACAGTATACATGCATATTGTACTATACTACACAAATGTATCAGAGGAATTTTATGACAGCTTGCAGGTGCTTCTGCTTCACTTGAGCATTTACACTTTATGCCACATAATATTCTTGCATTTCAAAGGCAAATCATGCATTGTTAAACTGATGGACCCAGAAGCACTACTTACAGCATACACTGCAAAACTACATATGTTGTCAAATAATCTTGTCTGTCATTACCTTTAAAAACTTTTATTTTCTAAAGACAGCTGACAAGATCTATCAGACCTCTGAGATCATTTCAATTTGTACCCAACAGAAAACAACCGCCAGAATCAATCTGGTGGCACTAGATGAGTGACTTTTCTCATAATGTTAAAGTTAAAGCTAAACGTGAGCTACACTACCAGTCCTGTTTGAAAGTGCAGACAAAGACAAGCTGAGCACCAACATGCCTCAATTTCAAGCATTTCAAGCTGTTAATATTTTACTTTTCTTACAGTACACAGGTACATGAAATCCCTTACAATACTGTGTCACATTGAGAACTAGTGCATAGGGAATATTACTAATTCCTACTTAACTTCATTGCTTCACATTTTCATTTCATTACGCTCCAACAAATGATCCATTAGTTTGGATGGAGACTCTAGTAGGCAGGTGAATTCAGCCTGCGTGCAGTTGGCAGTATTTATGCAAGTTGATTTAACTGCTGGATAGGGTCCTCTTGTGAAACATGAGTCAGTTCCAGCATTTAACCTCACCATACTAATTTATGCACCATGGCATAGGGTACTTTATCATCTGCTCTTTGGGGAGAGACAGTCATCTCATTAGGCAGGATTTAATGAAATGCAAGGATACACTTCTTAATTCCGTAGATGGCTGAAACAAAAATCCAGTGTAAATCCTGCACTCCTCTGTGGCTGTATAAATTGTAGCAGACAGAGGAGGGAGGAAGAGAGAGGGAGAGGCAGTGGGAGAGACTTGAGGTGAGGAAGAAAGAAGATGTGCCTATAAAGTCCAAATTTGTTTTGCGATGGTTACTTTCCTGGGTTGAAAGTTGGATAAAACAATGTTTTGGAAGCACGTGGCATGGAGATATACTGACTTATATCTCAGACATTGTAAGTCTAAAATATCTACAAAACAGGACGCAGGTGCAGGATCTTTATTCACAGCAACAGACCAACATGTGCAGCGAAGCCACTGTTCTAACAAAGTCCCACTAGTGTTCTAGCCTCCAGCCAACAAAGGCATGTTAAATTCTTTTACAAGAGCAGACAGTCGATAGAAAGAAATAGGACAGACTGTTGACCAATCTTGGCAAATGTACTTGTTCATTTTCAGGCAGGCCTGTAGACAAGAGCCACCAGACAAGGAACACACCAGCTCATCATCAACTGCACGACACAGAACATTAACACCATAATTTACATAAAATTACTTACATACTGGTGTAGTAATTTAATTTGTTTGACCAGTACAGTGCAACTGTGAGGAATAGATTCATGCAGGCACCACGAGGGAGCTCTGCTTACTCTTCCACATGACTAATTCTATCACAAAATGTTATTTAAAAAAAATAGACACTTTAGAAAACCCCATTTAATTTACAACTCCCTCCATTCCTTCCCAGGCACACGCTCGCATGCGCGAACTGACATTCATGTGCAAATGTAGTTGATGCTGTAGTTCCGCATCAACGCCAGAGTATCCACTGGACAACTTGCATTGCAATATGAATAATTAGATGCTGATGTGTTTCATGCGCAGACTTGTAGAGAGACCTCAGGTTACAGTGACCTGGCGTAACACTTGAATAGCCCTGAATAAAACTTCTTTGAAATTCACAAAGGCAGTTTCACAGGTGGGACATTGTCAGTTACTGATGTGTCACTTATAGAAAAAGTCAAAGCAAAATGTCCTTTTGATTAACACGTTTACAGTGAATGAAAACCATTTAAAAATCCTCAAAATAAACTGACTGTGACAACAAGCAACCTCGAAAGTTCTTTCAAAATATGCTAAACAAAACTGCCATTTCCTTAAGCGACTTGTATTGTGTGTATAGGTACTAGCCAGCACTGGCATTGCTTGGTATGAAAAGCACAATAACAAAGAAATATAATGGTCTGATGGTGATTTATCTTTAACGGCTTTGCCTAAATTCAAATGGTTTTAGGCTCAGCCCACAATATCTGTTGTCATCTGTTAAACAAGGTGTAGTGCTGGAACGGTATGGTCAGCCAACATTTCAGAGTCATTAGGTTCAGTGATCACTCTGCAGGGGACCATAACTGCAAAGGATTGGAAGCCATTTCTAGACTAGAGGGAACAGTGGGTGCCAGCACTATTTCCTCACTGTTTCCAGACCCAGTAAGGCTTCATACGAGAATTTCAATGAATTGAAAACAAGGGTAAAAAACATCACAGAAACCGATCATTGATCTTTACACTAAACTTTGGTTTGTACTGTGTTTGTGTTACTGGCAGGTTTTAAAGATAATTTAAAAGAATAAAAACTGAAATGAAAGATACAATTTTCAGGTTCTTCTTCCTGTGTCATTGATTCAGTTTTCTCTGATATGTATGCAATATTGAAATACCTCTCTACTGTGTGTCACAAAGTATTAAAATGATCTCTACCACTGATTCCGAACATGGCAGTAGGGTGCTGGTTGAGCATCTTTTTCTTTTTCTCTCTATATATATTGTCCTGTCTAATAAAGGCGAAGATGCCAAAAACAAATCTTAAAACATGCTAAACATAATGTAACGTGAACATATGCATCAAATAAAATAGAAATTTGGACAAGAAGCTAACTTTCTCTGTGTTTCAACTTGTGTTTTTTGCAGGTACAATCCCATGAAATAGACTGTGCACACTCATTCTCTTGTGTAGTGCATGAATTTCAGTTTTCTCAAGTCAAGCACAGCAAGACACTTACAATACACCTACTTAAACCACAGGTTTTAGCTTCTGCTAATGCTTTAAGCTTGTTGTTTTAAATATACTTTATTGATAACCAATATTTAAATATACTTTATTGATAACCAATAAAATATACTTTATTGATAACCAATTGATAACCAATATTTACAGACACACAAAAAAAACCCACAACACACATTAGCACATAAAAATCTGCTACCTTTACCTAGCTAGCTAGCATTAGCATTTAGTCTGTGCTTATGATATCGTCAATCCTGCTTCAGCTGGTTGAAAACTGGTTGGTGATCGCTCGCTTTTTGCACACTCTATGTAAAGGTAGTGTAAATGCACTACAAATAGGAACTTTGAATGCTGAAGTATGTTGAAGATACAGTATTTCCCTTACTACTGATTCACTGCTAGCTACAGACTAGCTACAGTAACAGAGCAAGACCATAGGGCAATAAATGAATAAATAAATAAATGCCGAATAAAAAGAATATAGTTGAAGTCTAATTCAGTCGGATTAGATATAACTAATATATTTCCAAACTCCTTCAATTAAATGCAGTTCTGAAACAAGGAAATCTATGAGGGAACATAAAACAATGCATCTTCAGCCTGTTTTCTTTGAACTTACAGGAGAATTACAGCAGCTCTTATTCAACATCAGCCATGGCTAACCTGACAGGAGAGCTGTCACCTTCCTGTCAACCTGGCTGCTGTTTCAACGTAAAACCCTGTCACTGTGACACGGAGAAAAAAAAAAACCTCACCACCTCTACTAGAGAAAAGAACTTAATGTCCGCCCTGAAAATTGCTCAATTCCTTTTTTTCTGTCCCTGTGACATATTATTATATATTGTTTCCAGGAAAAGCATTTTCTATTATTTCCATTAGAAATATGAAAGTTTTGGGGGGTGGGAGAAAAGCGCTTGCAGGATGTAGAACAACATTTGGGGGAGAGAGGAGAGGGTAAAATGCAATTGAAAGGCTGTAATTATTTGAAATAGTCTGCTAATGTGTATTATCATGTCATTAAATGTAAATGAGATGGAGCTAAAAGACCCAAAGCGAAGGACTTGTGGCATGCTCCACAAAGAGAGGAAAGGGTGGGGGGGGGGAACAACTCCATAATGCGGAAAAAAATAGAGGAAAAAATGTCAAGGCTATGTTCATTTGTGGGGACGTAAACATTTAATAAGCTGACCAACCCATGACAACAAACTGTGATGCATTTACAAACAGCTACTGGAACTTACCAAACCTTTGAGGCTGCTACTGACACGCAGATAAAGAGAGGGCGGATAGTGAGAGCGATTTAGTGGGAAGATCCTGATGCTGTCTGAAGTCCCAAAGATAACTGTCTTGATTGTGAGTGGGTGTGTGCACGAGTGTGTGCGTGCATATGTGTTTACTCTTGCATTTGATCCCCGACGTGAGCGAGCATCATTCCACTCCAGCTGCTTAATAAGGCTGTCTGGGCCAGCAGCTCCTCATGGCCCCCAGCCCTGTTATCAGAAACATTAAGCTGAATATTAATGGCCTGGCTCGAGACGCATGCCATTAAGCTTGGTTAGCCATTTCTCTCTGTCCTTTCCCTACCACTGTACAGGAATTAATGAATCGTGGCTAAAACAGGGTACACAAAAGAACAAGAGAGATAGAGAAAGTGAAAGAGAAATGAGGAGCGTGGTTGGTGGCTATTTCTCAAAAGCAAAAGATAAATACGGGCGAAAATGTAACATGTCATGTGTGGACAAAGGGGGGAAAAAAAAAAGAGTAAGGTGGCAACATATCTAAAAATAAACTCCTGGTTGTAGTTCTTTCCCTCCCGCTACATTAATAACACACCCACGACAGACCTTTGTGTCTTGCTCAAAGAACGAAACAACAAAAAAATTATTTGGTAATGAGTTGTTCATCTTTATTTCCTCTGGCTGAGCAGGCACATAGGTTTACATTTAAAATGGAACAGAGAGAGGGAAAGCACTTATTACTCCCTAAGTGCTGTGCTGCTGCAGTCTAAGCAAAGTGAGCTGTTAACGGATATAATTTGTGCAGAATAGCCAGAGGAGAGCTTTTGATATGCAGAAGAGCTGACCTCCGGACTGCCACTTTAATTGGGTTTTTAATTTTCCAGGCCATCTGACAGTATCAAACATGATCCCTGAGCTTTGCCCCACTGATTGGAACCACCGTGACAAGAGGAGCCTGACGTTCCCTTCGCTTTTCACGGGAGGGAGGACAGCAGAAAGAAAAAGGAAAAAGAAGTGAGACGAGAAGAAATAAAAGCATGTGAGCCAAAGAAGGGCTTGGGATGGAAATTCGTCTTAATAGTGAAGACCTGAGTGCGGTATTGTGCGGGGGCTGAGGCTGTGCTAGTGATGGGATACCACCCTCAGAGATGGGGAGGAAAGTGCAGACTGCTGAAATATAGGCTGTCACTTCTGACTAGCGACAGTGCACAAAAGACCTAACCAGACTTCACTGCTTGAAGAGCTGAACCAGTTGTATACAGTATGCTAAAGACAGCAGGTCAGTTAATAGAGGCAAACTTTAGTTCTGAGCTCAAAAGAGTTTTGCCTCATTTCACAACAGTTTTTTCTGCTGTTGCTAACTAGATCGAAATCAGCAGGTGTAATGTGTATGCATTTGTGAGCAGGGTTGTCCAAATACTCTTCCACACTCTGCAGGAAAACTTCAGCTCTCATCTGGAAACATTATAGCGCAGCATGGAATGGCTTTCAAATGAGGCTACATCATCAAATCCTAACATGGCCCATCAACACGCCAACCACCACAATTATCACCTGCGCCAGTCCATCTGGCTCGCTATCGTCACACAGACAAGAGTCTGTCTTGTGGTTTTTGGACAGGGGTTCCTACTGCAGCCTGTTTGTTCAATCTGCAAGACCACACAAAGAGTTTCAGCCCTCTAATCTCCTAACCAAACAAGACAGCAATTACACAGGCAGATAACTAGGGGACATTTTCATCCGTGGTGACAGTGCTGGCACAGAAGTGTGTCTGTTGTAGACAGAAGAAGAGAGGGAGACAGAGGGAGAGGGAAGAAGACTGTTGTCCTGTTTGAAGAAAAGAGAGGTTCACCTGCCAGTCAGAAAACACAACTGTGACACCCACTGTAGTCATTACAAATGGACAGTTATCTCAAGGAGCACTGGAGGTGGTTGAGCGGGTCACAACCTGCCAACAGGATGTGACAGTTATTGACTAACTGACATATTTAGCACTTTTATTTATGTCATGGAATTTATTTATTGCTGACATGAAACTCTGGATTGGATTTCCCTGAATCCAAACATCCGTGTTGAACTCTTTGTACACCATGAACGGAAAACTCTAATTCCAAGCTGAAACAAAATGACTCATGTCCTTGGTAAGTGTGAGAATGTGAATGAAATCGGTGGACAGGGTCATCATTCAGAATTAAGTCAGTTCCATGACATGCATTAGACAAATGTAGCTATTTTTCACGAGTAGTGGAATACATTACAGATGAGATTGAGAGTAATGTACCTTTCTTGGCACCACAGAGATTCTTCAACCTTTAGTCATTAAAAAGTGGGAACTTTTCCACCTTTTCCTTAAAGTTCATGTTCTCATTGAAGCTAAATTACTCTGTCCTAAGATACTCGTAAAAAACCTGCGATGACAAAACCCTTTTAGCACGTCATGAAATACAGAGCGGTTATATATTTGTACGTGTGAGGTGCACGCCTGCTAACCTGCACTCCTATACAGCGAAATCTGCATGCATAAGCACTCGCACACGAAAGCACACGCTGAAACGAGGCTCCATACACTCACACTCACATATACACACACACGGGCGTACACAGAAATCTCATTAGAGCCTTTGTTAATTGCAGTAGACAAATGCTAATGGTTTGGGCAACAAAGCAGCCGTGTGTATGAAAAATGAGAATCCACAAAGTAATTATTACATCCAATATTAATTTAATTATACCATTTTTTGTGATACAGTAATTTGAGGAGGGCTGGGGTTGGGTGGGGGGGTTTCTAATCACACTCACTCTTGAAATAAATTAGGAGTTACAGAGGCGCAGGGGAGCTGAGGATTTCTCCAAAGACTCACTAGGGGGGAAATAGCATCATTCTCCTTCAGAGAACTGGGATTTTCACATTTAAATTAAAACGCTACTGTTGCTCTCTCATCAAATGTGAGACTGCAAGAAAAAGAGTGGGATGCCTATGTGTTTTCTGTGCCAGAAAAAACACAGCCTTTTTTGTTTCCTGGTGGCCATGCCTAGCGTTTGGCTGATGAGAAAATGGTGAGACGGTGCGGCTGTCAGTGCATTGGCTGTGTCTGAATAAAAGTACGAATATTAATCATTTCTCCTGGGCCTGGTTTTGCCTCTTCGCCTCTGTCTTCTGAGCCCAGAAATGTAATTGCACTTGTTTTCTATATAATCAGTAGCCAGAGAGTCTGTGTTATTACAGACTCTCAACGAGGGAGCTTTTGTTTTAATCTTTTGATTCCAAAGTCAGGTTCTTTTTTATCAGCTGTGGTGTACACAAAAGAAAGTTTGATTGGCGGGGAGTTTGCATCTTTTTTCCACCACCACCCCCACCCCACCCCTCCTGTCTCTGTCATGTAAATTGTTATTGTCTTTTACCTCAAATTGCCTGAGAAGTTTGTCAGATGAATGGATTCGCAACGCTGCGCTTTCTTCTAAGGATTTGTAGGCTACATAACACGCACGGCGGCCAGTTATAATTCAAACAAACACACCTCAGCCCCAGCCTGTGCAAGGCTGTATCTGTGCATGCACAAATTGGACAGATGTATGTTAACAGTCTGTGCCATTGTACCTCTTTTTGTGCATGCGTGTCTCACTCTCTTTCCCGCTCCAGTCTTTTTTTATATTCACACTTTTTAATAAAGCAGAACATCTCGCCTCTGGACGTCACATGGATGGACAGCTGTGCCGGTGGTCGAGGTGAAAATAAACCCCAGGACATGTCAAAGAGTGAGATTTCCAGTCCTAAAATTAGATGAGAAACCTGGGTGTCTGTGAAGAGTGGGAAGAAGGAGCGAGGGGAGGGAAGGAGCGCGGAGGGGTGAAATAAAGTGTTAGAGAAGCACGTCCACCCCTGGTCAGTTACTGTAAATCAGGTCCCTGAATGACTAAGGGTTACACCTCAGGAAGTAGCTTCCTGGAGTCAAAAGTGCAATGGTATTTATATAATAACACTGTTTCATTCCAACATCCCCCCGTTACAGAGTAATGGGGCCTCTGGCAGCAGCGCCTTTAATGCTCTAATGGCAGAATTAAAACCAGGGGATGCCAATGAACGGATGTAAATTAACAATCACCTCGCTATAACAAACTCGTACACACGTACTTTATCACACACATGCACACAGGAAGTCAGCATGCCAACTTGCTCGCGTCCTTCAAGCAAATAGCAAATTAGGGGAGCATCTGATAAGAGTGGGCTATTGTTTTCTTATCTGCCTGGAAGCCTTTATAAGTTAGTGCCACGTGAAAAGAGCTGTTTAACGTGACTTTCAAACCAGTGGTGGACTAAACAAGTGCAATGAGATTTTTTTTCAAAGTAAACAAAAGTTGTGTCTGCATTTGTCACCAAAATGACTTGTCCAGGGGCCTACATGCAATAACCTCCTTTGAAGAAAAAAAAGACTGCGCAACACTATTAGTAGTCAGGAATCCAGAGGGTGAATTGCCAGCAAACATTTTGATGAGTAGTAACCATCAGCTGGCCGTCTTTTCTTGTTGACAAATAGCTCCAAAATGAAAGTTTATTTGACAGCACAGAAGCTACCCCAGTGTTTGCTCGAGGTATGCCTTCAACATCTCGCCTAGACATCGAGGAGGAGAAAGTCTGTTTTCTTTGTCGATTTGAATAAAATAACACACACAAAAAAATATATAATAATTAAATAGTCACTTGACTGATGATTCAAACTTGCAATCTCATGCTTTTATGTCCACACTGGTATGAATAACACCATTCCTTACCAGTTTACCATGCCACAGATGAAGTAAAATGTACTTCTAACAGGCTGTGGTACTACTACTCTATCTATACTGTATTGAGATGTGTGGACAAATCCGTTTACAGCAGTAGTTGTAGTTGAAAGGTTTCAACTGTTTTTGAAAAGGTAAGAGAAAAATTATTAATACCACAATTTAAAAATAGTAGACAAAGAAAAACGTCTTAGCAAAAAATGGAACTAAATATTATAATAATACCATAGCTAACTGTACTAAAGTACTGCAGTTTTCTCTAAAATGTAAACTAAAAATAATCAAGATAGTAACAGTAGCCACTGAGTGATGTTATACTGGGGTTGCTTTACTATATTTCAGTATATTAATTTTCTATTTTTACTTTTTTAGTAGATTGACTTCTCTTTTATCTCCCTTTACAAAATTAACTTGCCTCTTGTTTTTAAATAATTTATGACACAAAAGATCAGGCAACCCGTGCTGTTAAAATGCTTTGTACATAATTAACTTCAAATGTTATTGTAATTGGAGGAAATCCACACATGGGGATTTTACCCACCTTTCACCACAGAGCCTTATGTTCTCTACTGGGACAGGAAATGTTTGAGGAAACAAACTTTGTTCACATGTTACAGGTGGTTATGATAGAGCGACTATTCAAACTATATTTCTCTGGGGAAACACTAGCCCTGGAGTATTTACACTAACAATGGGTCTGGCACGATGCCCATGTTAGTGCCACATAGCCATATGTGAGTGTTTACAGGAGGGCGAAATGGGGTTGTAGGAAAATAATGACAGTCAATGTGCAGAAGTTAGAACTGGCAGCATTTTTTCCCTGCAAAGTTTTAAAAAGAAATTCCTACTGAAACACATCGTGTCAATTTTTCAAGAACTTATCTGTACTTCCCAATGCTTCTTCCTGGCTTCATATTGCACCATTATTCACCAGCCTAAGTAGAAATAAATTGATGGATTATCATTTGAGTTTATTCAATGGCTCAAACCTTATGGAAGGAGAAAAGAACAGTCCTTGCCATTTAGGATAATGGTTAAAAATGTGTATGAGTGTTTAATGTCCCTGCAGTGTTTGCTCTGTAGGGGTCTCGCAGGGAGAGGAAGATGGCTGTTCTGGGTCACTGGGGTGGGGACGGCTAGAGCTTAGTCGATTAGCCAAACTCTTTTTAACCACATCAGGCCCAACTGGCAGGCAGAGAGGCTGCTAGGTTCAGGCACACTCAGGCTTTTTGTTGTCCTATTATTCCGCTCAATGATTGGGATAATAGGCAAGCCTTTCTCTCGTACCCTTTACACCCCCCGATTCTTTCCTGTCTCGTTTCTCCTTTAAATGCCCTGTTGTTCCACGCTGTCATTTCCCGTTGCTATTTGAATTTTTTCTTCGCTCTCTTCACAGACAAGGTCGTTTATGAATTTGGAGCGGCTATTTTTGTTTTTGTTTTGCATTAGTGCCTTTCGGTACTTTTTATATGATAATTGTGTTGCTAAACTTGATTTCATATATAATAAAGAGTAATATCACAAGGCCATGTGGACAGAGTGACCTACATGGAAGATCTGGGTAAGTACGCTAAAGTACCCCAGGTGACTTCATATGGTCTTCATTTTTGATAACAAACAGTCGGCATGCCACCACATATACGCAGATGTATATGTTACCCCAATCAGATCACTCAAGAGGCTTTTCGTGATATTGCAGTGACAGATGGACAGTGAAACCTAAACTGTAATTAAAAGGTCTTTCTGTTTAAGTGTTTGTCCTGTTTTGTTCTAAACCCATCCGTCCTCTAATACGTTGGTAAAGTAATTGGAGTTCAGATGGCTCCACATGGGTATGGATAGAATATACTCAACCACCAGGGCACACCAGGGCACCCAGACCTCTTAACTGTAACATCAACATGGTAATGCTGAGCTAATAACATTACAAAACAGCAATTCAGTTAAACACACTCAAACAAACTTTGACACAGATCTGAGATCCAGACTACATATGTTGAGGGATTTAAATACAAGGTACTTTAGGGTTAAGTGCCTCCCGTCCCCCCAGCCCATCCACCATCCCTGCCACCACCACTCCCACTCTACCCCCTGCAATGCCTGATTCCCCATTTGCTTTTGTATAAACCCAAATAAGGAGATTTGAAGAGATAAAAATAAAGGGCACTTAAATCTACTAACACACTTATGGTATTGTTCAGTCTGGTAAGGTTAGGTCTATCAAGAGCCTTAGTTTCTGCAGCTGATAGCTTAAAGTTCCCATTAAAGTGAATTGTTCAATGAAAGTTTTTACCTTTTTGAACAGTCAGAAAATAAAAGTAGGATGTCTTTTGAACATTGGTCAGTACTTATTTACAGATTACAGAATTATGAGTCCTGGGAGCCCTGATTGCCAGAATAAAGCCCAATGTAGTGTTAGCATGATCACCTATTTATACTACTAAAATAACTACAAATGTCCAAGGTTGAGATAAAAATATGAGAATAATCGTTGCTTCTTCTAAAGCTGATGACGTGTTAACCAACAGTATCTGTGGAGCTAACGAGAGGCATTCATTCTGAAATTTTCTGCAATCTCTTTTTTTGGGTTATATTTAGTCACGTTTTTTATTTAACAACTGATCATGTGAATTTATCCAGATAAACAGTGTCAGGTAGAGTTGAAAGGTCAGCCGAGGACAGATGTTAAAGTAGGAGTCAATCCAGGTCTACTAGATTCAGATATCATCATGGTTGGAGGGGACCTTCATGTGACCCCAGCCTGCCATTAGGGACTACACAGATAGATGTCCTTATCTCTCCCTGCAGCTCCCCTGCAGCTAACTGACAGAACTGGGAACTGTCAATCAGTGCTGACATGTGATGTCTTACTCAGCCAGGAGATGGGACAACACAAGACGAATCACTTCTAAATGACAAATCACTGTCGCGGTGGTGGTTTATCACCGTTTTGTCTTAGTCCTGAGATATGTCTCTTACTGATTGAAGATAAATACACTTGTTTGAGAGTGATATTTCAGATTTTCAGAGGGGTTCGAATATCGCCACAGAAAGAAATCTTTAGCTACATGGAAACAAAGAAAAGATATTAGGCCTTTATATGACGAGCCACATGTTCAAAATGCTGATTTCACAAACAGGTGGTATAGCAGGAATGAAAGGATTCACTTCACTTAAGTAGTGATAATTTAGCAGTGATCGTTGATCACCCCTTCTCGGAAGCTGACAGCCTCAGTGACATCCTCTTTCTTTCCCTTTCCCATCCTAGCTGCTTCCTTATATGGCAAGCTATAATGACAAATGCTGTAAAGTCTGTGTAAGCACTGCCTTCAGACACTAAAAGTGACCCTCAAGAGTGTAATGGGGCTATATTCCTTCTGGCATTGTGAAAAGGTGAGACAAAAACAATTTATAACTCCTTGTACTGCCACTTAAGGACTTTCACCACCAGTTTATTTGCAGTGAATGAGGAAGCCTTTAATTTTCAGTGTTTCATAGGGAAAATAGGTATGTTTAGTAAGGTGAATAACAGGTTAAGTTGCAAGTTCAGTGCTGGTGTTTTTTTATGGGTTTGGAGGGCATGTGTTTAGAGCAGGGATTAAAACACGTGGATACACAGCAGACACATATGACACACAAATGTGAGCATGACTTTTAAGACAATAATTCAACTTAAAATGAATAAAATAATTGTTTTCTTTATGTTAATGTATTATATATGTGTGTATGGCAAGAGTAGTTCATTTTTAGTCAACATAACGTGTACCCTCCTACCACCATAAGTAGTTGGAAGTGCACCAAAATATTCCTTAATGTGCAGTTTAGAAACTCACTGAGCTGTTCAGACCTGTTCTAGTTTTAAAGTCCTTGTGACATCCAAAATATATAAGTCCACAATGGCAAACAGCTCTGTCTTTTTAAATTCTAAATCAGCAGATTCCCATCAAAAAAGTCTCTCCAATAAGCCAAATCTTCTGCAGCTGCTGCGAACGCAAGTATTTTTTGCATGTCCCAGTGGAAGGAAGGGGGCCAGGGACTGGTGAGTGTCGGCACCACAGTCCAGGATGAGACAACGAACATCCGAGAATACATTGGGAAGATGGCCCCAACTGACCGAGTGTTCAGTGAATACCTCAGGCAGCAGAAACCCAAGAAAGAGGAGGGAGACGAGGAACCATCATGGAAGGACAGGCCCCTGCACGGTATGTACCACCAGCAGATAGAGGAGGTGGCTGATATCCAGAAATCCTACCAGTGGCTGGACAAAGCTGGACTGAAAGACAGCACAGAGGCTCTAATCATGGCAGCACAAGAACAAGCTCTGAGTACAAGATCCATAGAGGCTGGGGTCTATCACACCAGGCAAGACCCCAGGTGCAGGCTGTGTAAAGATGCCCCAGAGACAATCAAGCACATAACAGCAGGGTGCAAGATGCTAGCAGGCAAGGCATACGTGGAACGCCATAACCAAGTGGCCGGCATAGTGTACAGGAACATCTGTGCCGAGTATAACCTGGAAGTCCCGAGGTCAAAATGGGAGACGCCCCCAAGGGTGGTGGAGAATGACCGAGCTAAGATCCTGTGGGACTTCCAGATACAGACGGATAAAATGGTGGTGGCTAACCAACCGGACATAGTGGTGGTAGACAAACAGAAGAAGACGGCCGTAGTGATCGATGTAGCGGTTCCGAATGACAGCAATATCAGGAAGAAGGAACACGAGAAGCTGGAGAAATACCAAGGGCTCAGAGAAGAGCTCGAGAGGATGTGGAGGGCGAAGGTAACGGTGGTCCCCGTGGTAATCGGAGCACTAGGTGCGGTGACTCCCAAGTTAGGCGAGTGGCTCCAGCAGATCCCGGGAACAACATCGGAGATCTCTGTCCAGAAGAGCGCAGTCCTGGGAACAGCTAAGATACTGCGCAGGACCCTCAAGCTCCCAGGCTTGAAGGATAAACCGCCCGCAGGGGCGTGCTGGGTGGTGTATATATATATATATATATATATATATATATACACAATGGTGCGTCTAAGGCATAGGTCTCAAACTCTGGCCTGCGGGCCAAATTTGACCCGCAGCCTAATTACATTTGGCCCACGAAGCCATACCAAATTACTATTAGAGCTGGCCTACTGGTATTATACAGCTAATATATATATTGTTTAGTATTAAGCTTTGCTTGTTCCATATTCAGTTTTTCAGCAAAACGTGTTTGAGTCCATAAGAAAAGATTCATTCTTATATCTGGAGGAATAGAGGTATAGACGATTTATTAAATAGTTTAGAGTCCTAAGTAAAAGTTTGGAGGTAAAATAAGAATAAAATCAGCTTAATCACAAAGTTGATTCTCCTAAGTTTTTCTACAGTTCTTGGTATGAGTATGCCTACTTAACTTTTTAAACTCATAGTAGTGCTTTAGTCGTGGCCATTTTTATACTCACAAGGCTTCATCATCTCCAAAGCAGGTTTAATTCTCGATATTTCACTCCTGTGCTCACAAAGATTACATTGAAAGTACAAAAATACAGGAGCTGTTGGTATTAGCAAGCCGGGGAAATTACATCTTCTCTGTTCAATAAGTGCTTGGGACTGTTAATCGGTCTGAGTGTAAGACTATGGTCCACAAGTGAAGTGAAAGCCTCTGAAAGCCTTGTCCACATTTTTGTGTGCGAGAGAAGAAGAGAGGGGGAAGAGAGAAAAGACTATAAGCAAGTTGGTAAGAGAAAAGCTCCTCACTATCAGCCGAGGTTCCCATGTATTTATGTGAAAGATATTTATTCAATTTCTGAACTCGAGGGACGGCGGATGATAATCCGTTAAATGTCTGCACACACCTTCCCCGCTACTGGCACCTTATTAAAATATGTAGATTAATTTGCGACTGGTTCTGCATATGATTAGAGCAGAAGGACTGAGTGCTCGAGATTCAACTCATATTTGTAATCTTCTAAATTTAACAGCGAGTGAGAGCTTGTCAATTAAATAGAATGAAATGATGGGGAAGAGCAAGATTCATCTTCATCTCCTTGTTTTATGCTCGAGTGGCCACAGAGTTATCATTTACAGGGCTTCAGATAATTGGCAGCAGTTTTGTTGAGCACCTCCGATTTCAGGATGAATTTGTATTCTTCAACCAGACAGCAGCTCAATACTCTTTGGCAAAGTGTAGCCAGGCTTTGTCAATTATAGTGCGTATCACAGGGAAAAATATCATGTCATTTCAAATGAGAGAAAGGCATTAATAGAAGAGTGAGGTGAAATAAGATCTTATGGAATTTCATGGTATTTATGTCACTTTATTTGAAGGTGATTGACTTGGACTTTTCATTCTTTATGTGTCAGACTTCACTGTTAATTTGACTTGCTCTGGAAATTTGATTTAAAATATAGGACACTTATGTGACAAGCTAACAAGACCAGTTAAAACTGTATAACTGCTCTATATACATTGTGCTACTTTACTTGGCCTAACAGCGGGAGCGAAGACACAAAAAATCTCTCTATATATATTTACTGTATTGTAGTTATGTTATACCAGTTTAAATACCTAATTTAAGAATGAACTCAATTAAAAAGCATTCTTATATTTAAAGCTTTTTAACCCCTAATGCACTGTTTCCTATTCTGGTATCTGGTGCACATCCTTCATTAAAGGCTAATGTTTCTATATCCTGTGCATATTGGCAGCTGTTTTTTGTTTTTTTTGACTGAGTTGAATAAGACAACAGAAAAATGATCTGACAATGAGGTTCGTGCACAAAAAAACCTTTGTCATCAGACCCAATAACACAATTTGGGTTAATTAAATAGGCAGTGATTAAGCCCAACATTTGGTTTAAATCAAATTAGTTGTGCCTTCAGACAATGCTAGTACACCATGATTGTAGTATGGAGAGGTCATGTAGGTCTCTGGAACAGGTTTGAATTGATCTGCCCAGAGGAAATGAGCTCTTGCTCAAGCAGCAATCAATGCAATAAGATCTAGTATATTACGACAGCAGCACACTTGTAATACTACCATTGATATTGCTCATTAATTATATTTATTGAAATTAGAAATTTTTCCACATCTTGTTCCAAACTTTATCCACAAACTTAGCAAAGTTCTCAAGGAAGTTAAAGTTGCCTTCTCGGGCTCTATGGCAGATATAGCCATGGGGCTTTCCTTGTCTTTGACCAGAACTCAGTAAAGACCCCAGGGCTCAGGAAAGACAGAGGTGAATCACACACACACACACACACACACACAGTTGTCTTGACAGTTTCTTGTTTCACCTCCCCTCAGCACTTTTCCATCCCTCCGGCAGGATTTTGCAGTGCCACTTTTCACCCACTTTGACCGTCAAAAGTTTAATCTGAAAACGAAAACTCTGCTGCTGCATCATTCTGTTAGTGCTATATAAAACTATCCAATTGGTTGAACTAGAATTCCAGCAGAGTGAGGAGGTGGTCTTCGCTCCATGCAACAGAGCCTACAGCAGCTGAGCTAAGGCTGGTTTGGCGGTAGATTGGTCTGGAAAGGAAAGGTAGTCTTGTGCTGATTGTCCAGCCAGACAGTGAGACAGGATTAGAGACCTCTCCTGACACTTGGCACAACACACAACTGGGGGCTGAGTTAATTTAACAGTACAGAGTCAGGGGGTCACGTCCTGACCTAACCACTACTGGCAGAGTGAGGAGAACAAAAGACACTTTGAAAAACAATACTTTGGCCTCTCATAATGCACACAAATTTCTAAACAATATGTTATGAATTCACCTCATATGACAACATGAACCTGCCAGATATGTAATAAATAAGTTAAACTTGATCATTGGTTGGGTGGAAAGGAGAGGACTAGTGTGTGCCTGTGCATGTATGTGCATTAGTGTTTTTCCCAGCTGGGTGTATGATAGGTTCAGAGGAGGAGCGGCAGGGCCTCCTTGGTCCTTCAGTCCTTCAGTCACTCAATTCCTTTTGCTTGACTGCTTTGCTCAGCCAGGCTGAAAGCTGCACTGTTGTCAGGTTGGAGTGTGCTAATTAGGCTGCAGTTTAATTTTCCAGGATGCTCTACTGCCCTTTAAATGGCCATTTCAAATTCAAAGTGATGGTAATTGTACTGTGGCGTGCTGATCTTGTAATCACCCTGGGATTTTTTTTCTGCTTGTTTTTTTTTCTTGTTTTCTTTCTCAGTTTATTCCATCTAATCTTATTTTTCGGGACCTTTGCTGCTTTCCGTAGGCATCTTCGATTGCACATTGTGTAGACTCTGGTAGGTCTAATCCAGGGTCAAAGCTACCAGGGTTAAACAGGGTCTAAAACAAATAACATCTAGTGAAAACAGGGGAATTTGGTTAAAACATGGACCAAGTTAAGAGATTAGCCGGGGGGGGGGGGGGGGGGGGGGGGAACGTGGGACAGTTTTCCCTGTCTTCATGTGAATGTATTTCCCAAAAGTCAGTGGGTCACAAACTTCACTAATCTCGCTACAAAAGGGAACGTCTAACTTTTAATGACAAATTCAGCAGGGTGGGAGTATGAGGAACATAAGAGAAAAGGCAGAAAAAGGACACATTACATTACTTAGAGGCTGTATTAAGGGTGATTAACCTCATGTAACATTTTTTCATTTGGCTTACATCCCAGTTTAACTCACCCAGATTAAACTGGTTGATGAGGAGACCAGCTGGAGTTATTAGAACACTGGAAGAAAGAGTAATTTTGATAGCCTCCTGGAAGAGTAATTGGGGTTAATGAGCTGTACTGTATAAGGGGAAATTATTACATTTTGCCAAACTAAAAATCTCAGTGGCAGACGTATAAAAAAAAAAAAACCAAAGCAACCATTACTGTTACAAGATTTGAAAAATGCACCAACAATCATTAACCGTAGGATAAAATACCTCTCATTTCAATAATGAGACTGTTATTGATTGAAATCACCTCAACTTTTAACCGCGACTGCCTCCTGCATTTGCACACGCAGAATTCCTTTTGTCTAGTTTTATTTGTTTAAAAAAACATGCACAACAGCACACATGCCTAATGAAAATTCCTTTGGCAAAAACAGAACTTTTAAGAACATAATCAATTTCACTTCCTGAATCTTAATTAATTCCAGCGGGTGCATTTCCTTTTGTTAAAAGTGGAAATACCCTTGCTGTTTGATGCTATTTACTCTTGTCCTGGACTAACTTTGCTTTGTCAGGTGAGGTTTTATTTCTTCTTGAAAGGGATTCCTTGAAGTGACTCGAGTGTCAGGTTTGTGACGCTTCCTCTTTTCAATTGTCTTTGCACTCTGAGGAGATGTGAGGACGGGTGGCTCCTCAGCCGTCACAATATTGATACTGTACGATGGCTGTCGAGGCACAAGCCCCAGCTTCTAATCTGCCCTGACAGACCGTGCAGCACATGAATGATAGCAGGTGTGACATCACAAATAGGAAGGAAATCAAATGGAGTGAGTAAAGAGAAAACTGAATAAAAACAGAAAAAGTTTTGGAGGAAGTTTTTTTTTTCAGTTTAATTTATTCCTTCATGGCAAAGATTGGTAGATGGAAAAGAGATGCTCCTTTCTGTGTCTCTGATCCAACATCCATTATCTTTTTCTCCTACTGTTCTGAG
Source organism: Aulonocara stuartgranti (assembly GCF_965226115.1). Classification (NCBI taxonomy): domain Eukaryota; kingdom Metazoa; phylum Chordata; class Actinopteri; order Cichliformes; family Cichlidae; genus Aulonocara; species Aulonocara stuartgranti. The sequence goes on along the minus strand of NC_138955.1, from coordinate 7,480,685 downwards.
CTGGAGGAGATGGTTGATGGGACAGTGGCCTGGGCCATTCATTGTAGCAGTGTCAGCAGTGGATTTATTTTCTCTTTAGTGTGAAGAGGGAGGCACAGGACAGGACGCTTAAGACTGTAGAACAAAGGCATACAATAGACTTCTTCAAAGACACCTTGAAGACACTGATTCATCAGTCAGACAAGAAGCCTGTGGGCAGGTGTCTGGTCACAATGGGTCACTCACAGATACGTACACAGACACACACAAGTACACAAAGAAAAGGCATAGAGGAAAAAAAACAAAGGTGGAAGCTAAATCAACTGCTTGCTTTTTACTGTGATGCTATAAGATAGATGGATCCTAGATGACACCTTTGTCCCAGAATGCAATGGGCCTAGCAGCTCTTTGTTAAGTTGTAGATTTCAGTTTCAGTATAGCCAATACTGTTACTGTCTCTCAAGAGATTAAACACTGTGAATGCAATTCCAGTTAATGTCAAGGGATTTCTTTACTCTTTAATAGCTCTGTTTTGGAGTACAATATGCATAAAAAAGCAATGGCAGAATTTCCCAGAGCCCCATGTGTTATTCAAGAACTTCATCAATCAATAGAGAAATTACTGGCAGCTATTTTGATAATCCATTATATGTCTGATTAATAACCCAGTTATTGATCAAGAAAAGAACCATAAAAAATAAAAACAGTCATTATACATTATATGTTTTTAAAAAGCAACAAATCATATATTTGAAGCTTCAACCAGATAGTGTTTGCTTTAAGAATAACTTGGACACGATTCATTAATTTTCTATTGTTTGAGCTCCAGTAAGACTGGATTTTGCTGAACATCAGACTGATATATGATAGTATCGCAGTTTTTAATTTTGTGAGGCCAGGCATGTGTGAGTAAGTCATAAATATCAGCAATCACTATTTTCTAGGTCCACTGAGAGTGTGAGGGCCCAAAATAATATATGTTTGTACACGGAGAGCAGGTGAGTAAATGCAGAGCAAAAACATATCCAAGCGCTGTCACAGTTTGATATGACAATAAGAGGTTTGCTTGGTCATATCGTGAGCATCCGAGGCTATTGTGGGACTAGAACTGGGTGTGAGTGACAAGGTGAGAATGGGGAACATATGTCTGATCAGGTAACGTTTCCATTTCAGGCCACTGTGAATCTGATGGCAGTTTTATTTTTGTTGTCTTCACTGGACACCTTAAGGTCACTATTATTTGCAGACTAATTTACTATACACGTATAAAATAAATCCAAACTTATCTGTATTCATAGTTTTCGCAAGTAGTGAGAAAAGGTGAAATTGTGTGTTTACCACAGAAATGTGGGTAATATTTGATTGAAACTTGTTTTTAAACTGTACTAGGGTGACATACTAATCACTTGCATTTCCAGTGGAAATGCAGACACATTAGGTACTGTATAATCTATATGGTTTCACTAATAGCACCAGAACCTTATGAGAAAATTATGCTGTTTTTCCTCTTAGTTGTCTCGTTGCCAGTCTTTTTTTCTCCCCTTGTCCCACAGGAAAGACTCTTGAAATTGTTCATTTACCGAGAGGAAGAAGTTGAAGGCCAGGACATTCTTTTTTTTCTGTCAGATTTGCAAAGATTATTCCCATCATGATCCTATTAGCCACAGGGAGAATGTGACTACTTAAGATGGATTTATGGAAAAATAGTTATCCCCCAAAAAACATTGGTTGGTGGATAAATCCAACCCCCCTCCCAGCCACAGAACTTATTCCCTCTGCAAATTCGATTCAAGAGGCTACATTTGTGTTCTCAAGGCCAACAAGTCTGAAAGTCATAATCCCAGACCACAAGTACCACTTCACGTTCCCAGCAGGCTCTTTTTCCTGGAACTTTGAGATTGCTGAGGCGGAGCTGATTTGGCAAGGGATTAATCAGCCCCAGCACCTGCAGTCTCTGTAACCAGCTAGAGACCCCAAAACAGTGGGTTAGCAGAGGTAAAGAAACAGAGTAGAACTTCTGATATCTTGGAAAATTCCATTTATTTCCTGTTATATGTTTTCATAAAATGTCCTAATTATTGTAAATTATTGTAAAACATAGATTGTTTAACAAATTCTTGTAACTTTTTAGGCACTCAAAGTCAAACCCCTACAAAGTTTACTCTCTGTTTGCTAATGAATGGATTTTATTTTTGCACTCATCCTAATGAGTGAGGCTTACCTTCCCTTGCCCTTCCACAGTTTATTTTCCTCAGGTCAGAACCCCAGCTAAAAGACCCCATAGCTGGCGCCATATGTGAGCAAAGCAGGGGGTGGTGCAGTGGAAGCCTGCTGGTCATGCCACTGAGCTCAGGTAGGTTCCCCAAGCCGGATCCCCCCCACCCGAGCACCCAAGGGAGAGGAGGTGTTAAAACCTGAAGGGCCTTTGCCTGGTCCCCCTGAGCATGCAACCATCTGCTCCCCGCCCCCACCCAGCTGGCCACCTTTGATCCCACCAATTTTGAGCTAAAATGAGGATGATGACTGAGGTCTTCCAGTTTGTTCTAGAGAAGAGGGGGGAAGCAGGGAAGAGAGGAAGAGCAGAAGTTCAGGGCCTTGAGATGGAGAGAAACTCGGCGATGACATGGCTACAAATCCCATGGACGTGTTTCCGCCTAAAACTACATGTTACTGTGAATGTGCAGGGACAAGCATCTGAATGTGTCCTCAGCTGATCTGTTAAGAAGCATGGTAGCTTCAAACTGTTGAGCCACACTCATTGTTGAGAGAAAATACTTAAAGTCTGTCGCATAAGACAGCACAGTGAACAATGAAAAAAAACTTGCAGGTAGATTGCCCATTATTACATGAAAATCTCGGAAATCCTACCATTTATCTCCCTTAATGGTTAGGAATTCACTGCGACCATGGCAAGCAATTGCAACATTTCATATCTCTAATTAAAACTCGTCTCTCAAACAGATGTAAAATGTGACCCAGGGTCAATTAAAATTGATATCAAAATGATCAGAATTACTCTTTCACATGAAAACATATGGATCTGAGCCAAATGGCTTATACTCCCAATGATTAAAAGAGGATTTTGAACTGGATGACCAATTCAGTGATGAATCAGTGAGTGAGCCCACAATCAGCATTTTGCTCTAACGACCCAGGACCAAATTGATTCCACAGAAAATATCATGTGAATAATTAAACGCATTGATTAAACAGTGAGATAATATTTAATTAAGGTGGCTCATTAGAATTCCTGGTGCCTCACCATTAATGGGTCATTAACACAATTAATCAATAAAGCACCCTAAAAGGAATTCAATCTATAATGAGTACACGTTTTTGAAGAAGTTAATTAGGTAATCCCAGCTCACATAACGTCTTGTGAACAGAGTCTAATGTGAACTACAGTTACTGTTGAAACTTGCTGAAGTCTTTGTCAAGAATGTAGCCAAAGAAGTTGGACTAAAGACAAAAAAGGGTGTTTTCTATAGCAATTAAATAAATTAAGAGAGTTTGTCCACTTGCGATGAACAGCTCTAGAACTTTACAACCCAGATGGTGCATCGTTGTATTTCCATGGGGCACTGACAAAGGTGATTTCACAGCTGAGTTCACAAAGTGGAGTTTAAGGATATCTGATTTTTCTTGGGGTCCCTGAATAAGGGGTTTTGTTAACTAAATAACAGAAGTGCAATTGTCAGCCAATTAATTGTGCGACTGAAAATGAATCAGCTATTTTAAAAACAGTTTGGTCTATATCTTAAGTAAGATAGTGTTTAACTTTAAATGGGTAAAATGCCCAGCTTGCTAGCTTGGAGACGGATTGGAATTGCAAGTGTGGTGTTTTCGGTAAACAGATGTGGCACTGGTGATTGAATGTTTGGCTGCTCCTGATAATCGACTAAAGATGAGCTGATGAGAAAAGTCCTAATCAAACTGTTTGATTGGTTGACTGGTCACCACAGGAAGTGGCGACCATTAGCTGTTTAGTCCAGCATGGATGGTTGAGCAGGAAATCCTAAGAGTTGGATCTTTTAAAGAGGAGAAAAGAACATCACATGTAGGTACCACACAAATGTTCAATCAACCAAACACAGTTTATCTTTTTCCTTTTTAATGTTAGTAGCCTAATGTTAAGGACTTTATAACTATAGCTGGTTTAGTAAACATTTTAAAAAGCACAGTATTACTTATTGTTATTACTAGCCTTTTTCACTTCACTCATCAAGGACACAGGCATATATGGTTGATTAATCCCATTCTTCTTGATATCTTTGTTTATTCACTGTATATAGACAAACAACAGAAACTTGGTTATTTATATACAACAGATTGATATATACATGTAAAACTGATATATATTTGTCTTCTTTTCAAGCTACATAGAAACATGTCTGAAAGACAAAAAAATAACCTGTGAATCTTGGGTTTGATTGTTAAGTAGAATATCATAATGTTTGTATGACCACTGTGAACGTGCACCTTTAATCTGTAATTTTAAAAGAGACAGCACAGGCATTGATTTCATTGGTCAGTAATTTAAAACCCCAATTGTAATAATCTTGGCTGTTGATGTAAATTTACCCGCAGGCTGATCATTTAACCTCAAACTGCTGTGGTTATAGTAATTGACTTTTGTTTTAAACGTGTGTGTGTGTGTGTGTGTGTGTGCGTGCGTGCGTGCGTGCGTGCGTGCGTGCGTGCGTGCGTGCGTGCGTGCGTGCGTGCAGGAATGATTAACAACAGTCACATCCACCCATAAAGTTTTACATAAAATTTAGCAGTTCTTGCAATTGGCTTCACACAGTCCTTATGGTCCTAAAAAACATCTTCAGCTTTAGCAGAATGAAGTTTTGTCTGTTGTCCCAAAGACATATATTTTAATTTATTATATTGATATTATAAATGACCAATCAAATTTAAAAATAACCTTTAAATATTAAAGCAATGTTAATACTTTTGTATTTTTGACTGCTGCTCAGACAACTCTAGACTCAACTTGAAATTGAGGAAAATTTATTAGGCAATATATCTGTCTGCTGACATTAAAACCATCAAGCAATTAACCAAGTTACACAGCACCTTAAGCACAAAGTCAGCAGCTGCAGTGATTTATTACGGCAGTTTGGTCTGTTAGATTCTGCATTTTTATTTGGAAATTCTTGACATGAAATATTTTGGGAATGCTTGATCTATATTCTACAGAGGAAAGAAGGCAAGGTGGTGAAGTGACAGCTAAAGCAGCCCTGTGTGTGATCAGGGGTGAGCTCCCCTGGTGAGATTCCTCACCCCTGTAGCGTGAACAATCCTCAGACGTGATCTGGCAGGCTAACCGGCTTGCATAAATAAAATCGGTTATCTCCCCATCCCTTTGCTTCTCTGTCCGCACTCGGGCTGTATTTAATCACACGGGGGCCGAGGCAATGGGGCCGTTTTTCTGCTGGAATAATCAGACAGCCTCCATGTGTCCTGGTCATATGTATTAATCCTGCCTTCCTATGGTTGGCCTTATCAGCTCCCAAAGCCTACCTCTCATGGGATCTGGGCTGCTGTCTCAGTGCCCTCTAATCTGCCCTGAGAAATTGTTAACAGGATGTAAATGCGTCCAGGGATGATATATGGCTTCGTGTATAACATACATGTTATTGTTAAGCATTTTGCATGCAAGCCCTGAGATTATGCACACAGAGAATAGAAGAGATGGTATTGATTGATGGAATAACAAATGTTGAATATCGTTTTAGATGCAAATGATCAAACAGGGTTATGGGAGAAATCTTTTTTCTTCTTCTTTAGCATTTTATGGATATAGACAAGGATGAAATAGTAAAGGGATTGGAGGACTTATCTCAGGCAACAATTTTAATTCAATGGAATGAAGTAAGGAGAATCTAAACATTAAGATTATTTTATGATTTTATGGGTTTCACTGTAGCTAGGTGAAAATTTGGATTTTCTTGAATTCACTAAAAACAAAATCTCAACGGTACAATGTGAGTCATGTTTCATTTTTTTAAAACATCATAAGGTGTCAACTGCAATTAGTGTCTGAGACAGTGAAGGAATACATGTTTTGGGTTTTTGTCAGCGATCCAGAAATTTATTCACGGCTTCTATACCGTGTTTGAATTTTTTCCTTTTTTTTTTTCTTTTTTTTTTTTACAAAAACATCATCTTGTCATTTTCAGTCAGAACCTGTTTGGAGTCAAAGTCAACTTCAGCTTACTTTCTGATGCATTTATATTTTGATGTACACTGTTTCATCTTTATTCTGTCAGCAGGCAGGGCGTATTGCTGATGAGCATTGGAAATATTCATACAAAGCTGTCAAGAACTGCATTTTTAAAAACATCAATAAAGCATATAGCGGTGTATATGCTGTCAACTCTAAGTAATATACTGTATTTTATCGAGACTCATAGTTATCTATACTTTCCCCCAAAAAAGAGAGAGAATCAGTGATTCGCTTTGATGAGAAAACTATTCACTCTCCAGTCATGAATCCCCTCAGTTTTGTTATCTTTTACTTTTCTTTTTCTCCAGTGCTCAGGCTAGAGAAAGTGTTCGTTGTCACTTCCTGTCAAGGTTCGTTAGGACTCAGCATCAGTTCCGATGGACAGGAAGCTGTGTGATTTTTCTGTAGTACAATAATTAGACCCCCCCCCCCCTTTTTTTTTCCCATCCAGAAACTGCGATGCAAAGCATCTCAAAGTACTGTTTGCCATGATTAAAGACGGCTCATTATCTGTGGCTAGTCCCCGTCTGATTCAAGCCCCCATAGAGGAATGAGAGCAACCCAAAGAGAAAGCACAATTGTCCCTGTCACCCAAAAGGGAATCTGCTTTTTTGTATCTCAGGTCCTTCCCACTCTAAAACTGGATGTTCAATTTCAAAGATTAGCTTAAAGCATTAGGTTTTCTTAAGTTAAATCATACACCTTAATAATTTACAGTATGAGCTTAACGAAGAAGAAAAAAATAACAAAATATAAACTAAATCTGCCTGCAAATAACTGAAACAGTTAATTGATTAAGGTGTTATTTCAGCTCTTCACAAAATCAAGCCAAACATAAAGAAGAACCAGATGAAAAATGACAGTATTCCCAGCATTCCTTCATCCACTGATATAACCTGAAGGCATCCTAAGACAGCATACCTGAGGGAACACACAGAAAGTGGTAAGATGGAGGTGAGGACCACCACAGAGATGCAGCAAAAACAAAAAAAAAGGAAGAAAAAATAAACAATACATTTGTCCAGCAACCATAATTATGAAAAATCAAATATTGAGTTAGTCTGCGTGGTGGCAACCTTTGATAGAAATGTTACAAATTAGGTCCTCAAATAATGAATAATTTGTGACCACTCTCAGTGGTGGCTCCCAGCAAGAGAGTGCCAAAACGTGGACATTTTTCAAGCTGGGGACTGATTAGGCTAAGGATGGGACTCGGCTGGAGGACGGACATCGCAGCGCTTCCCCAGAGAATAAATTTGCACCTGCCCCATCCGGAAGAATGGACCTCTGCGTTTGTGCAGTGCACGGGACTTAATTATAAAACATGGCTAATTTGCACACTGTACTCAGCTTCAAAATTGGAATCTAGTTCACCACTGAGTCTGTTAATTTGCGCAGGAAACTACCGACTGAGAGGGGATGGGGCTGTGATGGGTTTGACAGCAGACTGGACAAAGAGCGGACACAGTGAAAACATCCATATTGCGGGCCTGGATGTCTAGCTCTAACTCGCTATCTCTGTCAACACACAGTGTTCAGGGAGGGAAAAACTAACTTTGATTCAGCGTACCAGAGGAATAATCCTAACTGCTTCATAGTGTGGGATAATCTCCATAAAGTGAAATCACAGAAGGGCGGATGGTGGAATACGAATCCTTACACGTCTCTTCTGACAGGTGACCGGATTGATGATTCCACGAGAAAATGTATATTGCTGAAAAGGCGGATGAATTATGACAGTTTTCATATTAAGCAGACTTATCTGAAGCAAAGAGCATTAAGAGTGCCAAGTACATCGACCGATACAATCACAAATTGACCTGCCAATCACCTCGCTCTAGCTTCAAAGGTGCAGATAAAGTATTTAAGGTCATTGAAAGCAGATTCCACTGTCTGTTGGCCTCCCTCTTTACTATTATCACAGCCGTGTTGCTACCAATAAGAAAGCGCCTTGGTCTCTCTTGCAAAATGAAAAAGATCTCAGATAATTCCCCCGGGCTCAAAAATGGGGGCTATTTTACAGCTAGGATTTTAAACGCAAACTGAAATAGCCCTTTAATACTTACTTCATGTCTGAGAAGACTTGGTAGCAGCGAGGTCGTGGGGTGGAACTTGCCAAGGCTTACAAGGTAATCTCATTGATATTTATTCATCTAATGACGACGAAGAATGTAAACTAATGGCTACATTCGTTCCACGATGACCCCAATGAGTCTTTTACATATTAAAGTAATGAATTGTACATAAAAAAACGGCTCAAAATCTTCAAGTCTAACATAAAATAAGCTCTAGCACAAAGCAATCCCAGCAAGGTATTAAAGTTAGCAAATGGCAGATAATACCACAAGATTCTAAAATGTATGTCCAACAATGATCCTGTAAGGGTGAATTAAAGCTACTGACAAATTGGATGTGAGACTTAAAGACTCAGTTTCTGTAGACAGAAAATTTTAATGCTACCCTTACGTTCCTTATTTGAAAACTCTCGCATGAAATTTGGATAAAGACTAAAAACAAATTCCATCTGCAAACAGCTTAGTGTACACCGAGTAATTGCAAATGGCACGACCAAGATGATATAGAGAAAGGAAGTGGCAGGAAAAGTGAGTTCTTCCAGGGAGATCGAGGAGGTAGCGGGAGGGGATACAGAGTGCTGGAGACAGAAAGTCGAGCACAGGGAGAGTGTTACTTTTTGGGGGAGATCACTCCTCACAGTGAGCTGGAGCTGTCGTACCTGTCGCTGCGGTGCTGACAGGCGGTTTGTTTGAATGGGGGGTCAAGCAAGGAGCAGGGGAAGTGAAAGAATGCTAAGGACGCTCAAAGTTACTGATAGCATGAGGGGATCAGGCAGCAAAGGTGACACTGTGATTTATTGACTCCTCAGGGGGTCATCTTGACCTAAGTTTGAGGTCACTGTAACAGCCTCTAGTAATGGGAATTTTCTTGTCCTTATCTTCACTATAAACAAACACACATTATTTAAAACAGGGGGAATCAGAACAACTTTAATATCTATAACGTTCAGACTCTTTATAAGAATTCCATTTTATTATATCAGAGTTATTACATAAAAAGGCATCCTGAAGAGAAGATACTTAAAATTTGAAACAGGATACTGTTTTAGCTTCACATGAGTAAACAGCAGGCTGAAATGATATTCCAGTGCGTAAAAGCAGCACTCAAAGCACTGCCGTCTGCTCTCCTTCAGCTGTTCTTTTTGCCTTGTTTACTCAACATTCACCGGCGTCCATGTTGTCATCACCTGTGAAATGACTAAGCTTGGAGTATAAAGCTCTAATGAGAAAACACACAATGGCACTCATTTGGTATTGCAGCATTACACAGAGATACAGTACGAAGCAAATCCCTGCAGCTATCCAAACATGTTGCTTTTCATATTGCCTGTTGTTGCCCGCCGTTTGGCTTGCGTGGCCATGGGGGCAGCTGTTGACACTGTTACCATTGCATTTCCTGTTAAGCCTACCAGCTGCCTCTCCTCTATTCTCCATGGCCCCCTGGAAGGGTGGGTGAAGCAAGTGTTACCAGCCGTCTCGACGACAGACAGCTCCTTTCTGCCTCTGGCTGTTACTGTATCGCCAGGCTTTTATGGCACAAAGAAAACCAGTGAGCGTGGAGACCACAATGGCCTCAAACACACCTAACAAGCCCTCTCTTATTAACACACACTTTTGGTGCTGCAGGTTCAACCTACAACTGGAAAGGGGCGTTTAGAGGGTGGACTGTCTGCCACAAGCACAATGATAACATGGCTGCAGATGAGCATATGTCAGCATTAAAGCTGAACACAATTGAGATGCAGCTGAATACACAGAGGTTCATTTAAACTGAGATGTTAATCAAAAAGCAGGGAAATGCATCTTCGGCCATATGTTTGTAAGAACATCAGTTTAACTGCAATACAAAACACAGAGCGAGATTTCCACAACTGAGAGAAGAAAACATTTTTAGAGTTTTAGAGACACGGTCAGACTGGAGATTGCTTGGCTGATTCAGATTTCTTTTTTATTTGTTTGTTTGTTTTTTCGTATTTTTTACACTTAACGGTTTCAGATTTTTAAAAAATGTTATTATTAAAGATAGCCAATGTACAAAATTCAGTTTTACATAATGGTTTTGTCTATTAAGTGGAAAAAAGTTATCCAAATATACCTGGCCCTATGTGAGGAAGTAATTGCCCTCCCCCTTGTTAAATCATGAATTAAATTTTTTGGAAAGCTGGGTTCAATTTCACTAGCCACCCCCAGGCCTGATTACTGCCAGACCTGTTGAATCAAGAATTCAGTTAAAGAGAACGAGAAGTAGGCTGATATATCTCAAAAAGTAACACATCCTTCATTGATCTATTAGTCTGGAAAGGGTTACAAAGCCATTTCTAAGGCCTTGGGACTTCAGCAAACCACAATGAGAGCTGGGGGAAAAAATGGGAAAAATTTAGAAACTTGGAAGAGTGGCAAACCTTCCTAGAAGTGGGCGGCCTACCAAAATTACTCCAAGAGCGCATCAACCCCTCACTTAGGAGGTAACAAAAGTAGACTGAACAGCATCCAAAGAACTGTAGATCTCACTTTCCTAAGTTAAGTTCAGAGTTCATGATTCAACAATAAGAAAGAGACTAGCAAAGAACACAAAATGTCTCATAATTGTCAAAAAACAGCTTGATGATCCCCAAGACTTTCGGGAAATAATTGTGTGGACCGACGAGACAAAAGTTGAATGTTCTGGAAAGCCATGTTACATCTGGTGTAAAACTACCGCAGCATTTCATAAAAAGAATATCACACCAGTCAAACGTGGTAGTGATTGTCCTAAGCTGCTTTGTTGCTTCTTTTGCTAATACATACAAATCTCTCACAAGACGACGTCCCAAAACTGATGGAACCATAAATTTGGCTCCACCAGGAATTGCCGAAGGAGAATGTCTAACATTCAGTTTCACACTTGGGGTTATGCAGCAGGACAATGATCGAAAACACAAGGCAAAAAAAAAGGCAAAACAGTCCAGACTTAAATCCAATTGAGATGCTTTGGCATGTTCCTAAACCGGCCCTACATTCTTGTATGGCCCCTTCAGGAAGGGGGCAAATAATTTTTCACTGCACTGTAAGTGGGAAGTAGAACTCAGGAAGTAGAACAGGTCATCTACCCATCAGAACATTGGTATTGAGTTTCCCCTGATGCATTCATCGGCATGTCAATGTTGGGTTAAAAGTGCTCATATCATTGGAATCAAGTATACTATCTGAGACTGAACAGCTCAGTTTTAGTCTCTGACTGATGGACCAGTTCATCTCTAACTTTCTATCATCAACAGTGAAAAGTTGGCAATAGCAATGTAATGTAACTATATGCAGTACAGCATGTAAAAGAAAAGAATGCAAGAAATACGTAAATGCATTTGTAGGGCCTCTCCATTCTCCTTCAATTTTAAATATTAACTGTCAAACAGAGGATACACATTCAGGTAATTAGTTTATATGCATAAGAAAGACACCAGAGGACCAGTGATGTAAATGTGTCAATGCAATGTTTGGAATGTATGCATAAGCTTTGCAAGCAAAACCAAAGCAATCATCCCTAAATGTGTGAAACAGTTTCTTTACAATGCACAATCGATAATCAAATCTGACCATTTTGATGGGACTGGGGCTTTTAAGAGCAGACTTTGAAAAAGTTCTTGTCGTTATTGATGGCGGCAGTATTCTCATGTGGATGTTGATGGGGGCGGGGGGTTAGTTGCGAAGATGTCACATGATTAAAGCAGCAATTGGAGATAGCGAGATCGGTAGGGTAGGAGAGGAGATAAGAGGAGAGTAACCATGTTTAAAGTGTGCTGTGATCAGCCATTGCATGAGGGAAAGCAATGACAGGTGTATTGGAGATAGGCTTACAGCGAGGAAAACAGAAATGGGTGACTCCTCCAAAGCGCTGCCGCTAAAATTAGAATATTTTAGAAGATATGAACAATGGACAGTGAGATTGGGGAATAAAGATTCAAAAAAGTATTTTTATTCCATCTGAAAATGACCTTTCCACTATGTGTTTATTGTTAATTCAACGACTGTAGACAATATAGCTTTACCAAGATAGAAGACCTGGTCTGTCTTGCTTAAGAATGACAAAAGTAAAGCCAGGCAACACTGGAGGACAAGGCCATCCATGAAGTAGAGAAGCTGTAGGAGAAGGTGTTTATTTCACACTTTATAGACCTGCCTTGTCAGCATATCAGATTCCTAGCCAATGTCTCAAACATAAAGCTGCGGTGCAAGAGACACCTCAACCCAGTGCAACATTCGATAAATATAATAAACATCCCTGTGAAACAAATTGTTCATAAGATACCTGTTTAATTTTTCAGATCTCCTTGAACCATATATTTCCTTATTAGTTTGGAGACATTCGCTTGGCTTGAGTGGATGGATGATGCTGTCAGGGGCCTGGGCATTATGGCGGCTCTGTGTGAGTGATTTCTACCAAGGAAAGCCTATTAGGCCTGACAGGGGGATGATGATATTAGGCCATCATCATTCAGGAGACACCGCCCCCACCAACCCTACTACACCCTCATCCATCAGACAGCCCAAAACACCCAGCCATGCTCCCGCCTTTCTTTGCTCCCCCTCACTCCCTTACTCACTTGTTCTCCCTCTTTACTCTTTCCTTTGTTTTTTTCTTCTTCTTTTTTTACACTCCCGCCAATTTCCTTCCTTTACAGACTGTCTTTTGCTTTTACGGTATTCCCCTTGCATCCTTATTTTCATTCTTTTAGGTCTACCTATAATATCCCCTCGCTTTACCTTTCCTTTCTCTCTCTCTAATGGCAAACACAAAGACAAATTCTGCCCTTTTCTTAGCCCATGAAACATTTAACATTTCATTCCAGATCTTGGCAGACGAAAGTAAAAAATGACCTAATGAATCTTACTTATTGTCTACCCTGAGTGCAATCATGAGCTAAATATGACATCCCTGTCCCCTGGCCTGTATCCATTGTCTTCATGGCCTTCCCTGTTCTTGCGTATCTTGTGTGATTTGAGATTTTTGACTTTAAGCTAAAAACCGTGCAAGCCAGATCAGCAAATCAGTGTACTCCATATTCCTTGGGTGCTTGGGTGTAGGTAAGAAGAGAAATTTTACCAATATACACGAATCTCTCACAACATTAAAACCACGAGTAGAGTGAATAACATTGAGCTGCTCAATATTCTTTTGCGAATCCTTTGACCCTGGCATTCACATGGATGCTACTTTAATATGTACCACTCACCTAAACAAGAACACACTCTTACTCCCCACTTTAATCCCCTTGCAGGACAATTTGCCCAGTGACATCACAAAAACTACATGCAACTCCTCAAAAATGTATAGAGCTATACCAGCAACTGAAACAGTATATGTAAACTATAAAAACTCGCCATGGTTTGCCTTCTCCACCAAATTTCATCAGGAGAGCCTCTAGCATGCTTATAGTTGTCACTATATTTATGTTGGGTGTGTGAGGCAGACTCAGCTTGTGTTTAGATGGATTAGCACTTGGGAAGCTTTAGACATTAAGTACCTCCCAAACCAGAGATAGACACACATAAATTCTTCAGTGTTGCAAGTGTTAGCAATATAGATTTAAATATAGATTTAAATATATATATATATATATATATATATATATATATATTGATAATATATTTCACATGAATAAAGTAAAAATGTATTGTCTTGATTGTCAAGCCCATTTAGCAATTAGTCTGAACACTGCTGATCCCCAAAGTCATCATCTATATCTTCACAAGTATGGATGGTTGAAATCCAGCTGGTGAAGTATGAACTATCTACAATTATCGGCTACAGGCAATTTGATTTGATTGATTTTCATGTAAGTCACTTCTTCTAACTAAGCCATGTGCAATGTATTCTTGTTTGCTTTCAACATAGAAGGCAATGTTGACCATTTTCTTCTTTTGTCAGGATGAAACAAGAAATGGTAAGAGATCTCTTTAGTAATCCATCTGACCCATAGTCTCTTTCTTAACCCACAGCCTTTTGTTGATGTATGATCCTAAGACAGCCTTACGACCTTAGCTTTTTAGTCCACAGTTCCTAGAGTTGTGACCCTCAAGACCCTGAGACTTGCGGGGCCCAAAGCAGTTCCATTGATAAAAAAAAAAAAAAAAGCTTAGTCTAAGCTTGTTTCACATGGCGATCAGTTGAGCCAATGGCTGTCTGCTGGCCTTGACAATGGATGGTTTATATGCTAACAGTCAAATGGTGTCAACAACGCACTGCTCTTTCAATCTCTATTGTCAACCTCTTCTCATTGGGTTTTGTCTAAAGCCTTGATCAAACATGCCTTTGTCCTGCACTTGAATATCAGCTCTAAAAGCAGCAGATATGGCAACATCTGCCTAAAGTTGTATATGTGTGACTTTAAATATAAATACACTAGCATATATATATATATATATATATATATATATATATATATATATATACAGTTGTGGTCAAAAGTTTATATACACTTGTAAAGAATATAATATAATGGCTCTACCGAGTGTCCCGTTATTTCTAAAACTCTGATTTTTCTCTGATAGAGTGATTGGAACAGATACTTCTTTGTCACAAAAAACATTCATGAAGTTTGGTTCTTTAATGACTTTATTATGGGTTAACAGAAAAAAGTGATCACATTTGCTGGGTCAAAAATATACATACAGCAACATGAATTAGCAATTTTGGTGACTTACAAAGTTGTCAGTGAACTGAGCTTCATAGCATGGCCTCTTAACTTCTTGTGAGTGATTATGAGTGACTACAGCTGCTGACTTCTCTTAGGCCAGTTAAATAGGGCTCATTGGATACAAACGCCCACAAACGCTACAATGGGAAAGTCAAAGGAGCTTAGCATGGATCTGAAAAAGCGAATTATTAACTTGAACAAGTCAGGAAAGTCACTTGGGGCCATTTCAAAGCAGCTGCATGTCCCAAGAGCAACAGTGCAAACAATTGTTTGTAAGTATAAAGTGCATGGCACTGTTTCGTCACTGCCAAGATCAGGAAGAAAACGCAAGCTATCACCTGCTGCTGAGAGAAAATTGGTCAGGAGGGTGAAGAGTCAACCAAGAATCACCAAAAAGCAGATCTGCCAAGAATTAGAAGCTGCTGGAACACAGGTGTTATTGTCCACAGTCATACGTGTTTTGCATCTCCATGGACTGAGAGGCTGCCGTGCAAGAAGGAAGCCCTAGTTCCAAAAGCGGCACTTTAAGGCTCGACTGAAGTTTGCTGCTGATCACATGGACAAAGATAAGACCTTCTGGAGGAAAGTTCTGTGGTCAGACGAAACAAAAATCGAGCTTTTTGGCCACAATGCCCAGCGATATGTTTGGAGGAGAAAAGGTGAGGCCTTTAACCCCAAGAACACCATGCCTACAATCAAGCATGGTGGTGGGAGTATTATGCTGTGGGGCTGTTTTGCTGCCAATGGAACTGGTGCTTTACAGAGAGTAAATGGGACAATGAAGAAGGAGGATTACCTTCACATTCTTCAACATAACCTAAAATCATCAGCACGAAGGTTGGGTCTTGGGCACAGTTGGGTGTTCCAACAGGAAAATGATCCCAAACACACATCAAAAGTGGTAAAGGAATGGCTAAGTCAGGCTAGAATAAGGGTTTTAGAATGGCCTTCCCAAAGTCCTGACTTAAACCCCATTGAAAACATGTGGACAATGCTGAAGAAACAAGTCCATGTCAGAAAGCCATCAAATTTAACTGAACTGCACTAATTCTGTCAAGAGGAGTGGTCAAAGATTCAACCAGAAGCTTGTGGATGGCTACCAAAAGCGCCTAATTGAAGTGAAAATGGCTAAGGGACATGTAACCAAATATTAGCACTGCTGTATGTATATTTTTGACCCAGCAGATGTGATCACTTTTTTCTGTTAACCCATAATAAAGTCATAAAAGAACCAAACTTCATGAATGTTTTTTGTGACAAAGAAGTATCTGTTCCAATCACTCTATCAGAGAAAAATTAGAGTTTTAGAAATAACGGGACACTCGGTAGAGCCATTATATTATATTCTTTACAAGTGTATGTAAACTTTTGACCACAACTGTATATATATATATTCATATGGTAACAACCCAATGCATTTAGGCACGTTGAAATGATGAAGACAACCTGGATATAGGAAAGGTGATATAAATTACTTTGACTGCGGTATGGCTGATCTGAGTATTTCAGAGACTGCTGAACTACTAGGACTTTTGCACACAACCATCTGTAGGGATTACAAATAATATTCTGAAAAATATCCAATAAGCATAAATTCTCTAAGCAAAAATGCCTTGTTGATGCCAGAGATCAGAGGAGAATGACCAAACTGCTTTGAGCCAATGGGAAGGCAGCAGTAACTCAAAGAACCACTTATTACAACCAAGGTATGAAATTGCTTCTACAATTGACATGGACTCACCAAAATTTGACAATAGAAGACTGAAAAAAACGTTGCTTGATCTGATGAGTCGTCCTTTGGATATGACACCATCCTGCATTGTATCAACACGTCACGCTGGTGATGGTGTGTTAATGGCTTAGAAGGTATCTTCCGGGCAGATTGTGGGCTCCTTAATAACAACTCTAGAATCATTTAAACACCACTGAGTTTTTTTTGCCTAGGACGCCGATTACTTTATGACCACAGTATCTGATCTTCTGATGATGCTTACAGCACAATATTTTTGAGTTCAAATCATCTCAAACTGGTTTGTTGAACATGAGTTCACTGCACTCAAATGGCCTCCAATAGAGTACCTGTGGGATGTGGTGGAATAGGAGATTTACATTCATTTGTGCAGCCAATGAATCCAAAGCTACTGTGTTATGCCATCATATCAATATGGACCAAAATCTCAGAGGAATGTTTCCAACACCTTTTTAAATTTATGCCATGAAGAACTAAGGCAGTTCTGAAGACAAAATGGGATCCAACCAGGTACTAGCAAACTCTCTCTAACAAAATGGCCGGTGAGTATACACGATTTCTTACACAGTCAATAGACAAAACAATTTCCATATTACTTTTTCATCCTCCCTCAGTACAACAAAAGAAACAGCTTCTATGTTAAGTGAAGAAAGACTTTTTTAATTGGACCTCATTATGCACCGCATACGCATACATTTATAAGGCTGATTCCAAAACATTCAGACCAATTTAAGACCATCTGAATGATGTTATTAAAGAAAGGTTCACCACTAAGGCAGCTTTCTCCCAGGAGAGCATTACGCATCTTCAAACAGCATTCATGGTTTACCGCTTTCCATTATGTTCACTTTGAATACTGTCAAAAAATTTCATTATGACATGATGGGGTTTGGTATGTAGATGCAGGTCAGATGCTTTTAAGAAACTCCACCCATAGATTCTTTTTGTCAGTCATCCTATGAAAAATGACTGCTCAGTAAAGACTCCAGGCGTTAGTCATTTGGATTCCTGATGTCTTCATGTATTCTCAGTGTCCCTCAGGCCATCACAAGAGGGTTACAAAAGGCTTACACCTTTCTGTAGTTAGTGTGTTTAAACCATAGCAGAATACTAAAGATATGGATTTGTTTTCCTCCTATGGAAACCATGAGTATATCATGCTGTGTTGCCATAATAGTTAACATTGTATCAAAAATATTTCAACAGTGATTGGGTCACTGTGATTCTATCTACTTACACGATTAAATGTAACTTGATACATTAAATGCTGGATTATTATCAGGATGAACAAATAAAATAACACGCAGATAGTCTATAACTAATAATATAAAAATATTATAGTAATATTATTATATAATATATAGTTATATAATTATATAAAATAATAATAATACTATAATATTACTAGGGTTGTATCCAAGTATTTGACTATGTGGGTATTCATTCACTTGGTAGAAATTCAGTTTTCAATTTGGGATTTGTTTTAATGTTTTCTTTTTTTTTTTTTAATGAAAACCATCTCAGCTTGTCTCTCTACCCCAACAGAGTTGTTGGTTTTTATTTTATTTTTATTTTTTTTTACCTACATGACCTTTTCATACCTTTGTGGAACTTCATACCTAAGTTTTGTATAATAAGAACGATACCTTTCTGTCTCATTTCTGTACAGAGACAACCCAATTGGCTCAGTCACAGTAGAACAGAAACACAATGGCAACCTCCTTGTGACTAGGAAAACTGGTGGTTTCCAATTTCCTATGTAAGCAATTTCTTCAATTTTTTTTAAATGTGAATTTCTGTGTATGTACCGCCACATATTTGAGGTGTTGTCCAATTTTCAATTAAATTCGATCGCAAACTAGTTTGAAGCTGATAGTTAACTGTCTCTGTTTTATTGCTGTTTTTTTGCGAGCTTGACACACTAAATTTACTATAAAGACAGGAACTGACTGCGAGTGGTCACAGATCGGGTCCACATCTCTAACGCAACCATTTCAAAGGCAATAAAATCACAAGTTAATTGCAAACAGTTGCAGTGATTTTGGTCATGCCTTGGTGTCCAACCACTGTTTTCTCTAGTGTGACTGTAGCACAAGGCTATGAGATCATCTGTGCTATGAAAGTAAATGCAGAACTCTTTAATGTGCATATAATTTCATTTACAGTACTGGATGATGATATAGCTCTTTATTCTTCTATTATTCTCCTGTTAGTTTGTCTGCCAAATCTAGCAGAAATTGTATTTTGTAACCCAATGTGACTGTAATAGTAATTTCATATAGTAACATGCACTAGACCTCTTAGACAGACTGATCATTTTCAGCCACGGCCCCAAAATAGATTGGGGATTACCTTGGATGTGAATATGTCATGTGAACAAAATGACAGAGGCAGACCATGGTGAGAAGCAGTGGCTTTAAAGGTTTTATGCAAAACATGATATCTCTGCCTGCATTTCCATTAACTGGCTGTACTGAATTACTTAATATGGTATAGACATTAATTGAGGGATTACTCTAATATAAATCACACTGGCTGTTTGCTGTTGTGCACAGAGATTCAGGTTCAGAGCTCCAGCTGAGAATGTCTGCTATTCCTGAGACATGCAAAGCAGAGGAGAAAAAGCACTCATAATGCTAATTCTAGTGATGGTTGGTTACTGTCACAAAGAAATCTACATCGATTTGCCCGTACATGAATGTTGCAGCATTTCCAGACAACGTGACAACAGAATTTAGCCACTGCAAACAACTCAATTTGATCAGCTTTATGTAAATCAGTCATTTGAGGAAGGAAGAGGGGGGCTGGTGAGAAGATTAATTGCAAATGTTTACAGTGGAATTTGGACTGTGTGTTCAACATGATAATCCAGCCAGGATCCAAACACAACAGAAATAACAAATTAATAACAATTGAAGCGTTTCCTTATCACAGACAGCTGTCTGTTTACTGTGTTAAAAATCCAGACGTCTGCCAATCCTGAACACTTGTGCGTACTGTGTAACACTTTTATTAAAGACCCAATCTTAGTTATTGGTACCATGCAAGGAAACGCCTTTTTAAAGTCAACACCTGCCAGAAGTTCCTGACTAGTGTATTTTTTCTTATCCCGCCACCCCCCACCCCCGTGCTCATGTGATTGCTATTAATAATTAGCTACGGGCACTCTGCGACGAAGGCAAAAGCAAATGCATTCTTGTGTTTTCTTTCCATCAGTTTGGTTGTCATGTCATTAGCTTTGCCTTACATGGATGAAATTATTAGGGAGTTTTGTATGGAAAGCAAACCGACAGCATCGACTTGACCTCTTTATCCCTTTAAAGCCTGAACCATGAAGTAATTGCCAGATTTATTTGTGTTTTTTGTAATTTATTGCTTAAAAATTTACTGGGCAATTTATTTAGGTTTTTCAGGGGAATGTCACAAATGTTTTATCACAAATAAAGAAAGTACTGTGATCTTAAACGGTTACTTAAGTGAAGTGAAGTACATTTAAGTTAGGGTTTTAATTATTTTCTGTAGGCACTTAATTGCATGTGTGTGTGTGTGTGTGTGTGCGTGCGTGCGTGCGTGCGTGCGTGTGTGTGTGAGAGAGAGAGACAGAGAGACAGAGAGTGAGGGAAAACAGCTTTGCATCTTTAGTGTTGCAGATCTTTTCAGCCATTGAAACAAAGAATGAAAAGGATTTTTTTTTTTGCACGTTACATCCATATACACGCATGCGCACGCACACACACAGAACAGATGTATTCAAATTATTGTACCTTGACCCTTTATTGAATATCTGAGTGTGCGCATGTGTGTGAGTGTTTGTCTGTTCGTGTCACTGGCAGAAGATGGTGTCAGTCCTTAGCCAACCCCCACCTCTTTAGCTAGTCCTAATGCCCCTTTTACCTCCCCATTTTCTCTGGCCTATTCAAAACCTGTCAGTCACTACTATGAATTCCATTAAACCGAAAGGGTGCCGTGTATTTACCTGAAAGAAAGGAAAAATATACACCAGCAGTTTGTGTCACTTTGCGAAACACCGAACTTTAAATCTGCAGTTTGTCCTTTTTTTTTTTGATAAAAGTAAAGATTTCTCTAGGGCTGTTTGCTCATACAAATCTGAAAGTACCCTCTCACTGTTCTTCACTTTTTCTTCACCTGAACACTGAAACTAAAATCCCAGTATAAGGTCACATATTAAAAGGAAGCAGAAATGTGGAGTCAGCAGAGCTGGCTGGGAGAGAAATGTATGTCTGGGTCTGAATGTGCTGAATGAATGAATGCAGGTCATGATTTATCAGGCCCAGAGAGCCACTCTCCACCTGTCCTGCTGAGTCCTGATGGCTGCAGCCTTTATGTAAAACAAACCCAGCCTTTTCATTCTGCTGCTCCCATCGCACCACTTTGCTGTGGCTAGAAAGCCAGACTCTGCATTCCCCAAAGCAGCCCAGCAGCCACAAAATGACCATGGGCTTCTGTTTTTATTGAGGTATGAGCTAAAAATCCGCTCCACATGAGAGGCAGTTATTACGCAGTGAAGAGCAGTTTGGATTATAGAGCAGGCAAGCAGTTATGATTGAAAACAAAGGGATGGTTCATTCCGAGCTCTGTTTAACTAGAGGGGGTTGGCGGATTTAGCTGACTGCACTAATATTCAGCAGGTATCTGTCATTGATCATGATTCTGGCAACATATTAATACTTTCCCTACAGCTCAACATTTGTAAAGTTGAGTTTATGTGCGGAATAATTGGTGGCTACTGAAATCTTAATGCTCTGATCACCATTTTAGTAGCATTCATCAAAAGTTCTAATCTAAAGCGATGAGACAACTTCTGCAGGGAAGATTATGTATGGTTTTAAATACATACATTCTGCGCTGATCAAGATCTCCTTTTCGAAAGACTGCTCAAGCAGTGCACACCAACCTACCACTTAAACCCCGAAGGCCTTCCTTCAAAGTTTGAACTGAAAATGACCCCTTTCAGTTTAATTACCGAGAATCTCAATGACCCGGCATGTCCTTTTTTTTGTCCAACAAGGTGAAGGAGGGGTGTTTATGACCGGCTAAGCCTAAGAACGCCTTTCGGTGCTGGAGGTGTCAGTGGTAACCCCACAGTGGTAGTGTGGGCCTCTCCACTGGTCAGCAGTATTTAAGGGATTGACAAGAGACCAGGACAAAAGCACTCAGTCAACAAGCTGTTTAATATCCAGTATTATGGAGTGAACATTGTGCCTCAAGACAGGTAAACACATCTCCATTGATCCATTGATGGCAAGATAGAAATATTTTCTCTCGCCGCTCACCGCCATAAAGTGCCCCCTTTCACAAAGACAGGGAACAAACAATACAGAGGAAAAAAGCAAAGAGGCATATAGGAGGGCTGACATTCTGCTCCATTGGTAAATAATAGCATCAGCAAGCTGGCCTATCTATAACCCCTGAAACCGCTGTCTGCCAAGATAAAACGTTGGGCCTGCTACTCCAGAGCCTTCGAAAAAATCAACACGGCTGATGGAGTTTTATTTGTCTTTAATGTCACACTCAGTCTGGGCTCTCTAAAAAATAGTCTCGAGTAAACACTAATGACAAGAATGCTCTTACACACTTCAAATTGGACGTAAAGCACACCACTGAAAAGCCATTGCACCTCAGTGGACCGCTAATCTGTTGAACCTCTGAAGTGGATAAGACCGTGATGAAAAAAGCCTGTGGAGCTCTTCACAACACACACCGATGATGAGTAGAGTAACCTTAGGCCTTCTCGCACAATCAAAAAGAAACCAGCTCTGTTTTTCTTTTTTTAAACAATCAATCTTGACTCACGACTGATTAAAAGTCTCGCACGCATGCCATTTGGTGTTGAAAAATATCAAATTGCATGTTTTACCATTGTAATTGCACATTTTTATGTACTGTTGACACCCTTTCCTCCTCTGCTATCTTTTAACTGTGCGCTATTATGACTTCTCCCTTGTAAGCTGTGAATTAGATGCCTGCTTTTAAGTTTAAATGGAGGCGTATCCTTTCCCACAGGCTCTTACATATGAGCCCTCTGTCAAAGAGATGGGGACAGACACTTGGTATGCTGTTATTTTGTGAACTACTCCGCTTAGTGTGAAAGCAGAGGGCATCTCGTCCCAGCAGGAAGTGGACAGCTCTTCCCCCTGTAATGATGCATAACTAGCACACTTCCATTCACTCTTGCAATCCTCAATGAGGACGGCCTCTCAAACCTAACTATTATAGTCTAGCTAATGTCAGAGAGTCAGCTGCATTCAATATTATATTTTGGTCTTTTCTGCAGTTTGATTACTCTCCTTTACAAACACAGACCACCCCACCGCTATCACACCCACAATGGCATCCATTTCCCTCTATCTGGTTGTCTGTCTCTTACCAGACCTCTCTGAGTTTGTCTCTGTGATTTCATCTTTATTGTCATCTAGGCTTAACGCTGATATCCAGTCCTGTTCGGTATAAACAACCACTGTGGGTAATTCACACTATATTAAAAACTGGCGGTGCAACAAAGAACTCTTAACAGTAGAGACCTGCACAAGCAAATTATCACTGCTAAATTAAAACTCTAAGCACAGTCTAGATGGTAATAATATAGTAAATCTCCAGAGCAATCACAACCTGGGTGCATAAGTTTACTTATTTTTTCAGTAGTCAGCCTATCAGAGTGTTTTAGGGGCTCTAATGGCCTCATGAAAATGTCTTTATTATGGTATACACAATAAAGGTAATGTAGATTAGTATCTGTTGAACCGTTTGGATGAGCACAAATGCGTGGTAGTGTTATGGCTTTTGAGTTTGTAGTAGTAGAGCACCCATATTATTTGGAAGATGTATGACAGCGAAATGGCTCTTGATTTTCCTGGATTATTATATGTTACAGTTGCTATGTCTAAGTCACTTCCTTAGCTGTTTGTCAGAAAATTCTTTGCTTTGTGGTGCAACATTAAAAACCCATTACTAGGGGTCTCATTTTAGTACATGATAGGGTTCATATTTCAAAACATTTCTTTGTTCCCTCAACTGTTGATTGTTATTCATGCAATGCAAAATATAAGCTCTGTATTCCTTGCAAACCCTACCGTGGCGTGTATCAAAAAACTCGTGTTCGCCTCCCACCTTTCAAATCGCAGCTTAATGTGATAACATCAGGATTATTTTGCATTTAAACTTATGTGCAGAAACAAGAAATTTGCATAAGCATCAAAAAACTAAATTTAAAGCATCATCTCACGGGTCAGTGGGATTTATATATGACCTAAAATGTTCTCTTTTATATACTTTTGTAACTCTTACGTATATATTAACAACTAAGAAAAAAAATTGTGGTTTAGTGATTTTATTAAAATCTTGCAGTGTTTTTGTCAGTCCATATTTTAAACGCTTTGTCAATAGTGGCATTCAGGCTGTTTAGTTCTGGTCGCTGTGGGCATAAGTGGCATATTTTTTAATGGGAAGACAGTCGCATTTTAATGTTCCACAAGAACAGGCTACCACTGTACTCTTTTCAGCCGTGGCCCTCCTGAATTCAAGCCGATTATGGATAACAACCACATTACAGCACGATGCATCAAAGACCTAGCTTACTGCTCAGTGGGGAGCCACTCTGGCACATTTCAAAAATCCACCCATTCAAGAGCTCTCACTGGAAGCATGTTATGCATTAAATGTGTCACACAGGAAAGTGTCTTCTGATCCATCTGATTCCAGTCCTCATTGCTGATGCTATGCAGTTGTGCTGGTTTCATTAAAGGAGGAAAAAACAAAACAGCGAGACAAAGAACAAACAGCAGCGTAAACAAAGGCTCACATGGAAATAATGACAACAATGAATTTGAATTTAAAATAAAGCTCATTAACTATTAACTGCTTTTCACATGGACTGTCTGGTTAATTACAGATTTTTCTGAATGTTATTTTGCAGCTTAAGCTTTGAAAATCTAACTAAAATTTAAGGAACACTCTGCTGTGCTGTTCTGCAGCACTTTCCTAACAACAAAAATTATTTCAAGAACAACACAAAAATCAGGTGAAGTCTAGGCTGTGACATTAGCAACAAAAAATTATGCACTATAATGTGCGTTTACTGTATTTCCTACTTCACGCTTAGCTCATATTACAAAGATCCATACATCCTTCTGCACATTTATGCAAAATATCACGTCCATTATAATTGAATCTAATTCATCTAAACTAATTGCAGGCTTGTTGTGTTAATAAGCAGATGTTTTTCACGCGCAGGTGTGAGGACCCTGGACTACCAGGGTGTGTTTATGTATTTGCATAGCTTCACACCTGTTAATGAAAGTGCTTGTTTTTCCAATGAATTTCCATGTTCCTCTAATAAGACTCAGTGTCCTCCTACAGCTACCCTAATGACTGTTATCACACCACCTTCACAGAGCCCAACGCAGGAGTTATAATAAACTGTGCACCGTAGCAATGCTTTGTGTGTATGTGTGTGTGCTTACACATTCACACAGGTGATACATGATCCATGCAAATGGGTGGAAAAGGGGAAAACCAGCAGATCAACCAGAAGAGAGCCATAAAAATACTCAAACAGGTGTTGCATCGTCTTTATACATTCACACATAAAGGCGAAGCATATTATCATTTACCTTGATTATTTTAAGGATATGACATGTGAAATATATTTATCTATATTGTACAGCACATTCAAAGTTTTTTCCTTTTACTTGGTCTTGTTTTTCCCCCCTTTTCTTATCCCATTGTCCTGCTCTCGAAAAATCCAGCCAGCACTGACATTTTGCGGGTGAGAGCTGGTGAGAGCCTGCCAAACCTTTACCTACACCCATCAACTTTTCCTGAGAGCTTGAAAACATGCCAAGGCTGCCTCCGATAACAAGCAGAAGATGTGGAGATGCTCCTCTGGGCAGTAACAGAGGTCTGTGAATAGCTTACGAATTTTCATCTTTCCTCAAAAATGCCCCTCAGCCTTTTGTGACTTTCTATGCCTGGAACTGTAGATATTTCCAACAAGCAGGCTTCTCCATTACCCAGAGCTAAATTAACAGCATTTAAGTGTCTATTAAAACACCAGTGCTTTGCTGCCTCTGGCTGACCTCGTCTCACCCTTTTTCCATCCGCTGCTGCTCATTAAAATGGCATAATTGCAGGTAAGCATCCTGCTGTATCAACACGCTTAATTACCAAAGTGAGAGAGGTTCATAGTGCCACATTGGCCCAAATAAACCTGGGTAGCACAGGAATAAATAACAGTTATCATTAACAGTCCAAACCTGTTTCATTACTGAGGGCAGGGCCTTTATTGACGCGTCCTTATTAGCTAAAGAGAAATTAGGTGATGACAGTGTTTTTGGACAACAATAATAACATACTGTCATTCGTATTTGTTGCTTTTTTTAAATACTAATTAATCGGGCAAGCATTTCTAATAAGAAACAATGTCTTTCTTTCAATCATGACATGAAAAAAGATCTAAAAGTGTGGGAAAAAAGTCAATTAAAATGGAAGTGAGGCCAGTAAGCAGTTGTGCTTACTGTGGAAGATATAAGGCAGTTAGCCGGGTTTACTGGGGTTTGCTTTCCGTGGTACACTTATCAAACTCAATTAATTTTCACATGTTCACACTTCCCTCCTTCGAGTAGTGAGTGGTGGTTTAGTTAAAGATTCAGGGTATAGTTAAGCTTCACACAAAAATCTGCCTTTTTAGCCTCTGTTTACAAAAACAATGTGCAATATGGTTTTATCTTATTTTACATCTACTTTGACTTCACTTCTAAATCGGCTTCCATCATGCCCTTCCTGAAGCTGGATTTAACCTCACTTCATTGAAGGTTTTAACTACGGTGCTAATCGGCTCTCAGATTCCACTTTTGTCATCTCCCGTCCCCTAATATGCACTAACTGGATATATATTGTATGGGAATGTTCTCACTTTTTTAACCTGCCTCTGAACCGTCAAATTTCTGCTTGCTCTTGATCCGTCTATTTTATACATTTTAGGTCCTTTAAAACCCTCCTTTAAAGCTTCTTAGTAACAGTCGGTCGATCAAAGCCACCACAGCCTTTCCATCCTCTCCTGAACTGAAGCACAAGTTTAGGATTGTCTGAAAAGGGACAAGGGACAAGCCGAAATGGTATTGTTTGCCACTGACCTGACTCAGTAAACCAAAATGTGGTACCCTTACACACATCATGTTGAAAAGGTGTTTATTTTTATTCAACAGTGCTGAAATGTTTGATTTTCAACAAGCATCTTGATTTAAAAGTCACCGTTATTTTGTAAGTTAAGCAGAGGAAAAAATACTTTTACCTCATTTATAACTGTGATACAAAGCGAAAGGGTTATCCATATGTGCTATTATGCTGTGAATAACACAGACTGCCTGTCTGCATTTTTCAAAAGAGGATACTGCAGGTGTTTTTTCCTCTTCTGCACAAACCTCAGTAAGGAAGCACAGGTGCACTGTGTCTGTGCACATATTTCAGAGAGAGAGACAGCGAGCGCGTGTGAAATCCATTTGTGAATGTGTGAGCATGGTCTGTTTGTGTGTGTGTGTGTGTGTGTGTGTGTGTGTGTGTGTGTGTGTGTGTGTGTGTGTGTGTGTGTGTGTGCAAGGTATTATTTGCCAGTCTGGGTCAGAGGAGGTGCAAGGTATCAAAGATCACAAAAAGTGTATGACAGCTGACAATTTCAGGCTTTTGATTAAGATTTGTTGATATGACCAGTCCCTGGGTCTCTCCCAAACTCACTCCAGGGATTCTGGGCTGCCTGGCTTTACCGCAGACGTACAGCCCGTCAGCTGATAGAAACAGGCGGCAGTTCTCCTCATCGCCTGCCTTACCTCCCTGCTGAAACCCCAGTAATTAGAGTCTGGGCAACATGCAGAAAAAAACACCTACAGAGAGCACAGTGTCATGGACATCACCAATTATGCAGCAATCTTGCTCATGGATGCAACCAGCTCTTGTTGTAACGACGCACACACACACACCGATGGGCATGCATAGCCAAGCCTACGTACACACACACACAGTCACTCACATACACAGGGAGATCATTACAGGACTAAATCAGGTTTAATCTTGACATCTGCTTATTATTTATCAGAGTGTCATGTCAGCAGTAAAAGCCAGAACACATGATGTTGCTTATTATTGCTATTTTGGTCACTAATCCCTATCAAGGTCCTCACCTATAAGCTTTGTATACACCTGAGATTCATTCACACGCATTCAATTATAATAAATTGCTACAGTCATAAAACGGGTATCTGTTTAAAAGGAAAATGAGCAATGGTGGATTTTTAGGCATAAAATTGAAAAGAAACTTGCTGAAAGCCGCATATGCATTTTATCTGATGACAGTAATAAGTTCTAACGACTATTATCCTTTAGATTCTTTGCCATTAAATCATCCTTGATCCATTATCTCCAGCTGAACTGTTAAGCACCACAGGAAAAAAAATGGCTTAAATTTCACAGCAGCCATAAGATGCTGTTGACTCGAGGCGAGTGTCTTTAAAACACCTTCTCTCTCTAGAAAAAGAGCAGGAAAAGTTAATTGCAGCATTTGCTCATCGGGGGAAACAGAGGGCCACTCAAAACGTCCCCTCATTTCTGAATTAGAGACACACATTTAGCCACAGGA
Source organism: Aulonocara stuartgranti (assembly GCF_965226115.1). Classification (NCBI taxonomy): domain Eukaryota; kingdom Metazoa; phylum Chordata; class Actinopteri; order Cichliformes; family Cichlidae; genus Aulonocara; species Aulonocara stuartgranti. The sequence continues at coordinate 7,452,328 of NC_138955.1, read as the reverse complement.
AATGTAAAGTGGGACTGCGCTCCATGAAGAGGAGGTTAAGTGCACTAATGGAAAGCAGTTAAGTGTTTGTTATTGTTGCTCTGTTATTTCTTTTCTCGTCTGCATTTATGGTTTGCAATCACAGATGTAAATTTTTTATTTATATATGTTTTAACTGTGCGGATTTAATTCATCATCCAAATATAACATCCGTTGTTGCTAAATGCATCTGACTGCTTGTCGGTCACTTTGTCCTTGGTTTTGTGAGAATTTTTAATGTCACATAAATTCAAATACTTCATGTATATATCACACACACAGTACAAAGACAGCTTGTCAGTGGCCTTTGTTTTTTACATGCTACCTTCATTTTGATAACACTACAGCTAAGAGCCAGTCCTCCCACCCTATGCATTTTTGGCCTTTGAGGAATTTGAGAAAGAGACTTTTAGTAATTATTTGTGCAACTCTTTCCAGTATAACTTGACATGTACATTGTTAATGTAATCCTGCTGATGATGTGCGGCGGAATTAGGACGTCAGTATTTTATTTAACATGGTTAATAGTATTTCCCTTGGTAGAGATTTTTGAGGGGAGGGAATTAATGGGTGCATTATGGCAGCTATTGTTAGCTGTACCGAAGCACACGGACATAGTAAAATGCTTGAAATTGTATTTGTCATGTTTAAACTAAGTCAGTGCCATAAAAAAAAGTAGGTGTCAGAGGAGAGAAAATCCTCAGTATTGCTCTGAGCCGGCTTTGACACAGATCTTCAGCATAACATGCTGCCTCTTCCAGAACAAAACAACCCAGGCAAAGCTCGCAGACTTTTGGAGCAACCCCTTCTAATGAGAATTTTGTGTAATTGATGTCACGCTATGGCAAGATTGGGATCATTTCTCAGTTTCGTCTCTTTGTTTGCTGCCATTTCAGAAATACGCCCTGTGAACTTTAACAGCCATTTATTCTTTCATTTCCTTCTCTAAACAAAAGCGGGGCCTCTTTCTGCTCATCACCGTGCCAATATGAGAGAAACACCATCTTGTCACGCAATGTAACAAAACCATTAAATGTGCAGCATTAAAAGGAGACGAGATGCAATTAGCCAAGAAATTACTCTGATCTTGGTGACATTTGGGAGAAATTGTAACACAATATACACGGCCAACGCTTGATTGACAGCCTAATCCAAGTTTGATGGGCGCGGGTCCACATTCACCGAGCAGAGCGGGTCGTCGAAAGATAACGAGTACAGCTGCACACCCCTGATAGCTATGTCCGCCACGATTCGTCACCGGGCAAATTCCTCTGGTTTAAACGATGATGAAAGTATCGACCATTAATGACAGGATCATCTCCCTGCCTGAAATAAATGCTCTAATCCCTTTTGCCAGGTCCATGAATTCCTAATATGAGTTATATAAACTGGAGCAATAAATCAGTGTTAGCTCAGTTGTATTTGGAAAATTGTACCAAAGCTCTTTGCCCCCTCTTTAAAATGCAAGACAGGCAACTGAGGATGCTTAAGCTGTAACATCCAATGAGTTATTGCAGGGGATAGATTAACTTTCTTACAGCAATAAGAATTGCAAATAGGTGAAGAATGAGGTGGAATTTCCCTCCGCTATTGTGATCTGAAAAGCGTGTTTGACTGCTGTCAGTGAATGTTGATGAATTTCAAAATCGGCTGGACCTTCCGTAGGTTGAACATGCGTGATGAGACCAGCGATTGGAATATTCTCATTGTATTATTAAAGTCATTAAAAGATGAAGCACGGACAGCTGGGAAAATTATTAGTTTCTCTGAACCAAACAAATCAGTTTTTCTTTGCAACTTTTTGTAACACTGCATCGATAAATTACAAGCTCATATGTATCAACTGCACACGCTAAAAAGTACAAAAGGTTTTGCTTATAAAACCCAAGTTGTATTTTAAGGTGCATTTGAAGTAAATTAAGAATATATGCTTTTGTCAACACAACTGGTTACTTAAAGCACATGGGAAACCATCCCTGAAAACATGAGGAACATGATAGGAGAGGGGAGAAGACTCTTGACTGACATTTTTATACTAGAACATCCACCCATGGGATGGCTGACATAAAAGCAGAAACACATTGCCTAATTCACCTCCCCTCAGTAAGATGATTGTAGCCTTTTTTTTAAAGAGAGGTGACACAATGCTGCCTAAAAGTAATTATTAGGGTGAGTGGAAAGCAAAAGTGAAAGGCTGATGAATATTTCATAAATGTTAGCAGCACTTACTGGACACAAGGCCTGATTGATGGCAGAGTGGCTGTAAAGGGTTGGATGTTGAAGGGCTGCTGCCTCCTTTCACACCAGTGCTTACTTCAAGCACCATCATCATTAATCGCAGAATAAAGATGTATTTATCTGAAGAGCTCTTCATTAATGGCCTGCCTTTAAACAAAAGTAGTGTAGAATTTGTTTCGTTTGACTGACGTGCACAAGACTGTGTGATGGAAAGCAGGCGACCAGTCTTTACATCATTAGTAGTGGCGTGTTTACTCGAAAAATATATAATTAGTGTGACACTACAGATTAAGTATGCTAAGAGTCAACTGCTTTAACTTTTAGAAAATGTACAGAAAACAGTCTGGTTTCTGGTTTCACAAATGCACACACATTGTGTGCACAATCATGTTTGTCATAAATGTTAGGATGCTGTCTAAAATGTAAATAAAAATCAATAAACTTCTGATTTTTTTTAAGGAAGCTATATGCTCAGTTTGAAGGGACTGTTTTATCACCAAGTTGCATCCCCTTTTCTTCTTCTCAGTATTTAGGAGCTGAAAAAACTCAAGGGATGAACCAGTGTTGTGTGTACACATAACAACTTTGCAAAGAAAACATTTTAAAAAGGCACTTTGTTATGTGTAGATTTCTGCAAAAACAAACAATTTGTTCCAATTTACATGAAAAAAAGCCTATGACAGCACAGGCATAAAATAAATAGTATTAGGCATAAAACAGTCATTTTGCACCAACAGGCTCTGTCACTGAGCCTGTTTCTGCTGTAGGTTTCTTCCTGTTGAAAGGGAGATTTTCCTCCCCACTACTGCCAAGTGCTTGCTCATAGGGTAATGTCTGATTGCTGGGATTTTCTCTGTATTACTGTAGGGTCTGTACTTTGTAATATAAAAGCTCCTCGAGGCATCTTAATTGAATTTCTAAAGAGCTCAGCTTAGCTTTCCTTAAAAAAAACTTTAAGGAAACTGGACACGTTGAGGACAGGCGAAGTGGCACACCAAAAAAAAAGTAATCCAGAAAAGACCTGACACAGGATAAGGAGAGATACATCTGGAACATCTGGACTGTAGGGAGTGATTAACACCAAATTATTGTGACTTTCAGTAAAGTGCTGCTCACAGGTCAGATAATCACAACCATTCAATATCACTGTTACTTACTAACTTATTCCACATTTGATAAAATGTGTTTTCTGTGTAAAAATGTTATTTAGATATAGGGTTTACCTCATATTTAATTCACTGTACTGTATTTACATTTCACACAGTGAATTCAATGCATGATGTGTCTTTTTTTAACCTCTATAGTTTACATATATGTGTGTCTTCTAGCAGCTTTCTTCACGGTCTTTCCTGACTCTTTACTACATTTTTACTGCATTGCTGCCACTGCATATTATTGAAAGATCATAAAACCAGAGTGAGACCAATAAATCAGCTAGGTCATTATAATATAAGTATTACCCTCTAAAATTCGGAATTGACCAAGCTATATATTCTTCACCGTGTATGTTTGCATATAAGTAAGTGAGTCATGCCCATGCAAATGAAACAAGTACAGACAAATACAAAATATCATGAAGACTTATATTCATTAAATTCTATTATGAAATAGTGGAAATGAGACAAATCTCCGGTCATCTATTAAACCCTAAATCTTAATAATATCAAGGTTACTACAGGAGACAGAGAAGAGTCAAAGGCAGCAAAAAAAAATAAAAAATCAAATGGCATGTATTATACTGGCCACTTAATATAGCAAGCAGCAAGCAGGTGCAGACATCTCCCACTCTACTACTCACATAATAATTTGACATAAGAGTTTTCTGAATTTTTTAACAGGAAACGTTTGCTTATTCCACCTTACACCTTATAAACACAACTGTTATATTATTTCCATCATTTCATAAAGTGCATCAGTCTGGTTTACATTTTTGTCTATACGATTCACATGCAGTAGCATAATAGATATGCTTTCCTCATATAAGTTCAGTGAATGAGCGCACACGATTATTTTTACTGCCCTGTGCCCTCTGATGCATTCTGATACATAACGCTGCTTTACAGATATGGAGAGACACCTAAACCTACTTTGGATCCACTGGTCCAGCTCTCTTTAATTAAAGAGTGTGCATTTTTCTATTACTGGCAAGTACATTTGCAGACAACTATCCATCACACATTTGCCCCCTCTCTGCAGGGACGTAATGAATTGATCCAAAGTGATGTGTAGTAGTAATTCTTCAGAGAAACTGAATGAAATGTAAGCATTGGGTGTATTTTTTTTTATATTTCTCCCTTTATTTCTCTGGGGATTAATAGTGCCCCATAGGCATGGGTATCATATAGATGGCAGCGAACATTATGTTGACTAAGGTTTTCCTGCTATTACCATGTATTTCTAATAAAACTAAAGCCCTAAAGAATGAAGCTCCATCTCATTTTTCATTAGCTTTAGTGCCCTTTACCTGAAGTCTTCCTCTAGTTCTTTAGCTTTGCTATAAGCCTGCTAATAACTTAGTCAGACCATTAGGGAACAGAGGATTTGAGCAGTTATACATGAGATATTAATGCAGGGAAGGTAGATAGATATTGCTACTTCCATAAAAACTGTCACTGTTGGTTTTCTACTGTAGATTTCTCGCAGTCCTATTTGTTTATCTTGCTTTAAAACTTTTAGAATATCACAGGGAATATGGACTAAGCCCCAAAGTTAGGAGCTGCACAACTGCAAAATAACAGAAACCTGATTATTGTGGTCAGCACTGAGAATTGGGTGCTAAAGAATTTATCACTGATGCACCTGGAAGATAAACTAGAAAACTTTTTAAAAAAAATCACTTTACCGTTTGCCACACGACATCGTTTTCCCTCATTCTTCCTGTATGAGCACACCTGTGGCTCAGGAGAGTTAGGGGTCATGACAGCATCCCTTAGGGGGGCCAGCCTTAGACATGCCCAGCCCTGCTATATCCCAAAGGCCCTCCTGTCAGCTGTATGCCTCCACTACCGTCACTGATTTCCTGTGTTTGTGTGTGTGTATGGGTGGGTGTGTGCGCGTGTGTGTGTGCTCTAGTGTGTGGGTGCATCCTGCCGCAGAACAAGACCCAATTTGATTTGCTCCACTGGCCTGTGAAGCTCGGCTGCGAGGCAGCACCTCTCTTTATTCCTCTAATGGCTTCCCTTCCCCGCTGCTGCTTACCCTTCCCCAGACAGCAGTTATGTGCACTCTTGTAAATATACTGTAAATATACACAATGAACGGAGAAGAGAGGAAGCTACTGTGATGCACAGATGCAAAGGCAGACACAGAAGAGGGAGAAATGGAGTGAAAGAGCGTAGAATAAAAATGAGACAAAGGTCAAAAACTGTGTTCACTGAACAAGAAGCAACTTCCCTCAGAGGCTGACCTTGGTGCTGAGGTGTCTTTAATCTGGGGAATATTAGCAGCCTTAGATTGGCCAAAGAGGCTGAAGTGGTGGCGCCTGCCTATCAAAATAGGAGGACAAGCATCAGAAACAGTCCATTTTCACAGCTAGGGTACAAGCAGGGTTTGTCAATTTCTTAGTATTTCACTGCGGATGGTGTTCAGGGGCAATAGAGGTTACGCTTTCTCCTGCTATTGTTACATACTCTATACCACTGCAGTACATATGGTATTATACCAGTGCTATTCACCCTTTCCCCTCCCCTAAAAATGATCTAAATGGTAGCTCTTGTGAGTTGAACCATATAAGTGAGTGTGATGGAAAGACATGTAAATTGCATTGCACAGGACATGCAATTGGCTTAGTCTATAGCTACCTAACAGTATGGTTCTGCACAAATAGGTTTTTCAATGCGTCCATGTGTGACTTTGAGCCTAAATGGGTCATGCCATACAGGTACAATTCAATCATATATGAAATGAGTTTGCTGCAAGTAAACTTTGGAAATGATTTTCTTTGTCAAGTCTAATGTGCAGAGTTGTGCGGTTGTGGGTCTTGGAAAATTGCAAGGGCTGTGTGGGAGGGGGCGCTAATTTAAGAGGCTTAATAATGACCCCCTACTATTCTCTGCAGGAACTGCCTTCATTCGCCCATCACATCACATGCATGGCATGACATGGAAAGAGGAGATGCATGTCATTTTTGACACAGCTTGGCACTTACTGGCTGCAGGGGAAACTTGATTCTCTTGCTACAATACCTGACTCTTTTGGCTCGAAAGAATACCTGACTCAAAAGAAGAAAGGAAAAAGAAGTGAATCACTGATTTGTTTTTTTTTCCTTTCTCTTGTCTTCCTAGATTGAAATAAACAACACAATCTTACAAGCTTCCTTTCAAGCATAAGAACACAATGCTGAATACTGAAAGCAGACAATGTAAAACCTGCTTTTTCTTACTGCAGGTGCAAAAAATGGATGAAATGCACAGTTGCATGACTGGATTAATTAATATCTTTGTAAAATTAAAGCACCTTTATTTATCTATTTTTTGCAAAGCCTTTTACAAAAGAGCTATTGTTTGATTTAAAGTAAATGTAGATGAGGTATATTTCTCCAAAAATACAACAGGGAATGTACTGTTAGTCGATGTGCTTCTATCTATAGAAATCACAGCATAATCTGACAACCCTATAAACAGACATTAGGAGTATGCTGGGTTTGCAGAAACACTCTAAATCTTATGGGTGAGAAATCATCATGAGAGCAGTTAGAGAATATGAAAGGTGAGCTGAGAGGCCAAGGTGCACACAGTGTTTAGGTAAATATCCAGGGATTTCCAGAGCTCAGAAATCCAACTGTGTGACTTTTTTTCCGCCTAACAAGAATGCATCATTGCTATTAAAAGGCTGCGCTGAGCTTCCAGGGAAAAAATAGTATTCAGCACCCAAACACGTCAGACACCATGAATGAACCACGCGTGGAGATATAACGACACTGACAGGCATTAAAATGGTGAAGTGCATGACATAAACATCGGCTTCAGGCATGAATCGGATACAAAATCAAACTCACTGATACACAAGTGTAGTCTGCATTTTTTTTTTTACTATCATTCTTATTATTATTATTATCGGTATTTGTTTTCTTAAACATAAAAAATACAACATCTAAAATGTCTTACATTTTTTACTTTTTCAGCTTTTATTGTTATTTTCACTTGAAATCTGCTCTCTGATTCTATAACGTGAGTTATTAGCTCAGTCTTTACTTTGGTTGATTCATGTGGGGGGTTTTTTCCTAGAAAAGACCAAAAACCCTGGGGTTCATTGAAAAAAAAGAGGGCCCCTTGATGCAACAGTCACTATAATGCAAGTGGCATGGTGTGTCCGCTGTTAAACGATTCACATGAGAATCGCTCCCTCCTTCTTCCCTCTATTTATCTCTGTTCTATAGTCTTCCTGTCTTTGACCCATGTAGAATCTAGCTTCCCATTTGGGCTTCCATGCGTCTAGTCATTTACATTTCAGCACATTTAAACCCTTCCAAATAAGATCCAAAAGCGTGTCATCACACTGACTGTCAGGAGAGGCACTTCCCTTAATTTCATTTAAATTTTCATGTTTTTTTTTTCTTCTTTATTTTTTTTTTCTTGTTTCAGTTTGGTAGGAGGCTTTCTCAGAGGTAACCGTTTGGAATGATTGTGGGCTCAAAGTGTAAATGTGAATCACAGCTTACAGCCTGAGAAAAACCACAGTGGAATACTCCAAAGTTATTAGTTACATTCTCTGAAAATCACTTCCTTCATCATAAATTTATAACTGCTGAATTGTAACCAATAGCTTTCATAGTCTGCCACCTAAAAAGGACCCAGCGCGCCAATTTCAGGTGAATTTTTGATATTTCATTATGAAATGAGCCAACTGTCTCATTTCTATCTCCCAAAATTCACTTTGCAAGAATTATTGCAACCCTCCCCGTGCCTCCATTTCCGCAGGTCTTGTCTCATCTTCTTGTAACCAACCCACGCTCATCTGATTATCAGTTGATAGGTTTCTGTCTTTATGTATTTCACATTCAATACCAATGATGAATTGAAACTCTGACAGTTAAATGACTCTGTTAGGTTCCTCTTAGAGCCTCCTAATTACTTAGACAGTACTTCCTGATATTTTTTTATATGGTTATTGTTCATAGCATTGCTGGTAATACACCTAGGGTGGTTCGTCAGTTTATATAAGTAGATAAATTGTATACTTGATGGCAGAAAGTTGTTCCTGCAGTATTGTTATACAGTTATTACATAAATAATAAAATATTATGTATCGATAAATAATATCGATATATATTTTTTTAAGTGGTTTAAAGAAAGGCACTTTCTTAGCATCTATGTGAATTAAACTGAGGTTTATCATGTAACTTGGATAACTACAATTCTAACTTAAATTGCATACTCTTCTATGGAAGAGCATTTAATTATATTCAAATTAAAGCCTTAAACCAAATGAAAAACTTAAAAATGTACATATTTTGCTCTTCTACATGTAAAGACTATGAGTTAATACTTGTAGCGATCTTCACACCCAAACAACAAAATAGGTCATTTCCTAACAAATACCAAAAAGATGTGAGTACTTGCACAAGATTAGCGGCCCTGCTGAGGTAGTATGCTTACCTCCAGCTAGTGGAGGGGCTCATGATTTGTTATTAAGGAGAAGAGAGCCTTTCTCAATATTTACCTTATAGACATTGTCACCCAAAGCACCAAAAGCTAGTATTCTCTAATTGATTGAACATTTATATAATTGTGTCTGAGTGATTATATGAGCATTGTTTTGTACCTGATTGCAGTCAGACTGAATATTTCAGGTCTGCAGAGAACCAGTTGTCATTATAAATACATTCAAATTATGTATTTTGATGGACGAGGCCTGGACTTTTAACTATGAGATTAAGGTTTGTGTCCAAGGATGTTTTTAAATATAGTTCGCATATTAAACAGTTTATTGAGTTGTTTCTTTCTTTTTCAGTCTGCTTGTTTAGATTTCCTGTAACTATTTGCTTAAGTTTCAGGGGAAAAAATGTGATGTTGCTTACATGATACTATTAATCACATGCTAAAACAATATCATATTTCTCTCTGTGATAAGTCGTTCCCTAGTTTGTAAACTTTAGATGGACATTTACTCACACCAACTCAAGATGACGTCCACGTAAACAGTTTTCTATGAAGTTGGATTTTGTTCTGAAGCTGGACTGGATGCTGCTTACTCCATGAGGCATCATGGGATTTTGCTTTACAGAGACTTCACAGAAAGATAACTTGACACAGTTGATATTTTGTTTTTCTCATAGTTGGATTTTGTTTTTTCACTTAAAAAAAAGGCACCTAATTTTGCATTGTTATGTTAACATGAACACACCAAAATGCATGTCAGCTGTCTGTTCTACATGAACACCTAGATAAAGAATGATTAAAAACTCCATGCTGGCAAATCACGGAGGATGTATTGTTCAGTATTTTTATTTCCCAAACTTAAGGTTGTGTGAGACTACCCTGAAATTTTTCCTTTAAAAACTTGCCAGAACCTTGCAGTTAACACGTCCTTTACACACACACACACACACACACACACACACACACACACACACACACACACACACACACACACACACTCACATTTTCCCCTTTGATGATATTCTGAAATCAGTTCTCTTTAATCACATGCGCCATGGTGTTCAGGTGTTGAAAAGCCCTTTTCCCTCCCATCTTCCTGAGGTTGTTGTTGTTGGAAAATAATTCACACTGGAAAGCAAACCCTGAACCTTTCCGTAATCCAAAGGGAAAGCATGGCTTGTATGGCTTGTGGTTTTTTTTTTAAATCAAGAAGCTTATAGATAAACAATAATAATACATTTCAACTAATGAAACCGACCACGATGTATGGAGAGCTTACCCGTAAGCCAAGCGCCTCAGCCTTGTCACCATTTGTTTGGAGCTGTTTGTTTTTAACTGCCTGCTATTGTTACTGTTTTTAATCCGAGAGGCAAAAAAAATTATTTGAATGCTCCATGGATTAAAGAAACTGTGATTTTTCCACTTCAAACACATGCAGTGTACCGTGTGATAAAACGACTGCAGCTCAGAGTTTCATTGTCCCTTTTCTTTATGCACCAAATGATGTTTATTTAAACTGTACACTCTCTTTTTTGGTTTCCAAGTGCCTGGGTGTCTCTATAAAGATAGCTTTTCTTTTGTTATTTGGAGACATTGTTTACCTTCTAAAAAGCTGGTCGGAATAATCCCAGAGCCCACCTGCTCAACCCAAAAAAAACCACCAGGAAGGTGTGTGCAAATGTGTGTGTAGCAATAACGCACAGTAAGTCTATACTTAGCCATAACTGCAGGGGAAGAAAACAATGGGAAGGCTTTATTTACATCGCACTGATTCCTTATCTCATCACAGCCAGTCGTCTATCATCTGTCTACCCGCAACTCCAATTAGCACCGTCCATTTCTTTGTGGTTTCAGGAAATCTGGTCAGATGGCTAAGGTAAGGGCCAACTTCGCTCCACAGGGAAACTCAACACCAAGGACCAAGTGAAAGATGGAAAAGAGGAACCATGTTTGTGAGAGAATGGGGGAGAGAAAAGAAAGCGAAAGGCCGACGTACAGGCGGGACCGTGCTAGTGAGAACGCGAATCAGACTTCAGATGCTTGTTTACGAGATGGTTGTGTTAGTACATTCATACATATTGCTGAAATAATTAATCAGTCACTGGACATATGCCTAACAGAGCGACATCTGTACAATGATGTAAACAGCTTGCACATGTTGAGCAGTGTGGTTTTGTTTGAAAGTAAAAGTGGAGGGATATGTTTTCTGTTTGGGCTATAAATCATCTGCACTTTCAAAATGTAAACCTGATATCATCTTAACAAGTGTTAGGAACCTAAATACAGATAATAAAAACAGACTTGTTTAAAGTAAATCAACTACAATTTTTGCTATATTGCTTTGAAAAGTCATTTATTATTTGTAGGTAGCTGCAGACCTCCTCTTGCCTTGTCCAAGAGCAGGTTGCATGAATGTGCTATAGGCTTGTATGACTGCACAAGCAGTCAAGTATGTAAATTTGCCCACGTTTTTTCAAGAAATAAAAAAATAAAAAAATCCTGCAACATTCTGACAGTCAGGTCTGTGCCTCCACTCCCGCCGACACCACCACCACCCTCTAGGGCTGGGGGCATTTTAATTGGCCCACTTCCGAAGTGTAATTTTTTTAATTGCTTGGAGACACTCTGCTCTCTTTAAAAGAATCAATGCAGATGTAATAATATCTGTAATTGTCTGCCACGCTCCAGGGACACCACAAAAGCCTTGGATCAATGGAGGAAAGCAGGGAAGCTGGTAGGGGTTAATTTTTCCCTTTCTGGAGGTAATGACAGGGAGGCAACGCTTGGCTCCTGGCATAGAGGCACAACTTGTGCTGTTCCTATTGTCTCTACAGCGCCTAATTGGGCCAAATGCAGTTAGTTCCCCTTGGCAGAGGCTGTCGAGGTGGTGATTAATGAAGCCTCCAGTCACGTAACCTGATAAAAAGAAAAGAACGGGATAGGAAAGGGAAAAAATATCAACCTGCTTTCATCCTTTTTCCTTTCTTGTGCTTTTTCACTGCCTTTGTCAGTTCTCCACAACTTGGTTCTTAAAGTAAACAGGTTAAGTAGTTTAAGTTTGGTGAGGTTTATTTTTCTTCGGGGAATAAAAGGGGGCATGCCCATTGCTACACTGTGGCAGTAATTAAAGAAAGAGAAACAGGGGGCTGGCTGAGCTTCAGTTCCAAGTCTACTTGCATTATATGCAATATCACACGTTCGCTGTTAAAAACTGTCTGGCCAAGGAGACAGTATTTGGATTTTGCAGCAGTCTTTCCTGTACAGTCTCCAGAGATGTGTGTCAGGAATCCAGGATCAAGAGGTCACAGGTATTAGCCTCCCAGGATCGTCATGGCCTTTGACTAATTACCTCATTAAGCTGCACTCCAATACTTTTCATGGTCTCTGCGGCCTGGCCTTGTTGCTTAGCGTAAAGAGAACAGAGTGGACACGGAACCCATCCAGAGTGACCTGAACGCAGCTTGCTGCCGCCTTGTAGGTGGATGGTGGGAGGGAAATCAATCCTCTGTAAATATATTAGATGCAATTACATCCTGCTGGACTTTGCCTAACACATTTATGGAAGCATTAGGCAAAGTCTTCTTTTATCAACCCCCTAGGGCCATTACGACAATGACATGTAATTTTCACATGTAGGAACCAGAAAAGTATTGGAAAGTATTGGAAAAAGAGCATGGAGGAGGAGTTTTGGGCCTGAAGTTTTGATTGCATTCAGAACAAAGCCATTTATTGGGTTGATGACAATTTGTGGGTTAGGTTTATCCTAATAACAAGGCTTGATGCAACAGTGCAGCCAAGCTTATGAAGAAACCTTGGATAAAAATTACTTTTATACCTTTAAAGCAGTGCAAGATGCAATAAATTAGCTTCACACAGTGAATAAACCCATTCCTTTTCTCGCTGATTAATTTAAGCACAGCTCCATATAAATACGTCATCATCCATATAAATGAATTATTAATATGGCATTTCAGTTTCTCTCAAAGAGAAGTCTGATATACTCATTTTTCACGTGATAATCAGCAGTAGTTGCTGAATTATTTTGGGGGATTTGATTAATGTTTGTGTTTGTGTATGTTCATTTTGTCTGGAATTACGTAGGCACCTTAATTCCTCTGTGAAAAAATACCCAATTACCATAAAACGTATGAAAGATAATTGTGGAACAATGTAATGTCAATAGCCTTCTGATTAATCCCTCTGAACGCAGCCAAATGGCTGGCACAGTAACTCGGTAAGTGATAAGCAATTTAATTTGTTCCTAATTACTAAGAGACCCGTTTTGCCACTGTCACGATGAGATTTCTAAACCTCCTTAACCAGCCAAGCCTTATACATTTATAAAAGCATCTCTCTTCTTCTTTTTTTCCCCTCTTTCCTTTTTGGAAGGTATTCAAGTCTAATTACTCACAAGAGGGCATGTGTGCTTACAGTAGTACAAGAGGTGCTTGTCAACAAAGTTTATCCCAAACAGCTAAGACTGAAAGTACAATCAGGTACTTTGGAGAAGAGCAGCTGTCCTACTGGAAAAGTGTATTTGTTTATGCACGTTAACGCCTGCATGCTGTTGTGTCCAAATTACATGAGTTTTTTTTTCACAGGGTTTCCGAGACAATAGTTCATTTGTGCTTATCCATAAAATAGCTTTGAGCCTACACGCCACAGGCTTTTCAAACTGCCTTTTCCCCACCTTTCTCTTTATTTTAGCAATGAGTCGGGGAACTGAAATGCATCATCACATAGTTTTACCTCAGGGCTTCCTCGCTGTCACCCAACAGCACCCTCAAGACCACTATTCTCCTTTTTATCCCAGACCTGAATTCTTCATTTGGTCACACTGTTTGCTCCTGAATAGTCACCTCTGAGGAGATTAACCCTTTCATTAAAAATGCCTGACTAGGGTCAACCTTCTGCCTGGCTCTGCAGTCCCAGTGCCTTGCTTTGATCTATCAGCTATGGTGAAATTATTAGCAAACTCTAAGCCATGCCATGTGATTTGTTTTTGGAAAATTTGTAGAAATTATTCATAATCCTATTATGTGGCCAAGGGGTAAACCTGCATAAAAAATATAAAGGCTTTGTCATGGGGAAGGCAGTAGGGACAAATGTTGAATGAGGGTAAACTGGAGTCCAGGAAAGCAGAAGGGTTGTGATGCAGTTCTAATCTGCCAGACCAGGTCTTATACATTTAATTAAAAACAAACTGCCTCTGTAACAACAGATACCACTCACTTAAAAATAATTGTAAAGTTACAAACCTTAGTCCCAACAGCGTGCATTATCGGGAGGGTAATGTATTGCGCATAAGTAGGGGAAGAGAAGAAATCACAATTTTTACACCGCCCATCTCCCTTTCAGGGGCCAATACTTTGCAGAACAAAAGTCAATGTCTCAGCCTAAATCTTGTCTGACAACGCGTAGCAGCCAGTGCTATTTTGGGCTCTTTGTGGTGCCAATCTCCTATCTCTCCTGTGACATTTTTTCAAAGAAAGAGTAGATTTCCTAGAGACTCTGCCCTTTGCAACTTCCACAGTGTATTCTTGCCCATAGAGTAAGGACCCTCCTCCTCACTCTTATGCGGCTGCTCTCTGCAGTGACCTGAGAAAGGGAAAATTAAGACAGCGTATCAGGCTAAGAGCCCTATCTTTAGCTGGTGGAGTGAAAAGACATTATACAGATGCTTAATTCTCAGTTACACATTTGGACTGAAAGGTACTAAACCTGGGAAAATTTTGCCAATGAACTATGCTGAAAACAAGAGCCTGAAAAATGTTTAAATCTCTAAATAACATCTGATAGGAAACTGTTGCTACCGCTACTCAAATCAAACCTCGCAGGAATATTTCCTGACTTGCAATACAGTGGATTTATAATTGTGTGGAAAGTTATTCAGAAACCCCACACTTTAATCATCCTGTTCTCTGTTCAGCAGTAATTTACTGCTTATACAAAAACTTGCCTTCATGCTTTTAATGTCCCCATTTTTAGATGGACTGGCTAACTGGCAGGCCACCAACTTCACATTAATTTGCTGCAGTATCTGAGTGTACAGGTCTTATCTGGGCCTGCTTTTATTCGGGGTGAAGAGCTGAGTCGTTCTAAATAACGCAGGTCTAATTGGGTATGTTTTGCAGTCAATTTCCATAAAGAGTCTAGGAGACTGTCACCTCAGCGTGGGAGCACAAGGTGCTGGAGTTGGAGCCATGCACCTCAGCCAGCCGTTAATCAGGAAACGCACTTTCGACTGCTTAGCAAAGGGCAGAGGTCAAGGAGGAGGGGCTAACACCATATCTGCGCAGAGCGCTATAATTGTAGGAGTGTAAATTGCTGCAGAAAAATGCCCCATCTTGGAAATTCAGTGAAAATAAAAGGCAGCACTTTGACCAGAGGCCATAATGAAGAACCATGTGTCTCTTTGTGTAAGCAGAAAAGTAATACTTGGGAAACTTGGATATACCAATAACAGTATATCCAAAAACGCTGTCATGCCAAATCTAAAAGGATATACAGATCTTTTCTGGGTGGTGGCCCCAAGTCCTTTAAGTCCTGATTTTAACCTGTAGAAATATCAGCATCAGAGAGAATATCTCTGCTTTGGTCTTCTGTTTCTGCTGAACTGTAGCGTTGGCTAGGAGTGGACTCTTTCTCCTCGTGTGGAATGTTTGATCGCACAGCTGTGATATTTTTGCTGCCACTTAGCACCCGATGTCTTGAACAGAGGTGGTCTACACAGAGTTAGAGCTGCTTGCCTGTGGTCGGCACCACTGCAGTCCACAGAAAGGGGCAAGCTCGAACACATGGTCCACTCTTCATGTATGTTACATACATTTATGGAGTTGTAGAACAGATGCAAATACCTGATGTTTTGTACAATATTTATTACAAATAAGCAAGAATCCTGGCAGCAAAGAGTGGCTGAGATTAAATGCATGATGAATTCTTAACATAAAAACTTTACCTGACCCGTCAGATATAATCAGCATCTTCAGACTGCACAAAGACATGCAAATACTTCACCAAAGCACATCCAGGTCCTAAAGGTACAATTCTCAACTTCATAGCAACACTAAAAACATGAAAACCCACAAAATCTGAGAGCAACTTCCCCCAAAACAGGGTGCAGCCTATCTAAACTGCCCTTATTTATTCAGTTTAAAGCGACCATAATGGGTCCATGGAACACACTAAACCCCAGTGGTACACTTAAGTGGCTCACAAAAAGATGCAGAGGATGGTGCTGCCAAGAGTGGCTTTATAGGGACAATTTAACATAATGGTCAAATAAATACTGGTGTAAAAAAAACACCTGTGAACAGTGCTGGCAGGTTGATGCCATTACTATATTTTTTGCGTGACAGTTCAGCAGTGTACAACAGTTTTCATTCCATTTTGTCAAAGTACAAGGGTGCATTTTGGTTTTATACGTTGAGCATCATAAATGCACCGCGTCTCACCAAATGCGGCGAGGAAAGGACACGACAAGCGATCCTGTTATCGAGTAAAATGACTGAACCGTTTTTGTTTTTAGTTCCCAATTAGCTCCCATTTTTACGCAATAATCACTCTTCTGGTGAATTTTCAGCAACATCGCAATCGCGGAAACACCAAAGTCCTAGATTAAATTACAACGTGTATGCACCAATGGGAAGAAGCAAAAGCAAAGATCAATCTAATATTTCAGAATAATGTAAATAAATATTTTTTTCTTAAAACATTAAGCATGATTGTGATATTTCCTTTAATTTTGCAGAAAAGAATTACACACATTGGGTTTGTATACTGGTTAACAAACAAACAATGGTCAGTGGCACAGGCTCTGATTACTCTGTTTTTGTCACGTTTTTGGCACTTGGTTTAGTCTCGGGGGGGTCGGAGTGATGACTGGGTATCTACAAGCTGTCAAAGCTGGACAGCACTGTCAACTAAAAAAATGAAGTCAATATAAAACCCAAATGGCAAGAACGACTGTGACGTTAAAAAAAATGTTCCTATCGATTAGTTGATTAATTCTTTTTAAATTAAAAATACTATACTGAACCTTCTCAAATGAATATCTGCAATTTATTCTTAACTGTGGATTTTCTAATGCTGGGCTGTGATGTTACTTGGAATCTGGAGACATATGCCATTGCGTTCTCATATTTACTCATGGATTTATTATGAAGAAAATAATTGATATGCTGGTTAATAGACATGTTGGTTTCAGCCACAGAGAGCCTTCTAGTCTTCTAATAAATTTTAGAGCAGAAGAAAACTTTAAATATATCTCATTTAAGGAGCTATGCAAACAAATGGCTTGCCCACAACCAAACATCCTTTATAACAATTTATGACATATGGATGAAACATCACCTTTAAAACACCTTGTTAGAAACCATAAAAGAAAGCGCTCTTTTTCTTTCTCCCTTCTAGTCTATAATAAAACATTGCATAACCTGACTTTCAGACTTTGTGTCAGCTACACAAAGATGCCACATAACCAGGCCCTGGTATTTTCTACGCATCTCGCACTACGTCTGCTTGTCATGCTTTTCCCTCTACAAGATATATGACCCCTGCTTCACCCTTGGCACAGGGTGTGAGCTAGATGTCCCAGTCAGACCTGTCCTGTTGAATACCTTATGGCAGGTTGTTTGTGAAACTCTTGTGGTCTGTTTGTTCCCGCTCCCCACCCTGCCCTTGTTGACAGTGTCTCCATTGTGAGGCTGAGGGGCCTCTGCTTAGCTTTGTCCGTGCCTCATTGGAGAAGGTGTTGGTCCAGAGAGAGCTCGCACACCACCTCTGCTTATTCTGTGGAAGCATCATTTGCGTACCTGCCCATTATTTCACTTTACACGCCTGCTAGTCTGCATTTGGTGACTCAAGAATAATGTGTAATATTACATTTATGCTGCTGATGTTAATGTGTGAGAAAAGCTACAGTGAGAGAGAACAACGGGTGACAGTGATAAGCATCAGTCAAGCTCCATCTCTAGGATCAACTCATTATATTTTAAATCTATGTTTTATGTATTTTAAGAGAAAATTTTATCTGCTATACAATTAATTATACAATTAAATATAGGAAAAAAAATATCATTTGAAAATTGTGTAAAACACATATTGTGTAGTATTGATTTGGTATTTCAGTATCTTCTAAATTACAACAAGAACTTATACATAATTAATTGAATAGGGTGCGTACAAAAACGAGACCTCAGTGGACTTCAGTGTTTTAACATGCTCTCTCACAGACACATAAAATCAATGATTTTGGGGGGCGGGGGAATCACGTTAAATAAAAATCCAATACAGTCAAATCCAGCCTCATGTCTACATCTAGTCATCTACCTAATCCCCTCCTCAGCAATCTCCTGTTCCCCTGTTCCTAACATCAGCGGGGAGCGTGGCTAATTTACGAGCATGGGCAATGCCAACATACTCTCTGAGGAGGGCCCATTTTAACACCTCCAAATGCTGTAATGCATCCCAGCTGACCTTAATTATAAAAGCATGTGCCTCCCCTGTGTTTCCCCCACCTCCCCCGTATACAGTCCACAAGGCCGGGGGTGTGAGCCAATGTTCTTACCTGCAGAGAACAACACAGCAGCAGCTACCGTAGCAGCTCAATGTTAATAGTTGCATCCTGAGAGGAAATCAATAAAGCTATAAAGGGTGATATCACAGTGTCTGGGCCCCCACGCACACATTCCTCTCATCTTCCTCCCTCCCTCTCTTCCTTCCTCAGTGGAAGCTGTTTATGAGGGGTTCTTGTGGTTGGTGGGAGCAACTGAAAGGTCAGTAGTATGAGGTTTTGATCCAGGGATGAGACACCCTCCTTGGGAGTGTGGGGTAAATGGTGGAGTGGGATCCCTGACTCATCTGGAGAAAAGTGGATCTTTTAAAGGGCTTATAGCTGCTGTGTGTTGTCAAGGTAGCGAAGCATTAGTGCTTGTAAAGGCCCATCGATGCCGCCTGGTTACGATCAGAGAAGAATCCCAGGAGGTAAAACGAGGCCTTGCTAAACTGCTGATGAACCGAGGGAGATATTAAAAGACCGACTCTCCCTCTTCTTCTGTCTGTACTGCAGATTTTTGCCCATAACATTGATATATGCACAGCACGGGGCTCTAGCATCATTGGACTGATAAACTGCTCATACAATAGATAATCTTTTATGTACCTCCCGTGCACAGCACAAATATTATGACTATTAGTACATTAATTAACTTGCTGGCCTGGGGGTCCTCTGCCCAGCCAAGGTTAAGAGCTTCTTTAATTAAAGATCAATACGGTTTTGCAGTATATTTCTACAGCTCCAAAAGAGACATGAAGCTCTTTAATGTCTACATGTCCGAATGATGTAAAACTTCACAAGATATGTATAGACAGAGAATCAGAGTGCAAAGTGCAACCATTTGTGAGCATAGAACAGTGAACAGCGTGTCAAAACAGCTGAGGTGATAGTGTAAATGATGTATTAACACCTCCTTGTGTTTTGTAACAAAAATGTATACAGTAATTTTTCGGCAGGTCTGGATTCATTCCCCCAAAAATGAACCCATTAGGATCGACACTAATTAAACTAGCAACAATATCCACGCAATCTTTACAGCCTTTGTTGATATTTGCACGCCTAACAGCACTTATTAATACACCTGTGTACTGAGCAAAGCAACGGAGGGTTGAGATCAAAGTCCACAGCACTCTCTCTGCGTGTACACCTGAGGATTTAGTCCTTGTTTGTAGAAGGAAAGATGGCGAGGCCCGAGGAGCACGCCTTTTTGTGCTAAATGCTCCAACGTCCCCCTTAGAATCCACTTCTAAGGGGGACTGTGTTTGACGGGACACCTCTGTGTGTTCAGAGTGCAGCCCACAAAGGGAGGCAACAGTCAAAACCCTGACCCTAGACCAAAACCAAGAACCAGCCTGCCTCCATCCGTAAGCTTCTTGAAAACACGGACCTTTTCATTTTTAACTTCTCACCCCTCTGACACCAAACCAGCCCATCCACGTGTACTACAGTCCTATTACATCATATTATCACATGTCGAGTATTATACCCAAGAGCTCTGGGTTCTAAGTGAAAAACTTCTTTCTCATTCATCGTCTCACACATACACTGCTGGACTATACCACCTCCACTGGCAATGTGATGGATAAGTCAGCCTCACTTATCAATGCTTAACCCACCTGGGTCTCTCTGGGCCTGTTGGCCAGTCTCTTTTTTAAACCCTGCTTCCTTGTCCTCCCTCCCACCAACGCCCACACCCCTTTGCCACACAAGACTAAGACAGGTTAAACAGTTAAACACCAGCAAATCCAGCACTGCCCTGTGGGAAATTTGCTTCTAATCCCTAACTTATAGGCACAGAATCAAAGCCAAAAAGCCTGAGCAACGAATCTGATCCTCCCTCTAACAATCTTGGGCCTCTTGGGAGGGTAGGGAGAAGCTCCACAGACTGGGCTGAGATGGATAAATACCTAAATGATGAGACAGTCAGGGGACAGGGGAGTAGTGTCTGGCTATGGCCGTTCACCTCCAATTTGGCATCCGCACAATGAAAGGCAATTGGGCAGCAGCCCCCACACAGTAGCCAGTCCTTATTATTATATGTTGAAGTGTGGCTTGGGCAATGATTAATGACAGTGTCAGGGTGAAAACAAAGCACAGCGCAAGTTATCTCCAATCCACCTGCTCCAGTGGCCCGATTGTAAGAGAATGGAAAAGAGTGTGAGAAGAGGCTTGATAATGGGGAAGAAAGGGGGAGAGAATAGAAAGAGGAGAAGGAAAGAGATGGGATGGTGGACTGGCGAGTATAGTGAAGGAGAATGGAGACTTCCTGACCACAGCAAGGTGAGAATAACTTTAAAAGACATGCCAAAAACGTATACCATACATATGAATAGTTTTTTCATAAGACAAATGACAAAGGTGCTGTACTGCTTATTACACATTCCATGTTACCTTCAAGATCAAAAATAATCCCTAACAATCTGGAAGGATTTATTCTTTGTCACTTGAAACCAACCAAATGCCAACTTGCAGGTAGTTTCCTCGTGAGGTGTGAACATGTAGCTTGTGGCTCGCCGCAGTGATTGATTTGACAGACAGAGTGGACTTTCATGCGTCTGTGTTTGTTACATCCAAGCCCACTGTCCCCCGCTGTATTGGTGTTGACATTTATGAGACATGTCGGAGGGGGCCTGCTAGACCTCACTAATGAGAGAGCTGGGGCTGACAGTTATTAGCGCAGCCTGACACTGCCATCCAGAGGACACACTTGGTAAAGCAGCTAGGGGACGGCATGGTCAATTACCATGTTTACAGTTGTTCCACTTCTGTGATTCTTTGACAGTGTACACTACCAAATTGCACTGTCTTTCAGATAATCTGAGGAATTGCATTGAAACTACGAATAGCTGCTGATTTTTTCTTTACAACTGACCAGTGAAATAGTATGAAGAATCTCAGAACTATGTGCTTTTATAAGTGTGAGCTGCCTAAATTGTGACCAGTGAGTTTATGCCCCTGTGAACTTGACTGCCACCCGGGCTATAAAGTTGCCCTGGATAATGTAACTGTCATGAGATTTCTCCAGTAGCCTATTTGAGACTGTTAAGAACCATTTACTTACAGTAACATAAGGCGGTGTCATCATTCAAGTAATTTTCCTTTGCCCGTCCCTCCTCTGCTCCAATCCACTTCCCAAGCACATGGCGAAACAAACACATGCAAACATGGCTGCACAGAGAGCAGACGAGAGGAGAGAGAAACATGTGCAACTCTACGTTATAGTTTGATTTGAAAAAACAGATGCAACCACCTTTACAGTCAATCAGTTAAACCACACAATCATAATGTAAACGACATTAGGATATAGAAATGCCCACCTGAAGAGCTAAACACAGCGTTCCTCGACTGCCAGGTTTTCATGAGGTTTAGCCAAACCCTTCCTCGCTCACTTGTGAAAGCAGAGAGAAAAATCACAATTAGTAGCCTGATTGCATACTGACAGCCCACGCTTAACTAAAGTTAATTATTAAGTGGTAGAGAAAGAAATGTTAAGCCACATCATATGACAATGCATCGATGGAAAAAACACCAAAATTGATCCAAGAATTTACTATGAAATTTAAAAGTATGTATTTCAAATTGTTTGTAACAGTTCTCCAAAGCCAGAGTTTAGTTCATAACCTTTTTTAAGGGGTGTTGAATAGCAATAAATGCATGAATGGATTATAAACAACAACTGAAAGATCTTTAAGCACTACAGCTTTCACTAGACTGTGTTTTGACTAGACATTTACAGTAACAGGAACGAGTACTGTGACACAATAGGTATTTGAATCACTGTTTTCATCTTTAATCATTAGTACCGACCAATAATTGCCAACTTAACTAAGAATTTGCTTTGTAAAAAATAAGCATTTTAGTCCATACTTTCTGGGCCCGGGGCTCCAAAGCTGCATAAAAAACAAAACAAGAAATGAACTCTCATTTTGACCCATGTGTGGACCTAGAGGCTCTCTCCATTAAAACCAGGAAATGAAAGCGCACCCCCCTGGCTCCACTAATGTATGTCTGCACTTTCCAAAGAACCCCTTGCTATATTACATACTCTTGCCATCCTCAGTGTGATATCTTCCCTAGAGTGGTACAAAAAATGTTTAACGTAGCATATGTCAGATAAAATGGCTTTATTTATATGCAGGCTACTTCATCATAAGTACAATCTCAGATTTGTTACTCAGCAGCATGAAAACTGTGGCATGAAACTCTTTATGCAGTGGGCAGCTTGACCATCTTCTGAGGAAGAATCACACACTCCACAATCTGAATTGCCACTAAAAAATTTGCTGAGCTCGTGATTGTATTATTGTCTGTGCATATGGCTACTAGGACCCAAAGCTTGCCTGGATTTAACTTCCTAATCTGTGTTTACTACTTTTTTTGTCCTGAAAGTTCAAAATCTGTGTTTCACATCTCAGCTAGTTTGATGCTTATGTTTCCAGACTATAGGAGCAGCTTTATAATCAGTACTGACTGCTACAGAGCTCTATCACACAGCACCAGACAGAGTTTAAGTTCTTGACTCAGGAGTTAGCAGTAGTAGTTTCTCAATTTAAAACACCCAGAAGAGGAACTCGCCTCCTCTCAGCATTAAAGGAGAAACATAATAACTGACAACTTTACCAAACGTTAGCAGATTACTCCTTTCTAATGTGTGGTCCTAATTAACCCCACATACTGCAACAATGATACCTAGTGATACCTTTAGCAAGAACGACAACAAAAAATGTATTAAACATTTGTTATCAATGTAGAAATGATAGAAACAACTTTAAAATTACCTCAAATATGGGACAGAAAACTTTAGTTGTCTCTGACTTTTGAATCAATAAAGGGATTACGGATGAAAGAAAAAGCACCGGAGACAGATCCCCTTTCATTAATTCATACTGCTGTGTTAGAGTTGTTACAGGTGACAATCTCAAGTAAAAGAAAACTGGACCCCTTTACCTCTACAGTGCTGGAATCTCACTTTGCTACGCTTAGAGGTAAAGGTCACTGCAAATCACCAAAGTTGGTTCTCCAATCGGTTTTTGTTGATTTGTTTCGTCACCCTTTCCCACGTCACTTTCTGTGACAACATGGACTTTCAGCATCAACATAAGTGAATAATACACAAACAGGGGAGATCTACTTCCCTTTATATCACACCTACAGGTTATGCGCTGACTACTTTAACCACACCTCCCATCTACACAGTGTTTCATTCGGCTTGTGTGAAATTACTTCAGACACTCTGCTCATTTCATTTTAGGGAATTAAGTCCTTTTTCATAATGTTTTGCCTTGATGAATAAATGTAAGCTAACTGAAAACTTGCTCAAGCTTCAGAGTGTTACACACCCAGCCTTAAACAAGTAGGGTGTCTGAACTAAACAGCAAATGCACAAAAACCACAATTTATAAATACGTTGTTACAAGTAAAAGTACTGAGAGTTCCAGCTTGGTAGGTCTAATCACAAATGGTATATCCTTGTTTTAGAGAATAAAAAGAAGTTGAATAAGCATGTGAAAATTGCTCTCTTTTTCTCTGATCCAGGTTGTTCAGCACTATAATTGACTCACAGCTCAAGACAGCAGCATGTTTTTTGCTGCTAACTCTAAGACTGAATCACATCCCTATTTAGTCATTAACCTACATCACAGAGCTGGGTACTGCTCCCAAAACTCAGTTAAGCCAGGCCAGCGCTTCATTTTCATGCCTATTTGGAGCCGATGAATGCAAGTGTGATTTTTGCTAATTCTTTCATAATGTAGGTTCTCAGCAATCTAAAAAGAAATGAATCAAATAAAGCTATATAAATTTACTTCCTGTTTTATTTATTTAACAGCTGTCTCCTGTGTCTTCCCTAGATTCAGTTCACCTGTGTCTCATTCCCCAGCTGTTTCCACTTCCCCTAGCAACCCTTTGTGTCTTTGTGTGTATGTCCGTATATCTGTTGTCCTCGCTGTATAAGCTTTTTGATGCCACTGAAATCGGATTAATTGGGATCTAAAATTTTAAACTTAAACTTTTGACCAATGTATGGCAAAAAAAAAAAAAAAGTTTTTCGGTGGTGGAAGAAAAGTTTCTACACTTCTCTTGTGTTTTTATGACCCATTGCTGAGTTATTTGGATTCTATCACTTTGGATTTTTCCATTGACATGGAGATTCGGTGAAGCTGGTCTTGGTCATATAATGGGCCAAAATCTTATTATATAGACATTATGTCTTTATTTTGTGTCGTTTAACTTGTGTCTACAATGAGGCTGCACTGGTTCTGATTAATTCTAATAGTGCTTGTTTCAGTGCATTGTACTAATTTCTATTATTAATAAGTCTCCATTTTACTTAATCTAAGTCAAGTAGGAAGGTTTGGGCAGTGCTGTTACTTAATTTCTAATTAATAAGCATTCTGTCCTACAAAAAGCAGATCGATCCAGAAATTAAGAATTTCCACAATATCAAATTGGGAGATTGCTCGTGCCTAGGACCTAAAACAAGAAAAACTAGGCTGAGACAGAACTATCTAATTTTAAAAGCCTCACATTCACTACAATATTACCTCTAATAAGTACTATTTTAAATAAAAATGTGGTAACAAAAATTTACCACAAAATGTTGTAAAATTAGACTCATTCAATTCATGTTTTCTTTTTTTCTTTTCTTTTTTGTTATCATACAATCTTGCGATGCTAATTCTGAACATGTGTGTAACTACTGCATACATCACTTTTCTCACCTTTTAAGCAACAGGATTTGTTCAGAGGCCTTGACCAGTTGTAAAGCACAACAACAACAACAAGGCTGAAGTAGGCAGCCCTCATACAAAAGCTAGACATTTCTAAACATCAAGAAAACTCACATTTCTTTGTAAACAACCTGTCAATCATTTCCATTAAAAATGTTTTGTCATTTTTTTTGAACACTTGTTTTGAGACTCCACCAACTGTATGCTTTATTTGACAGTTCCAATCATGTAACATTGCATCTTTCAGCTGTAGATGTGGCAAGGGTGTCTTCCCTGTGTAGTTTTCCCATAGCAATGTAATCTGCGGAGGAAACAGTAGTGCTTTTAATGAGAAGCCACGGTCTGCTCTTCTCCGTAACAGCGCTTGTCTGTCTGTAGCACCGTGCAGCAAAGCACAGCACAGCATGCTCCATTGAAATGTGGTCTGTCTATGTGGGATTGCAAGGGCCCCTTTGAAGTACTGAGTTGCGGCTGTTTCCTTTGTGTGTAACAACACTAAAAATCAAACCTAAAACCAAAACACCCATAAGAATACCTAAAAGGGGTACAATATAAAGAGCCGTATGTATATGATGCTTTACACATCTCTCCTTTGTTTCATCCCCTCCCTTCTGCCATGATTATGCATGTCTTCTGTGAAGAGCTGCAGTGCGTCTGGAGAGCCCCCTGAATGGAAACTGTGAGGTACAGAGAGGCACATTAAAATCCTCTAACGTTCTCAAACGAACAACCTAGGGACAAAACATGAATTCCATGTGGTTTCTCTCCTTGTAGTGCTGTAGCTTAGACAACCTCACATTTAGTACTGGCTGCCATCTCAGACAGTGGGTCCAGTGGGATGTGTAGCTATGTGTTTATCAGAGAATGAACTTCCACTTTTAATGTGGCATAACCGCCGCCCCCATTATCTCCTCCCCCATTTTCCTTATTCCTTCCTCCCCCTCCTCCCTCCCACTCCGGTTAGACTGTAGTTGAAGGTGAAGCACCAGAGTTCAGAGAGCAAGAGGAGCAACCGCCGCCTGAATCACACAAAGCTCTGCTCTTTGGGGGCTCAGGGGTTTTGCCCTAGTGTAGACGCTGTGGCACACTTACAGGAGTGACAATGTAGGATGCTTGGAATATAGTTTAGATTACTGTGGCCTATATAACATATGTGCTTGACAACTAAAACAGAATAAAAATAAACCTTTTATAATGGGATATGAATATGTGGACATGAATAGAGACCATGGATGCTCTTTTACATGTAATTCAAATATAAACACACAATTATGACCTTATGAAGGGAAGAAATAGTTGAGAATAAAGGGCACAAAAAGAGCAGCTAGCATATGCATAAAAGGCATGCTTGTGACTTTGTGCTGTCACCAATTTGTGTTGCACACACGTGTCCACATACTCAGATTAAATTAATACACTTTGTCAGTTAGTGATTCGTATCTTATTTATATAATATGTTTATCATAGTGAAACTAATTCAAAGGTTGCCAAAGAGACAAATAGCAAAAGCAAAAGGATATAAAAGATTTTACAACCATAATTCTAATAAAATATATTAACAAAAAAAATAATTGTGGAAAAATAGCACAATTAAAACAAGTAATCTTCCCGTACACATGCATGTATTTTTGAAGGATTTCCCACCTTCCACTCTGAACAATAACATTACGTATAATTAGTTTTAAACATCGTCATGGACAGTATTTAACTGAACTGATTCATATTTTCTGCCTAATACAGGAATAAATAAAGGAGGTCGATAACAAATTGCATTATCAACATTTACTTCAGTGTAGGTGGGCCTGATAATCGCTGAAGCTCTGAGTGAAACTGCTGTGGAGGATATTTAGGAGACAGCATTCTCAGTATATATCCGTGTGGTACAGCAGCTCCTCTTGCTTATAGCTTGACTTTTAAAAATGCTGGATTTGATGCACAGTACCCCACATGCCAGGTCACACATCAGTTGCCTGTAGTGTTTTACATTTACTGTCTCTCGGTTTATGAGTTCCCGGATTCAGTGTAAATGTATCTGCTATATAGTGCACTCTATGCCGTGATACACTGTTCTGCGTTACTTATACAATCTCTCAGTGATGTTGCAAAATGATGTAAGCATTTAAAATCTGAATTTACTGCTCAATATTGAGTACTTTTATGACCATCCTTTATACTGTATAGGCAGCAATGAATGGATGAAAAAGAACAAGATGTGATTTTGAAGTTATTACTTGTATACCGTCACTTTTTAAAGAACTATTGCATAACTCATATCAACTTCATATTGCCAAACTTTTTATTTGAATCAAGGCATAATAATATGTGAATGCACGGTACAAAAATATGTTACGTTTCTACAACTATGACTGTGAGAAAAAACAACAACAACAAGGGTGCAGTTCAATTCGATTTAAATGGTGCTCTCTAGTGGACACTTTGTATCACTGCTGCATTTATTTTATCAGTTTAACAGACTTGTGTACAATTAGACAAGTCTATTAAATGTGTAAGCTTTTTGTGAACTGACTTTTTACAGCCATTTGTGGATATTTTGGTCATTATAAATTGATCAAGCCAGATTTGTGCCATCTAACAGTAAAATTCAGTTGTTGATGCCTATTGTTTCTGTGGTTTATTCCAGAAAGGTGTTTTTGGAAAATCGACTCACTCACTATACATTTTGCAGTCCTGCTTCAGTTCTAAACTGGAAATATCAATTTTACTATAGAGTGCAAACAAAATATGGTTCCAATCTGTTGTTGGAAGAAAGAAAAACAAAGATATGTACCTAATCTTATTACATGCTGAGAATACATGGTGTTCATTATCAATGTCAGCCGTCTCTGTTCTGCAGTTGATTTCATTAAAATGCCTGCTGGAACAAAATTTAAGACTTTTCAGAATTGTGTAATCTAAACATATATTAATAAACAATAAATGTGTTATCACTATGAGTAGCTATAACAGCTACAAGAACAAAAATGCTGCTTTTGTTAAAAAAATTTTTTTATAATAGTTAAGTGCTTTGCATGTATAAATATCCTTAATTAACAATGAATATATGTTATATGTTAGTATCTGCTACCATGCAAATCTACAGTCTCATCAAGCTTGCGTAAGCTGATATAGTGCATTCAAAGTAAGTTATATAATAAAACACAGGTTTGTGATAGAAAGTAAGTTTTGGGGAGAGATCAGTGAATAAAAACATTTGTGCATGAGAAACACTGTAGTGTTATGTGCCCTATGTGAGACCTCTGTAGAACAGAGTGCTGAGACTTGCCTTGCTTGTTTGTGGCTTCCACTTTTCGATTTATATGGGGGCATTTAAAGACTTGGCACAATTTGGAGCACAATAGTCCTTTTGGGGTGGGCAAATATTATATAATAATATTATAAAAAAATGTATAATATTTGTCATGGCTTTGTGTTGTGCTTTCATTATAATTATTATTATTATTTATAAATCACATGCATGTTCTAGGTCTTTGATCTGAATAATGCTACACTATATTCATATTCTTACCATTTTCTTTTAATTTCTAATATTAAAAGTAATTCTAAATCAGTTTGGAGTTTTCAGTTTTTGTTATACTGTTTGTTTGTTTGTTTATTTATTTATTGTTTCTATGTTTTTTGATTTCTTTATTATAAGATTTTTTTTAATTGTCTCCAATAATCAAAATCCACAGGGCCAACTGTTAGATGAGCACACTGGCAAACCTCCCAGTGCAGACTGAGTACTGTAAAAGTTCCAGCTTATCAACACAAAGACTCTAAATGTAGTCTCACCAGTCACTTCAACAGTCACACCTGGCTAGAACCAGGTTGGCCTACCTTTGACATGGTAAGAAACAGTATTCACATATGCTGTGGGGTTTTAACAATGCCCAGTTGGTATGAAGGGGTCCATAACGTGCAAAGAAAATATCACCCACACCATTAGATGACTAGCAGCCTGAACAAGGCAAGAATCATCGATGCTTTCATGTGTTTTACACCAAATTCTGACCCTACCATTTGAATGACGCAGCAGAAATCAACAGTGATTAGATCAGACGATGTTTTTCCAATCTTCTATTGTGAGCCCATGCAAACTGTAGCTTCACATTTCTGTTCTTAGCTGAAAAGAGTGGCACCTGTTGTTGGCTTCTGCTGCTGTAGCCCGTCTGCTTCAAGGTTTGACATGTTGTGGATTCAGAGGAGCTCTTTTGCATACTTCAGCTGAAAGTATAAGTTATTTGGGTTACTGGTGCCATTTTCTCTTTTTCAGACCCTTTTCTGTAAACCCTAGGGAGTGTTATGCGTGAAAATACAAGTAGATCAGCAGCTTGGGAAATACTGAGATCAACCATAACCTAGATTAGCCATACCACATTTCATTCAATAGCCATACACATTTCTTCCCCATTCTGATGCTGAAGTTTGAACTTGAGCAGGTTGTCTTGATCATTTCAAAATGCCTAAATGCACTGAGCTGTTGCCATATGGTTGGCAAATTAGATATTTGCATTAGCAAGCAGTTGAACAGGTGTAGTTAACTATGTCTATGTTAGTTTATTTATCTCTAAAAAGACGTCTGGCACCAACAGCCATGCCACATTCAAATTCATTTAAATCACCTTCCCTGTTCTGATGCTTAGTTTGAACTTTGTCTTGACTATGTCTGAATGCCTAAATGTATTGAGCTGTTGCCATTTGTATAGTTAATTAGATATTTGCTTACATAGCTAATCAAGTTGCCATTGATTATGTGTGTTTAATGTTTAAAACTTAATATGACAACCTTAATTATAGACACAGGAAAAGGCTGGCATATTAAAGTTTTAAACAAATGCAGAAAATATTGAAAAAATAACTTACCAAACAAATTTTAAAAGCTTTAAAAAAGAACAAAAAAAATAGCTCAGTGCTAAATCGCCTATCTAGTAGTTTATGTCAGCAAGTCTCGATGCCCCAGGGGTAAACAAAACAGTTAAATGAATCCAAATCTCTCTTTTGATAAACAAATACTTGTCTATTTGAAAGCTGTATTAACTGTGAAGCCAAACTACTGCCACCCAACCGTATTTGCATATTTTCTTGGCAACCACATTTTCCACCAGAACCCAATAGAAATCAGAACAGTTTCTACTAAATATTCTCAAAGATGTTACATTTAATTCATCAAAACCTTAGAAAGTAAAAAGAAACATATAAAAAGATGCCATGAAACACTGTTACCCAGTATAACTATTTTTACGTCACTAATATTTTAACGGACTTGATCATCTGAACTACATGAACCTTTAAAGATATTAGCATCAAAGTCCAATTAGTATAATGATAGTTGAAAACAACAACATAGCACATTTGGAAAATTTTAGAGTCAGAGCATTTTTAATAATACTATACAGGCATATTTTCCATGTTTACCTTGCTAATTTCAAATGTGCAGGCACTGAGATAGAGGGAGATGGCTCACAACTGGACATTAATAAAATGAAAATAATTAATTCAAGCTACAAATATTTCTTGGTGCTGACTAGCCAGCAACACTTAATGGCCAAGTCAACAGTGTTGCCAACTCCTCAGTAAGGAAAATCGCTATTGGTTGTCCTAAAAGTCGCTAAATGACGTCATCGCCTAATTTGCATAATTGGTCATGCTAATCTAATTGTAACCTATGTTGTTGGAGAGAGAAATAACATCGTGGAAGAGACATAAAGGGAGTAAAAAACGTCCTAAATGCATTTAGAGTTTATTTAGAACTACAAATTAAATTTCTTTTAGCAATTATTGTTTTTTTAATGTCACAATTCCAACCCTGCTCCTTTACCCGGGCTTGGACCGGCAAAAGTGACCCGAAATAGGCACTCTGGTGGAGTTACTTTGTGTGTGTGTTTATAAGTAGTTTTAAACCTTGTGATCCACAAAACAGCATAAGAGTAAAAGAAGAACTGACTGCGTTACAGCACCCGCTGCTTGTTGAGAGTAAAAGCGATACGCGCTTTCACGTCTTTTTTTAGGGGTCTGAAAACTCGCTAAATATAGCGACAAAGTCGCTAAGTTGGCAACACTGCAAGTCAACTTATCAGATACATCCGCAGTGAAAGCTATCATACAGTGAAAAATAAAATCTCACCAAACATGAAAACTTCACAGGATGACTTTGGAGCTTTTATTTTTACCGAATCATGCTCAATTTTTCACATTCAAATGAACAGCTCTGACCAATCAGACCGCTGCATTTGGCAACAGTGGACTTGTAGCGCAAAACACACTGAATACACAAGGATAGGAAATAGTAAATAGAAAAAAATGTTTTACCTTAGACACGTAGCTAGAAGCTACTCCGGATCAGTGGGCTCTCTAAAAGTATTTCTCTGCTTCCTCAGATGTGGTTCCATCTCTGCCAACAACAGGGCAAACTGTCCCACTGACATCTTGAAATATGCAGGAAAGCAGTTGTGACCCACGTTAACTCCTGGATCCATGAAATTCTCCCTGCTGCTTCCTTCTCTTAAAAATTCATAGCTGAATCTTTTTTAAGTCACCGTGATTCTTATTGCTAAACTGACATGGATCCATAACCCACTGACAACATATTTCAAAAACTGTAAAACCAAAAATATTCTTGATAATAGCTAGCTAGCTAGCTAGCTAGCTAAGATGAGCAGCTGACCAGATAGCTAGCTGAGCAGCTGAAATCCTACATCAATCCATAAAGGGAAAAGGCCAGTTTCCAAATATTTTATAATATTTATTTTTGCATTGGTTACCAGATTTCGCTAACACGTGAAATATCCCTGACTCAAAAAATAGACACAAATCCCTGGGAGGGTTGTGTCAGGAATGGCATCTAGCATAAAACCCGAATACATGGATTAATCTGCCGATGTGCACCCTGTGGGGGATCTGAAAGAAGCCATCATGAAATGCAAAATGGTCTAATTATTTTGTGAGAGACTAAATTTCACATTTGCGACAATGGGCATGCTCTTTTTGTGCTATTTGTAACTTAGTGTAGGGTATAATTTATTTGCTAATCTTTGATTTTTGAATGCTTTGAATCCATTGTTTTTATAGTTTAAGAGCATGAACCGCATCCTCGACTATTAAAATATCCTTGAAAGTTCTACTTTGAGCTGGAAGTCCTGAGAAAAAATAAACAGCCCACTGTTCAAGGTAGCATAAAACCAAATCACAGCTGGAGTTTCCTCTGTGTGTATACACACTGGAGCATTGGTCCTACGATGGAAAATACTCATCCACATTTGTGATGAGAAAATAAATGATGGCGCAAAGTGCTGCTTTCCACTTGACCAAGCTTTCTGAAACACCTACAGATTGTATGATTTACTTCTATGAGACAAGGACCACAGAGTTAAAAGTTAAAAGAGTTAAGTGTCCACAGCATCTGAAATCTCAGGATAAATACTGATATTGACCTAATTAACTTTAGCAGTGCCTCCATATTCTTCTCATCCTAGATGTCCCCCAAATCAACTCTTAAGTGCTATTATTTTAAAGTGGAAGCCTTTAGAAGTGAGCAATATAGTTTCAAAATTATATCACAATATTTCATAGAAATATGCAGTAATGTTATTTATGAAGATAGAAAAAGATACTGAACATTTTATCAGTGATTCCAGCTCGCAGGAAACAGCATCTATTAGTGCAAATAAAGTGAAGGGCATGTTTAGTTTGAATTACAGTCACTGATGACAATATACTTAATTTGTAGTGTGGATCTTTTGCCGTGCAAGCAGCAGTATTCTAAGGTAATAGTAGTGGCACAGCATTATATACAGTGATACTGCAGAAGTCAAATTCAAGCAGAAAGTTAGTCTTCTTCCTGGAAATATTAAGAAAAAGTATAACATAACAAGCAATTAAATCATCATTGGAGGGAGCTCTCACTCTCAGATATGTTTGGCCTTGTCATTGTT
Source organism: Aulonocara stuartgranti (assembly GCF_965226115.1). Lineage (NCBI taxonomy): Eukaryota > Metazoa > Chordata > Actinopteri > Cichliformes > Cichlidae > Aulonocara > Aulonocara stuartgranti. Next base: position 7,419,258 of record NC_138955.1, on the reverse strand, counting down.
ATCCACTTTAGGGAATATAAATGCACGGTGTCGCAATATATACTTGGTGCTGTGAGATAAGTTTTATAATCACATAAAAATGTATACCCACATTGGGAATCACAACAACTCATCCTCAAAGTAGCCCACTACATGACATTACAGAGCAGGGTTGCTGTGTAATATGCCAACACACACATATTGCACAAAAATCCCTAAAAGTCACCAACACTCTGCTGACTCAGTTCTGCTAAATGCAGAGTTCCAAACTTCATCTTGCATTAACATCAGAACAAAATAGTACGCCAGGAGCTTCATGGCTTGACTCCATGAATCCGTTTGTCCATAACATACATAAATTTTAATCCCACACCAGCAAAAAAAAAAAAGAATTCTTTAATCCATAATTTTGAGTTTCCAGTTTATTTAGAATTTTAAAAATCCCTTCAACTGACAGATTTTAATAAAAATGGTAACTAGCCTATTCCCCTACCATCTCACTACTTCCAGCGTGAGAGCAATGTATTGAATAGTATTGAAAATGTTTTTCTAAAAGAGAAAAGATAATGAAGCAAGCAAAAGCATCAGAACAAGAAATGAATTATTAGTCAGCAAAGATAAAGAAGCACAGCGTTCTTTGTTTTTCCATTTTTTCTTTACTAAAATCTAAAAACAATATTTCTATTTTTGGCACTTACAGTCAGCCAGGTAGAGAATATAATACTACTTAAAGCATTGTGCAGTGCCAACCTCTGTAACCTCTAGCTCAAGCAAACACCAAAGGGAAACCAAAGAACTAAACAGAATGATGTTGATTTGTGATGACTCAAACATCAAGGCAGTCTCACAGTCAACAGTCGTGTCTGCATCTCCTCTATAAATAGCTCACCTGGTTGCATTTCTCTGCATGTTTTCACTGAACACCACTGATTGGTTATTCCGCAGCTGGCATGCTTCACACCCTCTTCAACATCATGGTTAGCAAGCTCAAAGAAGTTCACACACTCACTTTCAATCATCAAGCTTTAAAAGTACACTTCGAACAAATAGATACAGTAAAGGAGAAGTTTGGAAATTCTTTAGCATAATTTTGATGCCAGATATTAATTCAACTGATAAATATTCTGCCAAGAAGATGCCACAACCTGACAGCATTGATGGTGGAATCATATTTCCTGCGTGTGAATTCACATATAAATATCTGAGCTACACACTGCTGTGTTTCTTTCCAAGGTGGTGTGTTAAATGACAGTGACACTCATCCCTTCACGGCGACAGGATGAGCGGATCGCGGTGATCAAAGCACGAGTGACACGCCTTGAGGAGACAGATGTGCGTTTTACGTGGTAGGGTGTGGGCTTAGTATATTTACAGTAATTCATACGAAGTTTTCTCTCCATCCATAAACATCTGTTTGTCTCTGATAAAGTCATCTTACTGTGTTTCTTTCTAACAAGGGGTGATCGTGGCTCAAGAGTTGGGAGTTCGCCTTGTAATCGGAAGGTTGCCGGTTCGAGCCCCGGCTTGGACAGTCTCGGTTGTTGTGTCCTTGGGCAAGACACTTCACCCGTTGCCTACTGGTGGTGGTCAGAGGGCCCAGTGGCGCCAGTGTCCGGCAGCCTCGCCTCTGTCAGTGCGCCCCAGGGTGGCTGTGGCTACATTGTAGCTTGCCATCACCAGTGTGTGAATGGGTGGATGACAGGTTGTGTAAAGCGCTTTGGGGTCCTTAGGGACTAGAAAAGCGCTATACAAATACAGGCCATTTACCAATCTTTACAACTTGTCTATTTGTGTTGCTTCTCTACGGTAGGAGCTCTTTGCTTAATCTAGTGACTGAAAAACTGTTTGTCGTAAAAATAAAGCCAATGTTGAATACGTTTTCAAAAAGTTAACTTTACTGTAAATTTAAGGAGATAAACCATCAAAAATCAAATACTTCTTTCATGTCAGTTTGAAAATTAGCTTTAACATGTCTGCACTTAATTCTGGTTTATGATGGAAAAATTGTTCAGCCCACTAGACCAGCAGCTGTCACAACTGGTGTGAGCTAGGCTACAGTGTTCAGTGTTGCACTTAATTAATGTGACACTACCCACCCTCTATGTGTCTTCTGTGGCAGGGATGGAAAAGCTGTTCTCTGCACACTGTAGAGGGCAGGGGTGGAAGAGAACTTTATTAATATAATAATAGGCTATAGGCTGTTGCGGTGGTTAGCACTGTTGCCCTACAGCAGCACGGTTTTCCATTCCCGCTTCCTCCCTCAGTTTAAAGACCTGTTTGTTAGGTTAACTGGTGATTCTAAGTAGACTGTAGGTCTGTCAGCCTTGGACCTGTGATAGTCTGACAAATCTGCCCAGGGTGTACACCACCTCTTCCCCCGTGACAGTTCAGAGGGGCTCCAGTCACCACCATCACCAACCCCGCCCACGCTGCGATCCTGGACGGGATAAGTGGTTAAGAAACCTTACAGAAAGAAAGAATGACAAAGGGAGAGAGAAAGGAGAAAACTTCCAATACTTTACTGTTATTTTTCTTTTCACAGTTGGCATGTTATGGGAAAATGGGAAATAGGTGCAGTGATTTATCAAAATATGTGCAAATGTAAATACAGTTTATAGGGCAAGGCCAGAAGTTAGTAATATTCTAGCAAGCTTGACAGTCAATGTTTGGTATGACCAACTTTATTCTTCATCACAGCTTGAACTTGTAATTTCTTCAAGCAACCATCAGGAATAATTCTTGAGGACAAAGCTGAAGGCTTTTCTATGGGTGCTGGGGCTCTGTTGAGGCCAATCCATGACTGATAATGTTTTGTTGTGTGTTTTATTATCTGTGTATGTCTTTAGATAGATAGATAGATAGATAGATAGATAGATAGATAGATAGATAGATAGATAGATAGATAGATAGATAGATAGATAGATAGATAGATAGATAGATAGATAGATAGATAGATAGATAGATGCTTTGCTTCATAAAGCAGCTAGTAACTAGGAGTAGACCAACACACGTTAGGATCCTTTCTGATCATGTGAAATTTGAAGGAGGTGAGCATCTCCAATCTCAAGATATTGGCAAAGTTTATTTTTTAAAGGTAAATTTTTCACGTCATCTTGCTACTTTCAGATTGAATAGCTTCTTGTGCTTGTATGACTGTGAAGCTGAACTTGGATCACTGTCATCTGCCATGCTCTGAAAACTGACATATGTCATTAAATAATATCATTCGAGGTTATCAGACATTTAACATTAACCGTAAAGAGGTGTGTTTAGACAATGTGAAAGGAAACTAAAACAACATTTAATGTTTGTTATAGTTGATGACTGGTATTCTGGTAGGTATCTGTCACTGTAGCTGTATCATGAAGGCTCCAGTGTTATTATTGCTGTTTTCTCAATAGAAAAATGGAATTAAAATGTAATGGAACATTTCAGGCTATTTGTAGTTGCTTTCACATAGTATTCACTGTAAATTACACCTTTGAGGTGTTTATTTTTGTTTTCGCATTCAAAATATATGGTTTGAATAATATAAATTTTATTTTATCATGTGATCACATATTTATCCATGTTTTAAATAAGTTGAAACTATATTCATATGCTATATAAGCTACCATATTTTTTTACTGTTGTATAATCTGTCAGAGAACACTAGAAAATGCCTATCAGATTTTCCTAAAGCGTAATATGAGGCTTTTATACCCAAAGATCTGCGATTTTCTGTCATAGTTTAACTACAAAATCCGTTTTTATGCTAGCAAAGAGAAACTCAGAGTTGTAGTCAATCATGATTACTAACAAGAAGTTAGAGGATTTAAGTGAGTGTATGTAAATATTTGAGCCTGTATGTACACTTTTGACCGGGTGTGGATCAGAGAAAATAAAAAATAAATTCTAAGCTGCGCAAGCGATTCTTGTTTTTATAGCTATTAAAGATCATCATCCCACCCTGTAAAAATAACTGTTCAAAGGAACTAACATTCAGGCCTGTGATGACTGCATTCAAACTTCTGACCACAGCTGTATCTCCACAAGGTAACCCTGGATCTTATTTACAGTGGGTTCTTGTTTACTGGTCATAGCTGTGAATGTCATCCCCAGTTTTTCAGTTTGGCTGTTTGTGAGTTCAACCTCCTTTCAAATAAGAACTATGGAGATAATGTGCTCTTGGGCATTTTAATACTGCAAAAACACTGTAACCATGAGTTGGTATTTCAATCCAAAATAGCTTTAACATTTTAGATAGACAGGTATCCAGATTTCCTATTTATGTCCAGTTAGGCACAGCTGTTTATTAAAGACCAGTGATAGAAGCAGGATACACCACAGCTTGGTATGACAAAGTCTAAACACTTATGTAATTCTGATATTTTGTTTTTTTATTTTTCATGAATGGCTCAATGGTGTAGTGTTTTACATCAAAAGGTGTTTGGTTAGAAACAAATCCCTTTAGGGTCGCATCAGGGAAAGCATCCACTGTAAAAATCTGCTAAATCTATATATGTCATGATGATTTTTTCCCCTTACCATAGATGACATTATTGATGGTGTTAAACCTTGTTCATTCTGATCTCATTTGTTTCATTTGCATCCTAATACCGCAGAGTCTACCCCACTTCTGTCTGTTTCAGTCCATGTCCTGTGCTGTTGTTGTTCTGTCAAAAAAAAAAACAACAACAAAAAACCCCACAAAGACAAAGACAAAGACAGCCAAATAAAATATACAAGCCAACCTGTGTATTTTATTTTGCACAACTAGCTTCATATTTTATAAAAGGCATTTTGTTTTTTGTAATGGGATAATGTAATTCAATTTTTAAAATCCGATTAAAAATTAGAATGGGATATGGGAAAATATCCAAATCTGTCAGATGGATAAAATTAACAAAATATCTTCTTAGACTCAACCACAAGGGGGTGCCACTGCTTAAAAGTTGTTGAGACTGTTAAGCACTCTGGGCTTTTTCTTACGCTTTCTACGGTGCTCGGATGTAGACTGGCCCTTTCAGGCGATCGTGGCTCAAGAGTTGGCAGTTCCTCGTGTAATCGGAAGGTTGGCGGTTCGAGCCCTGACTCCGACAGTCTCGGTCGTTGTCCTTGGATAAGATACTTCACCCATTGCCTGCTGGTGGTGGTCAGAGGGCCCGATGCCGCCAGTGTCCGGCAGCCTCGCCTCTGTCAGTGCGCCACAGGGCAGCTGTGGCTACAATGTAGCTTGCCATCACCAGTATGTGAATGGGTGTATGACTGAATGTAGTGTAAAGCGCTTTGGGATCCTTAGGCACTAAGTAAAGCGCTATACAAATACAGGCCATTTGCCATGTTTAGATTTTTTTTAAAAAACAACGATGTCAATGTAGTGTAAACTGATAGGAGAAAATAAAGTTATCTAAGAAAAGAAGTGAAATTAAACAGCCTGGTTCACAAACTTGGACTGATCGTTGCGTTTTGTAGCGCATGATAAGCAACACTTGCAATTTTATGCGCAGCCACTTGGTGGCAGCAAAGGCCAAAAGAAAGCACTGCGAAGCGGTTTAAATCACCTAGCAACAAGGTTGCTGCCTGTTTATTCACACACCTACATTGTTACACATCCACATCTACTCACATGCAGAAACAATCCATCACAAGTACATACAATTAAAGGAGCTTAGGATCAACTGCATAAAGATATAAACACAGTACAAAAAGCCAGAATTTATCACAAAATAAAAATCTATGTTGTATACAGGTAAACATAGTAATCGTAATACACAAGGAGACATGGCAGAAGCTATGTCCGTGTGACCCCAGGGCCCTGTCACATGGGCTATTGTTACTGCCGGCCCACATCAAGTAACTTTCATTTTGAATGGAAACGCTCTGATTTTGGTTTCAGGCTGTGGTGAGAATCCGTGCAACACTCTCTAATACTAGAACTATCCCCACCACTTTCACCCCTTCGTCTCCTGTTTTCCTCCATTCACCCTCATCAATGTCCCCCCCCCCCCCCTCACACATTTCCTGTTTATTTGTCCCATTTGAAGAAATAAAAAAAGCAACGCAAAAATCAATTGGCCCTGCGAGTCTCAAGACTACCATGCAGTAAATGTGCTCTGAATGACAGCACTATGTGGACCATCTTTTTTTTCTTTTCTTCTTTTTAAGATTTCCTCTTTTTTTTAAAAAATAATAATAATAATAATAAGTTAATTTTGAGTAGATGACTGTTGTTTTCCTTTTTCTGAAATCATGTCAAGGGACTTTTGACTGAAAGCATGTGATTGGTTTTGTGGTATAGTCTCTCCCCAGCAGCCAACCTTACTGGAAACAAAGCCTCTGAGGTTTTTGATAGCAGTACTGGGAAAAACGTTGTGCCCAACTAAACGCCAACTCCAAACCCCTTTGACACATTTTGACTACTTAGAGGACTGAACTTCAACGTGATAGTCAGGACCCTGTAAGGACCCATACCACTTAAGGAAACACTAATCAATCAATATAAATAAAGAGACCTAGTTTTCCAGTTTGCACGTGTGCTGAGGTGTGAAAGACATATAAACTATAACAGCCAGTTTCCCCCATACTTCCTACCTCTTTAATTAACTCTTTGATGTGAGTGCTATGAAGTTGGATCTGCTTGTAGGCATGGTTGAGGGCCAGGAAGTAAATGGGTAGGATTTCATATAGAGTACAACAATGTAGGTGCACTGTATATGAAGTCACTCCTGTTTGGACCAAACTGAAAGTTTAGATCATTGCTTACTTTCATTTTAATGTTTAGTTGTGTAAATCTTGTACAGCTGTCAGAGAGCTACACTATTTGCTGTATTATACATGAGTGGATGTATTATATAATGAAACTGATTGTTTCTGCAGCAAAATCAGCATTTAGGTTGGATTTTTCATCTAGATTTCTTTGCTCTGTAATAAAATGAGATGACACTGACTGTGGTAGTGTTAAGTACGTGAACTTCAGTGGAGTGTATAAGAATATGAGGGGGTTGAAGTAAACGGGCAGTGGATCTGGCAAGTTTTAAAAGGAGCAGCAAGCTTGCTTTGTTGGTTGGAATTTGCAGCCCCATGGAACGACTTAATAACAATGCGTGAAGCAATGAAAATTACACAGCTCCCGCTCAAAAGGAAAAATTAATTGCTCTCAGGTTGCACGCTAAAGAAAGTTTGTTGAAGTGAAACACGCACACATTCGTGGGAAAGCGCATTTACACCCCTCACCCAGCCACAACACACGCTCTCGGGCACATAGGTGCACGCGCAACCTTCACCGTGAGCAAAACCAGGACTAAGGATTGGACACGTATCCGTGTGTGTGAGCATGTGAACATGCAACTCTCCTGTGCAGTGAAGAGAAGAATTAGGGCCTAGGCTACATTCCAGCCCTGCCTCCCTGGGTGAGAGACAGTATTCAGCATTCCACTGCCTGCCTATCAGGGCAGGTGCATTCCAGAACACACACACTCACATTTAGACAAACACTACCTGGCTTAAAAACACACAATTACGCTCAGTCACAAACGCAGCATGCGTAGGCATGTGTGCATGTAAGTGCTTACAGGTGATAACAAAGTTTAACATTTAATGAAAAAAAAATTAAAATTAAATTAAATAAAAGCTGTGACAATGCAAATGTCATGGAACTTTGTCTGCATATGATAATAATAAGAAGAAGAACAGTGTTTAGAACAGACATGTGCTGCCTTGCCTACATGAACAAATGTTGGCTTTGACCAAGACAAACCAGCATTGTCTGTGCAGCACTGCTGCCGTGCGCTACACAATGTAACGACATTATCTCTGCTTCTTTAATTCTCGTGTGAGTCAATCATTTTTAATGCATGTATATTTCTGTTTGGAGGAGGCTGAGCTATTTAAAGAGCAGGGGTTTGAATACACTGTGAATGTACAGCCAGCCTCTTTTTGAAGTTCATACGGTGCTGCGATGCGCTGTGAGTCACTCATGACAGTGTAGACGGGGGTGGAGTGTGTGTGTGCATGTGTGTGTGTGCTTGTCCATCCGGGTATTTTCTTTATTTATCAGAGATTTGCTTCATTTCTGTCCTCTCTGTACTTGAGAGAAATCAAACAGAAAATGTCAGTTTGTCTTTAATTGGACAATTCCAGCACAGATTGGGGGGATGTGACAAGAATCTTCTACTGTCAAGGATGCGCAGCAAGTTAAAGAGTTAAATCCAGTTACTTGTTAAGAAACCGGATGAAGTCTTAAGTAGACTAATGTGAGGAAATGGAGCCTTATGATGAGGATTATTTTAATCATCTAGAGGCTTGTTCAAATGCAAAGGCACAACAACCTCAGGACAAAAGCTCTATTCAGTTTCAACGGGCTGCTTCCTTTATACAATGTTTCGCCCTCAGACAAAGAAAAAGGTTGTTTGCTTCATGCTGTTTGACAGGCAGAGAACTCCAGTGCTCGACAAGCCCTGAATCAGACCATTAGTCTTTGTGATTCTTCCCTCAGTGTTACGCTTACTTTCCAGATTCTCACATTCCCAATCACTACCCTTATCCTTTTTCTCATTCCCTGCCTTTCATCCTTCACCTCCCTCCCTTTCTTCCCCTTTACATCCCAGTTCATGTCTGCTGGTTGCAAGCCAATCCCCCACCACCCCACCCACCCTTCCACCCGCAAGCCCACTTCTCATCCATTTCCATGTGCTGACTTTTCATCAGTGAAGTGCCTTCCTGGCCCGACTACCCCAGACCCGCCTACTCCCTCTAGCAAACTCGCTGAATGGATGCAGCATTAAGGAGAAAGAGTAGGCTGAAACGATCCTTCCTTCCTTCTTCCTTCAAGCGCCACCCCCTTGGCTGTCGCAGAAGTGGTATGTTCCACAGCAGGGACTGCAGAAGTTGAGAGAGCACTTTGTTTGTAATCTTGCATTGCAAGGGTCACTTCCTGACTCGTGTGTCCGCTCCCCGAGCCCCACGCCGATCCCTTTCCCCCCCCCCCCCCCCTGGCGTGTCCATCCATGGGCCTAGTAGCCGACGGCTTTGGACAAACCCTGTTCTTCCTCTTTTGTGTAGGAATGGTCCAACATCTGAAAACAATCAAATAATCTGGGCACAATACATTTCTTTATAGAGGAGTGCTGGTGGTTCCCAGATGAGCTTGAGGATTAAGAGGAGGTGGCCACAGGGGAGAGGAATGGAAGGATGGGGGCTACAAAGCTGAGGAGGGGAGGGAGGCAGGGGGGAGTTATTGTTACAAGAGTTTCATAGCAAAATGTGTGTGCGCGCGTGTGCATCCACGTGTGAGTGTGTGTGTGAAAAAGAGAGAGTGCACTTAGATATTTTGAGTGAAGGGATGTTTTAGGAAAAGACGAGATGTCTGAAGACTTCTGAAGAGTAATATAAGGAGTCATGTCTGGCTCAGAGTTTTTCCAGGCATCAATTTCTTCTGATTTGATGTGGTATGGAAACATTAGAGTGAAAACTAATCGTTACTTTTTTAATCACCCACCCTCATGAGACAGACACACACATCCACACACACAATGTTTACAACGTGCATTTTTAAGGTCTTACATTACCATCTTATGTAGCTGGGCAATGTCTGTCCAAAATAAAAAGGGGATGGTCTGCAGAATAATTATCAATGAAATCTGTCTTTAACTTTTGAGTATTTGATCCTTTAGGTGCAGTGATATTTAGACCCTGATGCACTATATGATTATTTCATTTTACTACCTTACATCTATGCAAGCAGGTAACAGTACAGCACATCCAGGTACTATGTGGAGGAAGTGTTTTGTTGTTTGTTTTTTGGCCTGTGGCAGATCTAGAAAATTTAAATGAGGGGCAAAGAGCTAGGCAGGGTTTCACATGCCTCTTCAGTGAGGTATGCGAAAATCCCCTATATGCAAATGGAGTCAACAAAATATCCCCAAAAACACTTTTAAACTATTTATTGTATCATTATCTCTTCTAAGAAAATAAAGACAAGGTGATTTTTATAAGCTTTAAATTAGAAAAACTCACACTGTGCAGTCCTCACTGGCAAAACAATAGCAATCTTGCACAGACGAAAGGGATTTTAAGGACATAAAAGTTGGGGGGGGGGGGGTGCAGCTAGGGGGCAAGGCTCTACAGCAGGGGGCAGTTGCCCCCCTGTACATCCACCCTTGTTTTTGGCAAATGTATCAATGTCGAATTAGTCGAATTGGTTAAGTGCCATCTTGAAATCCACTAACCAGTTCTCCTTAATGCATCCATCCATAGTGCAATGGGAAACTAGAGGGTAGTCTGGCTCTGTCTGATGATACCACAGTCCATCGAGTAGCACTTCTAAAGCTTGACAACCATAAAATCATCAAGTTGTAGTTTCACATTATGTGACTGACCTTTTGTCACCAGGTTACAGTTTCCCTCTATGCTGTGCTATATGGTTCAGGAGTGTTTTAAAAAGTTGAAGAAACCATTTAAAATGTAAACAGAAACAGAATAGAGTATTTACAAATGATTCAAACCTTAATCATGAACATTGTAGAGTTTAAAAAAATGCTTTGGCTCTTGGCTTGTGGTTTTGTATTGTATATTGTATGTTAACTATATGTACAGTTAAGCATAGTCATTTGAAAAAGACAGTTTTTACTGAACTCAATGTAGCCCTGTGAAAATTTTCACCATCACCTGATTGCTTACATAGAAATCAGGGGGGTAAGTAGCAGTTTCTGCTAATCAAATTCACTTGATTAACTGATCATTGGCAAGTGTGGCTATTCTATAAAAGCAGAAATTTTGATATGGAACATTTATGTGTGTGTTAAAACAATGCCTAACACTAACCCTCTTCTCAGGTGTGGATGTCCCAGCAAGTTCCCCCCAAGGATAAGCCCAGAAAAGCTCAGTAGAATGACATAATTCTGAAGATCTATATTACACACTCCTCAGGCAGCAGTCAGCGTTAAATGTTAAAGTTTATGACAGTACAATTTTAAAAAGACTGAATAAATATGGCTTGTTTGAAAGGGCTGTTTTCTCTTAACAACATCCCAAGTTCACCCAAGAATTGAAGTGTTCCAATGGTCCAGTCAAAGGCATACCATAAGGGCTGTGCCGAAACAAATGCCTACAAAGCTCAATGAACTGTAGCAAAACAAGTTCCTGAATCATGGGGTGTACTTAATTTTCACAGGAATGCACAGAGTCCTGTGTAAACTTTTTCACACGATTGCATTTGTAAAAATGTTAAACTATTACCACTGTAAAGTGAAGGACCAATAAGATACGATAGAGAGGATTTCTCTTTTTACCCTTCCTTCCTATGTCTTTTATCGTATTTGCACAAACGCCCACATATGTGCGCTTGCTCAAATGCACCTTCTGCAACTTCTTCTTCTACTGTCTCTCATCCCGTTCCTTCTCATCCCCATGAGAATGATAAATAGTCATCTGTAACTTCCCCTCCAACATATTCATTAATCCCTTATATCCTGTGGGGCTGGGTGATGATTACAGGGAAGCCAACTGAAGCCGCCCAAATAAACACCCCTCAGGCAGTAACAAAGGCCTGTCCACCTCACCCTAAACACAGCTTCCCCAGCAAGATCAAGTTTCAGTCAAGCCCACACACAACATGCAAACAATAGGAAGTAACAGAGTCTCAAATACTGAAAAAGCGAACTGTGGTTGAAACTAATTTAGTTTCCCATTTTTGTAGCTGAGACATTACCAACTGGTGCATCAAGTTTTGAGAGCTGATGTAGTTTTAAATGTAATAGTCAGTCTAAAATGGAATGGAAAAACTGTCCTAGCTGCAAAAAATTGAATGCATAACACGTAAACAGACATTTAAGAAAGCAAAACAAACTATTTGAAGTAACACACTTACTATTTATTAATTTTTTTTTTCTGCACACATGGGACATATAACTTATTATAACACTCTTTATGTAAAGCACACAGTGTGGCCATGCCTTTCAGAAAGAAAGTTGTGTTGGTCTCCACATAGTTCAAATTCTGGTGATTTACAGAACTTTGATAACTCTAGAGATGTATTTCTCTCAAGGGCTTTGAATCCATACTGACCTTTCATATGAACATCCTTGTGCGTGGTCACAAGACCAGCTCTTTAAGCTTTACACACTTTACTCATCTACTTATCCACATAAATCTCTCTCAAAAGAGAGATGGATTTGTTTGGAGACATTCTTGAAAATCCCCTCATGCTGCTTGAATGTAGTCAGAGATTTCAAAACTGGAATTTTGAGGGTGATTAGGCAAGATAATAAATGTTTGTGTCTTTGGTACATACCGTATGCACATAAACAATCCAAAAGAGTGAAAGAGAGAGATGGTTCAAAGCACATCAAACACGCCTGAAGGCCTTCACACTTCCTTCCCCTCTAGCCACTACACCTTTTCTACTCACCACCCTGCAATTAGCTTGCCTAAAAGTTGTAGACTTCCGAGGCCAGGCCCACACTAATCATAGGTATGCATTGTTGTGTTCAGCTGCCAGGCCTTAAAAAATCAACACCTCTTGTGTAAGCCACACCTCTTGGCCTACATGACTGAGAGTCCACTGTAGTTATCGAGTGTGCCTCACAGACAAGCTGGAGATGATCATTTCTGGAAACTACACAATAACAAATGTGGCTAAAAGAGGTTAAAAGTTTAGTGTTGTCAATTAGTTACAGTTACAATACATATACAGGGAGTGCAGAATTATTAGGCAAATGAGTATTTTGTCCACATCATCCTCTTCATGCATGTTGTCTTACTCCAAGCTGTATAGGCTCGAAAGCCTACTACCAATTAAGCATATTAGGTGATGTGCATCTCTGTAATGAGAAGGGGTGTGGTCTAATGACATCAACACCCTATATCAGGTGTGCATAATTATTAGGCAACGTCCTTTCCTTTGGCAAAATGGGTCAAAAGAAGGACTTGACAGGCTCAGAAAAGTCAAAAATAGTGAGATATCTTGCAGAGGGATGCAGCAGTCTCAAAATTGCAAAGCTTCTGAAGCGTGATCATCGAACAATCAAGCGTTTCATTCAAAATAGTCAACAGGGTCGCAAGAAGCGTGTGGAAAAACCAAGGCGCAAAATAACTGCCCATGAACTGAGAAAAGTCAAGCGTGCAGCTGCCAAGATGCCACTTGCCACCAGTTTGGCCATATTTCAGAGCTGCAACATCACTGGAGTGCCCAAAAGCACAAGGTGTGCAATACTCAGAGACATGGCCAAGGTAAGAAAGGCTGAAAGACGACCACCACTGAACAAGACACACAAGCTGAAACGTCAAGACTGGGCCAAGAAATATCTCAAGACTGGTTTTTCTAAGGTTTTATGGACTGATGAAATGAGAGTGAGTCTTGATGGGCCAGATGGATGGGCCCGTGGCTGGATTGGTAAAGGGCAGAGAGCTCCAGTCCGACTCAGACGCCAGCAAGGTGGAGGTGGAGTACTGGTTTGGGCTGGTATCATCAAAGATGAGCTTGTGGGGCCTTTTCGGGTTGAGGATGGAGTCAAGCTCAACTCCCAGTCCTACTGCCAGTTTCTGGAAGACACCTTCTTCAAGCAGTGGTACAGGAAGAAGTCTGCATCCTTCAAGAAAAACATGATTTTCATGCAGGACAATGCTCCATCACACGCGTCCAAGTACTCCACAGCGTGGCTGGCAAGAAAGGGTATAAAAGAAGAAAAACTAATGACATGGCCTCCTTGTTCACCTGAGCTCAACCCCATTGAGAACCTGTGGTCCATCATCAAATGTGAGATTTACAAGGAGGGAAAACAGTACACCTCTCTGAACAGTGTCTGGGAGGCTGTGGCTGCTGCTGCACGCAATGTTGATGGTGAACAGATCAAAACACTGACAGAATCCATGGATGGCAGGCTTTTGAGTGTCCTTGCAAAGAAAGGTGGCTATATTGGTCGCTGATTTGTTTTTGTTTTGTTTTTGAATGTCAGAAATGTATATTTGTGAATGTGGAGATGTTATATTGGTTTCACTGGTAAAAATAAATAATTGAAATGGGTATATATTTGTTTTTTGTTAAGTTGCCTAATAATTATGCACAGTAATAGTCACCTGCACACACAGATATCCCCCTAAAATAGCTAAAACTAAAAACAAACTAAAAACTACTTCCAAAAACATTCAGCTTTGATATTAATGAATTTTTTGGGTTCATCGAGAACATGGTTGTTGTTCAACAATAACATTATTCCTCAAAAATACAACTTGCCTAATAATTCTGCACTCCCTGTATACATACATATATTTACACATATATATACATCTGTATAACAAACAAAGGGATGAATAATAGATTACTCATTCACCAAACCATCAGCCTACATGGGTCATTCGTTGCCCTGAGTGTACTGGAGACTGTATGGCTACTAGGGGTGGGGGAAAAAATCGATACTGTGTAGTATCGTGATATTTTGTTTGCTAATAATGTATCGATACAGGGACAGCAGAAATCGATATTTTGTTACAAAAAAAGTTTTTGTGGACTGGAACATGCTCTGGTTTCAGAGCATGTTGATCAGCTCCTTTTTCTGAGCAAGAATCCTGACATTCCTTCACTGTCCAAAAGTCCAAACTTTTTTTTGGGCAGCAATAAACATGACAGTTTACTTATTTTAATTTAAGACATGTTTTATTTTAATTAAGTTTAAAACTTTTTTATTTAATGTAAAATTATATTTTGTTTTAATTTACTTTCAAATTCTTCAGTTGCTGAATGGGCTGCATACTTTTCATAAATTGCATAGTTCAGAATAGCTATAATTGTACCAGATGGTTGCATTCAGTTAAGTTGGACTAGACTGTAATACAAACCGTTCAGTTTGTCAACAATAAAACTGACTGAAATGAGAGAAAGACTGATTGTGAGACTTTGATATTAGATAAAATGAATATTGATAAAGTTTACCTTTATGTACAGAATCTGAATATCGCAAAAAATTTTTAAAAATTGCAATAATATTGTATCGTGCGTTAAGTATTGTGATAATATCGTATCGTGGGATGTATGGTGATTCCCACCTCTAATGGCTACACAGTTATAGTTCTCCATTTCTAGAAGCTGCTGTGCTTCTGAGATGATCAGAGCAATATGTTTGGGGATAGACATCTGATTCTCTCTCTTGGCCAGGCCAGAAATTATAGATCTGTGGTTTCCAACTCCAGGCCTCAAGGTCTGGTGTCCTGCAGGTTTTAGATATCACCCTGGATCAACACACGTGAATCAAATGATTAGTTCATTACCGGGCCGTGTTGAGGTGGTCATTTAGCCATTTAAAACAGCTGTGTTCGATCAAGGACACATCTAAAACCTGCAGGATGCCGGCCCTTAGGCCTGGAGTTGGAAACGCCTGCTATAGATGAATCTCCCATGCTCAGTGGTACAGTGCTTAGCATTGCTGGAGCCCTTTTTTTGTAGTGTTTTCAGGATTAGGTTAAGTGGCCATTCCAAAATTAGCTATATAGGTGCAAATGTGGGCCTATGTGTCTATCTACTTAGCCCTGTGAAGCATTAACAACTTGTCCAGGAAATGTCCAATCACTCGCCCAGTGTCAGATGGTCTCACTGTGAACCGGATGGATGGTACAGAATCACAGGTTCCCATGTGATCCTAGGTGCAGTTGATCACATTTTGCTGTCCAAATGCTTTCTGATGCTGCATTTTAAATAAAGGCATTCAAGGAGAGAAAATCTCTTTCATGTCATGAGCAAGTTTGTTTATCTACTGAAGTTTAGATTCTGATTTTTTGTGCAAACACGAAAATAATAAAAACGCAATGGAAACAAGTTTGTCTGGTAGTTTTATCATTTTTGTTCACATTGAATTATCACATTCTTTTCACATTACAAGATACATCAGACGCTTCAAGTAAATAAAAATTTGTGCTGCAAAGTCACTGAAAAATAAAGGAACATGATTTAACGGAAGTCACATCAGACTGCGGTATGTAAATCATTTCACTCCTCAGCTTAGATCTGATGAATGAGGATTGTATCGGGCTAAAAATATCATCCATTCTGTAGTTCCTTGTTGGCAATACAGGAACGTTATCTTGTTTACTGCCTTGAAGAATATTATGATGAGTCTGATTGCATTTAGTGAGTAAAGTTAAGGATGCTTCTATCAGCTAAACTTCCTGTTGGCCGGTTTAAATATGCTACATTGTGTGGTATGTTCAGTGTGAAAAACACAGGAAATGGACTAGGGTCATCCATATTTGTGAGATGAGAAAGAAGGCTGACTTCCTGAACTCTAAATACTCTAAAGGATAAAGGCATGCTAGTAGGAAAAATAAATCATGTTCATTGTTCTTTTCTGCTCTTTAAGAATCAAGGGACACTTCATTTGGACCTGATCATGGTAACTTAATCAGAAATAAGTGAAGAGGCCATGTTAAATAAAACAAAGATGCAGTATCCTAACCTGATTACCCCGTTTATAATACAGACTGCTTGTATAAACATTCATGTCAGCTTGAAATCTTTTTTTTTTTTTTGAGAAAACAATCCCAAGAGAGCTTTTGCTCTCAGGCAGTCTGTTTTGGAATTATGGCCATTTTTCTAAATAAAATCCTTCATTTTCAGAGGCTCACTGGACAATTGACTGACAAGCAGTTTCATGACAAAGAGAAGCCTAGTCCACAAATTAAGCAGATAAAAGAGCTGATTCTGAATTTTGAACTAGAATTTCATAGCTCTTGACATGACATCTTATATGAGGTTCAAAGACATGCTCATGCAAGTGAATGAGGCCAACACAAGGCTGGAAAAAAAGACAAAATAAACCAATTGGAGAGATAGCAAAAATGTTGGGAGTAATCAGATTAATAATTGGAACAATATGTAAAACAATTCATTGGCCAATAGACCTGGAAGATCACAGAATTCATTTCTAGGTTAAGAGAACCTCTTCAAAACATCTAGAAAAGTTAAGCACATTCTTGAGATTGTAGGTGTATCCTTGTCATAGTCTAAAATCAAATGGAGTCTTAATGGATGTAAATACAGACGGTTTATAACAAGGTGCAAAGCACTGGTTGGTTACACTCAAGAACAGCACAGCCAAATTAGACTTTGATAGAAAACTTTTAAACAAGACTGCCCAGCTCTGGTGCAACCAAGATTAACTTCTGCCAGAATAATGGTGAAAAAATAAAATAGCTCATGAAGTATTTCACGTCATCTATCAGACATGGCGGAGGCAATGTTATGCCATGGACGTGTATGGCTGCTCACTGAATCAGGTTACTAGTGTTTATTGGCGATATGACTGCTGATAGAAGTAGAAGGAAGAACTCTGAAGTGTATAGGGGTATACTCTGATCAGGCGGTATTTCAGGGTATAAATAGATAATGACCCAAAACATGCCGCAAAAGCAGTCTTTCCAGGCAAAGAAATGGGATATTCCTTAGTGGCCAAGTCAGTCACCTGATCTCAGCCCAATAGGGCATAATTTTAGTTACTGAAGACAAAACTGAAGGTGGCTGCAGTAAAAGCCTGGCAGAACATCTCAAGGGAAGAAACAGGATTTGATGTCCGTGGGTTCTTCAGTCTATTTCTACAGGATTTCAATTCAAGTATTAAAAACAATCCTTGTATCCTAGGTTATCTTTACTTTTTCCCACAGTTCAGTGACATACCTGGATTAGATTAACGGGTGAGTCTAAATTAGACATAGTTAACTATTCATGAATAGTTACCTGTCTCTCTGGTGTTAGCCTTGTCAAATACTACACGCCCCCAAATTGGATAAGCAGAAGAAAGTAGATGAATGGATGGATATTTAAATTTTTGTCAGCAAGTCCAATAACTTTTAAACCAATCTGCTAAGTGAAAAGAAATGATAGTCTATCATTACTTTAAGAAGCAAATCTCAGTCAGTCTGGAAAATTGCAAAAACTTTAAATTTGTCCCCGAATTGCAGTTGCAAAGAGCATTGCCATGACAAAACTGACAAAAGCCCGAGTGTCACCACTTCTGCTGAGGATAAATTCATCCGAGTCACCAGCCTCAGAAATCGCCAGTTAAAAGCACCTCAGATTAGAGCCCAGATAAATGCCACATAGAGTTCCAGTAGCAGACACATCTCTACATCAACTGTTCAGAGGAGACTGCGCTAATCAGGCCTTAATGGTCAAATAGCTGCTAAAAAAATACTACTAAGGAAAAGCAACAAGCAGAAGAGATTTGTTTGGGCCAAGAAACACAAGAAATGGACATTAGACCAGTGGAAATCTGTCTTTGGGGTGATAAGTCCAAATTTGAGATTTTTGGTTCTACCTGCCGTGCCTTTGTGTGACATAGAAAAGGGTGAACGGATGATCTCTACATGCATGGTTCCCACAGTGAAGCATGGAGGAGGAGATGTGATCGGGATTTATTCAAAACTGAAGGCATACTGAACCAGCACAACTACCACAACATCCTACAGTGGGATGGACCGCAGAGAGAATGCAAAAGGGCGACCGTGGCTCAGGGGGTTGGGAATTGCATCTGTAACCGGAAGGTCGCCGGTTCGATCCCTGGGCTCTCTGTCCTGGTCGTTGTGTCCTTGGGAAAGACACTTTACCCTACTTGCCTACTGGTGTTGGCCAGATGGCGCGATATGGCAGCCTCGCTTCTGTCAGTCTGCCCCAGGGCAGCTGTGGCTACAACTGTAGCTTGCCTCCACCAGTGTATGAATGTGAGAGTGAATGAATAGTGGTATTGTAAAGCTCTTCGGGTGCCTAGAAAAGCGCTATATAAATCCAATCCATTATTATTATTATTATTAACAAGTACTCAGAATCTCTGGGAACTCCTTCAAGACTGTCGGAAAACCATTTCGGGTGACGACCTCATGAAGCTCATCAAAAGAATGCCAAGATGGTCAAAAGCAGTAATCAAAGCAAAGGGTGGCTGTTTTGACCAATCTAAAATTTGAGTTATTTCAAATTTTTTTGGTTTACTACATAATTCCATGCGTTTTCATTCATAGTCTGGGTGTCTTCAGTGAGAATCTACAATGTAAATAGTCATGAAAATAAAGAAAAACCATTAAATGAGAAGGTGCGTCCAAACTTTTGACTGGTAGTGTATGTACAGTGACACAGAGGGATGTTTCATATGGCCGTCAGCATAATACTGTAGCACAAGCTGTATGAAAGCCAGAGAAATACAAAGAAACTTCTCACACAACATGTTGTCACTATGACAACCAGGCAGAATCATTTAGCCTGATCTCTTGCCTTTTCCACACAGCACAGAAATCCAATAGCATTTAAGTCTTATGCAACCAGGCTGCCAATTTGCTCTGAAAGGATTTTAACACATTTGCAACTAAGATTCATACTAGCACACATGGATTTTTCTGGCAACTTCTTTGACTGTTTTATTCTGGAGGGAGTTTTAGCTGCCTGGTACAGTTTTAGAAGCTAGGTAAGGCAGTTTTGGCAGCACAACTTTGAGCCATACGCAGTTGTTTTAGTGCCATACTCTCTAGTGATCACCCAAACCCCCTTTTTGTAGCTTATAGTGTAATCCTAATGCCTTTTATTTACATTTACGGCCAATTACAGTTCTCAAAAATCCCACACCGTGCCCTACTCAGATTTTTATTTCTACATTCCAGAGGAAAAAAATCCTCATTTTCTGAATTAGTCTTTACAGTCTTTCACTTTTCACTCTGCTATCACTGAATAATAAATAACCCTGGCCTACGCTCAGAGATAGAAATACCATCTTGATTTGAAACACTTAAATCGTGAAGAGGGTCTGATAGAATTCCACGTGCTGCAGCACTCTCGGTTGTGTATATTTGCAGCACTTCCCCGCTATTTTGCATTGGGATTTTAAAAGCGGTTCGGAAGGGAGGTAGATCACGATAATACAACTGAAAAAAGAATATACCAGAAATTGTTAATGACCAAGTCTCCGTGTCAGCTCAGGTCCTTCCTCTAGGTTATTTTCTAGCCTACTTTGCGTGCTATCACACAGACGCTTCCCTCTTGTTTCAATGCGTGATTGAAGGGAAACTTCTTTTGGGAAGTGGGGGGACTACTTTAGGTCAACTTTAGAAAGAAATCTTACTAACTTATTGCATACGCTTACGGGGGAACGCGGTTTAGTATAATATACGCTACTCTTTAAGCATAAAGAGCAAAGTGTGAGCTGGGTTGGTATTTTTTCTATCACAAGTGTTATGTTTTTACTACGTCGCGGAAGGATCCTTTTTTCAAGCGAGGGTCGACATATCCGCCCATTTTTCCGATGTTTCATTCCCCCCCGAGTTGAAAATGGAGTTCGATTAAAGCAGATGTCCATCAAGTTCTCAAGGAAATTTCAAGTCTATGTATTTTTACTTTAACTGTCGGTGCTAATACTGAAAACAGTCGGACCATTTTGGGGGGCATTGGATGCCTTTACTGAAAATTACTCGGACACGTTGACGGAGCAACGCTGCACAGCGCTTTTTCAAGTGTTGTCCTGGACCTGAAGTTGGCGAATGGATGCTCGACAGCCAGCCATAAATAACCTGCCAAACGATACAACCTACAACGATTTCTACATTTTTTGAGGATCTATGCACCTTTTTGCAAGCCGGGGATTTGTGTCAGTTGAAGAGGATGCTCCAGATGGCCCATTTGTTGTGGTCGGATTTTACTTCCAGGGAGGATAAAATGAATCAACGATTGTCATTCCTCCTCGCGATTTAACGTTACAGCCCAGCCAGCAAAAGCTAACGTCCAGCTAGCTTCACTTGCTTTTCATAGGGACGCTGAGTTAGGCATGCCCCTTGTACGCCGTTTATTTACTATCCGAAATAGGGGTTATTTCTGTATGTGAAGGAAAATGGTGATATATGTGGTATTTTATCCCGCCGTCACTGCGTCGTCGATGCTATTGCTAGGATTTGGATCCCCGTGAGGAAAAAAATGAGTGAAGATTCAACAAATCCAAACAACGAGTGAGTCCTGTTTTACACACACATTATTTTATTATTATTTTATCATTTACATCTAAACACACAGCTAATCTTCAATATGTGCTTATATGTGTAGATATTAACACACCGAGCATCGAGCTACGTTAGTTCCCGGTGACATTTCTAACCGAGCAACGTTGCCATTACATCGTCTTGGTTTACTAATATCAACAATAAGAAACACGTTGTACTTTCCCCCCGTGTTTGTTTGTTTATCAAGCTAATAGAAAGGATTGCCTTGTGAGATTAAACAGAACCGTGCCGGGGAAACAGTGGCATCGATCCATAGTAAAATATTAATCTCGTTGCTACTTTTTTGCAGGCTTATGATACTGCTAACCAGTATATGCTGTGAGAATTCAAATTAAAGCCACAACATGTACTAATCTTTGCTCATTTACGAGGCACTTGCTTGGTGTATTATTATTTATGTTCGGGAAATGTATTCATTCACGAAGGATCGTTCGGAGCAGACGCATAGATGGCAGTAATCTAAATATAATTTTATGTGAGTGCTTTCTCAGTACATCACGATCTGAGTCCTCTGCATTGACAGCCCAGATCTGTGTCTAACTGCTGTCCGCCATGATTTCGGAACATAATCATCGATTAAAATATTGCGGATTGTATTTGTCTTTAAGTCTAGCCTTTCTTTAATGAAGGCTCTTCGCGGTTAATGCGGCAAAGTCGGCATTGAAAAGCCGAAGATGCCATTTTTTTTTCTCAATCATGCTCATTTACATATCACAATCCTCCATTCATAAAAACGCTTAAAAACGGCATCGCATTCACGTCCAGAGCCTCACAACCTACGGGCATCGATTATAATATGTGCAAGCTGTGTTTTTGTACACGTCGCGCCCATTTCAGGTCGCATTTTGGTATTGTTTTAATGGGCTGATCCCTTGTGTGCGCTTGTTGACAGTCAGTGAGAAATATCTGCTTCGGGAGGTGCTGCGGTCACATGATCCCCTCCATTCATAAAGTACCTGCCTGCCCATTCACAGCACTGTACACTGTTTCGCATTGCACCGACGGTCACACAGTGATCACATATTCTGCATTCGCGGTACAATACATCGCATATAAGCGCCTGTGCTCGTTTTCAAGTCGTTTATTTTACATGTTTTTTTTCTTAACCATCTCGACGTGATTTTTCTTTCACAATGCGTTTGTCATATGCTCTTTTCAGCCATTTACAGTGTCACGGTTTAATGTCTGAAACACACCCATGTTTTTTGTTGTTGTGGTTGTTTTTCCCCATTCAATCTTTCTGGCCTTTGTGAGACTGATTGATTTAATGCATGGAGGTTTTGTCCTTGAACTACACTGCTGTTTTGTTTTTATGTAACATGTGTCATGGATTTATTTATCTTTCCTCATGTCAAAGCACAGGAGCTCACACATGAATTCATTCCAGGCTATATTTGCTTTAAACCTTGATTCAGCTTGAATTGTGTGAATTTGTGAAACCTCATCTCCTAAATTTGATTCGACTCCCTTCAATAATCTCGGGAACTCATCCATGCCCCAGATCCCCAATTTTTCAGAACTACTGCCACAGGCTAAAAAATAAAAATCCTCAGTTCCACTCAGCATGATGGCAGCAGCTAAAATGGCGAAGCGATCCAAACATTGTTGCTAAGATTTCACCACCTTTCCTCTTGTATGATTCATAGTAATGGAGTGAACGGAATACTGAGCGCTGCCTGAGCCATTTATTTTTGCTGAAAAGCATCAATTTAATGAAATATTTTTCATGACACGTCTATTGACCAAAAAAAAAGAAAAGATTTGGTGTGCCACTTATTTTATTTTATTTTTTTTAAAGAGTCAAGGATAATCATTCCCCCCTCATAGTAATCTTCACCATATTACATTGTGAAATAGAGCCACTTTCCACTGATGAATTAAATGTTGGTCTTTGAGCCTCTGAATCCTTAATCAAACTGCCTTTTTTCTCATATGTAGAACAAGCGTAGGATCATTTACAAATGTAACTAGGGATGTATTATTTATTTTATTATTAATTTCTTTTACATTTTGCTCTCACAGCCTCGATTTTTAAACATTTAATGTGAAAGTATCCACATGGTTTGTGAACAGATAGCCCTGAGGTGGTTTAGTCTAAATGATAGGTGGTAAGCCGAGCTGGTTTACACACAGCACGCCCTTTGCTGAGAACATGTTACTTGGCCTTGGTGCAACAATGTTCACATGGCTGAAATGACAAGAACGCACTTAAAGCCTTGTGAGATTTTGGTTTGCGTCTCGTCTGGGATGTGTGCTGTGATGTAAGGCTAATGTGAATTCTGTAGACGAGGACTGTGGTCTTCCTGGGAGACGTGGGAGATTTATGCAAGCACAGTATGTGCAAGCAGTCTCTTTGTGAATGTCACGTTTATCTAAAAT
This sequence comes from Aulonocara stuartgranti, assembly GCF_965226115.1. Classification (NCBI taxonomy): domain Eukaryota; kingdom Metazoa; phylum Chordata; class Actinopteri; order Cichliformes; family Cichlidae; genus Aulonocara; species Aulonocara stuartgranti. The sequence goes on along the minus strand of NC_138955.1, from coordinate 7,395,903 downwards.
ATTCATCTCTACCAAAGCGGCTGCCTTTTGAGGTGTACTGTGCTTATATCTCTTGTTTTCCAAATTACCGTTTTTTATTATCCTCCTCCAGTTTTTAATAAACACATGCTAATATTGCTAATATAGTTTAGCTGGTCCAAGTATATAGTCTGATTCTTTCTTTTTTTTACTTAAAAAGGATGAAGGACTCTTTTTTTTTTTTTTTTTTTTTTTTTTTTTTTGTCTCATCAGTGAAGGTCAGTTGCCTCAGTACCTCACCAAACATGTCTAGGGTATAGGCTCATTGTTTTAGATTCCTGTAGTGCTGTGGTATTGTCTGTTGTCAGTGTGATCTTTTAGTGATTCCTCTCCCTGTGTCCTCTTCCCATCTGTGTGATTGATTTGACAGCTCAGCGTTTTATCTGCCATTGTTGTGATCTTATCACCTGTGGGCTGGTTTACACTCCCATTCCTGTTGCGGAGCCTTCCAAACACATTCCTCCCAAACAACCCCCATCATGTCCTGAAACGACAAAGGGAGACAGCTACTTCAGCTGTTAGGGCTAGTGCTTTATGGCCTGGGTAATTGCCTATATCCTGTGGCCCTCATGTTAAGCTAAACAATTTCCTGGACCTTTTTATAGATAGTATTATTTGGGGTTACTGCCAGTTGTTAGTTCTGACCTCCACCACCTACTCCTCCAAAACCTTTGTATTACTAGTCTAAGCTTGCAGACACACCTTACCTTTAACAAAGTCTGCTGAGCTAACCACGTCTTTGGTTTTGCTTCTGTATTCTTTTGAGGAAGTGATGGTTGTGGCTGCAGTAGTTAATAGGCTAATGAAATGGTGTTATTTGACAAATATGTATATATAGATATGTAAGGGCACTTATAAAAGTATTGTACTTGACTGGTTAATGGTTGCATTCTCATATTTCATTAGATGCATGGCAGATTTAGGACGTACATATATGTCTTATATGTTAGGCTATAATGGGAAGTTTACAATGTCTTTCTACAGACTTTGACACAGTGTCCACCTAATAAAATGTTTTGTAATCCTAAAACTTATCTTGTGTAGAGAGTATCAATGTCTGAACGTCTGCCTGTTTTATTAGAACCTGCTGCTTTGTCTCAATAATGACAATGAACCTTTGTACAGTCAGTGGGCTTTGGCTGTAACTGAGACATGTTAACATACGAACAGGCCTTGTATAGTGTTGGGCTGTTCCATTCCCATGGCCAGATTTGGTCCTGGATTCTGTGTATTTAAAACCCAAGCCACTTCCCTCTTTTAAGTTTTTCATTTCCTCTTGAAGTATTTTAGGAGCACACATACACTGCTGACATTTATGGCAGTTTATTTGGAGGCTATTTCAAACCAATTTACAGACTTTTAAGAGAAAGACCTGATGTGAATGTATGCCATGTGTAGATATATACATATTAGGGCTGCCACAAACGATTATTTTGATAGTCGACTAGTCACCGATTGTTTTTGCGATTAGTCGACTAATCAGATCATCATCCATTGGACGTACAGCGTACAACTTATTGCACCAGCAGCATCTGCTCTTATATAACTATCATTAGCTTACAGCTGTGTGTAAGGTATGTGCTAACTAAAAATAAAGACAAGATGATAGTTTATTAAATTGTAATGAAATTTGCAGATTGTTTCGGTGAAGTTTAATAAACTCCTTGCTATCTAAAATATAACAGGACACCGGAGTAAATTCTGGAGCATCTCACACTTCTGATAATCAGCTGTCTGCTTGACATTTATTCAGCTGAGTAAAAACTATAACTTTAATCTCAGCCAAACCGATTTACTCCGGAACAAATAAAATAGTAAAAAAAGCCAAACAATAACATTGTTAAGTTATCTAAGTGACCTATATATGTTTAACCTGAGCAGCGAAAGACTGCGGTGGGTTTGAAAACGATTTGCCGGAGTCCGGTGTTCTCACGGCTCTAGTGAGCCTAGCCCCCGGTTAGCTATCGAGCTAGTGGGTAACAGACGTCTCCGAAAACGTCGGAGCGCTTTTGAAAATATGTGGTGTCTTGATAAACTGAGCAGATATTTGAGGTTTACACAGCTACATTCTCGCCTGAAAATATGTTAAACGTTTATTTTGTGACCCAGAAAGAATAATAAGAGTAATATTAAAACTAACTAGCTGCCGCCATTGTTGGAAACTGAGCTGGGCTGCGCTATGAATTCTGGGACAGAGCTACTTCTTCTTCTTCGGGGTTTAACGGCAGCTGGCATCCTTGTACATGCAGTGCTGCCATCTTCTGTTTCAGTCTGTTATTCCACTCTTAAATCCTACTACTTATTCCTGCGTCTTTTGTGATCTTACAAAGCTTCAAACCACGCGTCGACTATTAAATTAGTCGTCGACGATTTTGATAGTCGACGTAATCGTGACTAGTCGACTAATCGTGGCAGGCCTAATACATATACTGTTAAGCCACCAGAAGAGAGAGAGAGAGAGTGTGTCCGTCCGTCTGTCCGTCCGTCCGTCCGTCACAGCATCCACATAGCAGTGATTATCTTTATTTCTTTGTCAGGATGGTCCTCTGATGTTCACAGACCATATCCTAATGCCTCTAAGAAGTGCTTTTAGCACTAAGTGTCTGAATTGTGGATATTGTTTTTAGTTTAGTTATGCTGTATGCGGGAGCATGAAGGCTGAGCCTTGTAGTGAGCTCTCTGCTGCAGCTGGTCTAAGATGGTTCTTTCCTGTGAGGTCACAGACATAAAAGGGCACAGATGTAAATCCTAAACCTTGTGTCTTTGATTGAGTTTGCAAACGCTTTGAAAACAGGAAGGGGTTTCTGTGTGTGCGTCTGTGTAGACACACTGCAGTGTTTACGGTATTTCTCTGGAAACATTTGGCGTGTATATGGGTTTCTGGGAAAGATCGAGCCAGATCCTAGATGAGGGAATTTATGTGCACATAACGTGTTATCAAATAAATTGCTTAATGATTCACATTTTTAAATAGGATTAAAATGAGAGGCCTGTAAGGATATGTATTTTTATCTCCTCAGGAAAGTTTTGATCACATTTTGTGCTGTCTAGAGGCTATATTTAGAATTTGGAACAGACTTTTATTGAGAGGAAGAGGTTCATGTAAGAGCTGCTTGAAAAATGCACGATTCATAATGATGATAATGTTATAGTACTCCTAACAACTGGGCGTGCTGCGATGATGTACAACATGTCATTGCAGTTTCTCTTAACCTTCATGGGCCATCATCTTGGTTTGGTGGTTTGACCTTCCCAAGTTCCTCCTGAGATATATCAATAGTTTCTCCCACAGCTAGATGGCTGCCTTGTCCCCTTAGCTTCCTGTTTCCCCATTAGTTTCAAAGTAGCTATGATGAGTAGATGGTTGGTCTTTGGGGACTACTCTTACATCAAAGCAGCCCAGAGACGCTGCAGCAGTCGAAATTTGTGGTTCCTCTTTTTCCTCTTTTTGTTGTAATGGCAGGCACGAGGTTTTAATTTTCCAAATGCTTGTGGTTCAAATTAAGATCATCTCAATATGTGGCTTTGATTGATGTTTGAGAATAGTTTTTTTGGCTTTTGATACACATACGGGAATCTTTTGATTTATAGTGCCACAGTGCAGCGGCACCTACAACATTGCTGTTGGGGTTGTGGGCCCAATCCAGTAATGGAGGGGTTGGTTTGAAAATCAGTGTTAGAAATGCCGTCTGAGTGAGTAGATCTGACATTCGTGCACTGGTTTGGTCTATCTTTGATTAGACTCCAGGGTAATCCGTGCCACTAACGAATGTATGTGACAGATAACAACAGACATGACAATGAGCGGTTAATTTGTCGTATGCATTAGGTATTTATTTATTTTTTGTATAAAAGAATGGTGAGACATTTTGAAGTCGAGATTCACTGTGTGGTGCAGCAGCAGAGTAAGCCTGTTTATTTTATTTTTTTTAATTTAAAATTTTTTTTTTTTCTTTCTTTCTTTCTTTTTTTTCCCCTGAGTCAGTTGGTAGCTAAGCTGAATGTTCTTGTGAGCGAGATGACTCACCAGCAGCCTGAGGTGTTGAGAGGAGATAGGGCAAATTTCTCTTTCACTTCTCTTTCTATAGCAAGCGTATTGGTTTTCACTGCAGTTAATGTAAGCAGGCTTGTGATGCTGGTGTTTCTCTAGGCATTGTCCTATTGTTACTTCTGTTAATGAGTAACAAGATGGGCTTTTTAAAAGTGTTTTGCTCTGACCTTATGTCATAATTTGCACTGCATCCATGTTTGGCCATGTTGGTGTTTGTTTTGGGGTAAGTCTGTGCCCTTGAGTTTGCCTCTGGTTATTTGGGAGATTTGAACCATCACTAATTGGCTAGCTAGTTTGCACCATTCAGATTAGATGCACTGTTGGAATCAATGGCTGAGTCCCAGATTGCATGTTATTTATTTCTTCAATGAGGCATGATCCTAGTGAAAGAATGTGTGCCATTAGTTTGTCTTTTCAGCCTTGGAATAACATACTCTTTTGTTTTATTGCATGTACGAACCTCTCATTCATGAAATGGTGAAGGAGATGTGTAAAATGTAGATTTTCATCAACTTTTAACACACTTTTGTGTCTTCAGTGAACCAAGAGATCCATGAAACATGAGAGATTCCCATCCTTTATTTTTTTTATTTATTTATTTTTTCCTTTTCTGCATGTATCAGAAAAGCTCTCTAAAAAGCCACTCAGATTTGCAGCCCCCTCTCACATTAAAAGGAGATAAGCGCAAACCCCTGTCTGGTGAACAGATTCGTCTGAGTAGCACAGACCTACCCTTATAAATTCTGAATGACTATCTGCAGTTGGCCATTGTTATATCCTTACAGGAGTCTCTTCTGCAAACTCCCAACTCTGAAATGTCTCATTTGCGAGCAAAGCAGACCAAGTGCCTGTTGTTAAAGCACATAAAAGAACCTTTAAATTGGCACATTACAAAGGTCATAAAGCAAATGTCACTCACTCATTTTGAATGTAAGGCCAAAAACTGGCCAGAATGTCTTTGAAATGCTAAAGAGCATAAATTGAGGAAGACTCAATTTCCAATGACTAAACAAGGACTAGGTGTGGTCTTAACTATGCTAGGTTTCTGTTCCATCTTTGTACCTCTCATATATTCTCAGTCCTCACATTTACTTTGTTTTAGTAAAGCTGAATTCTAATAAAGTTGTTACCATGTAAATATTTTTGTATTCCTGTTGTCAGACAGCAGAACGACAATGGCATGACAACAGAAACATAGCCCTTCAAGCCATTCCAGTTGCTTCTTGGCACGGCTCTAATTATTATTTCTATAACCATGTTGTTGTCTGACAGACAGAATCGCAATACACACTGCTTCAGTTTTATAACTGACATTGCAAATTCCTGTTATAATTACATGATTACACTTAGAGATGTTTGAAAAGAAGAAGATATCTTGTTCGTGTTTGTTGACTGCCATGCCTTCACCTAAGGCTACGTCCACATTAGCCCGGATAGATTTGAAAACTGCGTTTTCGTCTGAAAACGCGCCGCGTCCACACTAGCGTTTTCAGTCGTTTTCACAGAGTTGTGCGTCCACATTGAAATGGCCGAAAATGCTTATGTTCCAGTCCTGCGCATGCGCAAATGCGAGTGAGAATTAAAGAATTGGAAGAAAAGCTACGTGGAGCATGTACAAACTGATATTAATCTTTTTTAGGGCTGACAAAATTGAGAGCAATCAAAACAACTGCTGTATAATGCACTCCGCTATCTTTGTTTAATTGGTCACGTGACTGCATCACATGACTAAAATGCGTCATCGTTTTAGAAAGTCTGCGTTTTCCAGTGTCCATACTGCGACGGGACAGCTCTCTTTTGAAATGGTTTTCGAGAGCGTTTTCAAAACGCTGCGTTTTTCCTTGACAAAAACGCCGTCTCAGTGTAGACGGGAGGACAAAACTGAAAGAAAACGATGCATTTTCAAACGAAATAGCATTAGTGTGGACGTAGCCTGAGTCGTGTTACTTCCACTGGCTGCTCTTCTTTCTCATTCAAACTCTTGCCGTGGCAGTAGGCCACCTGGTTTCAAAGATACAGGTACTGAATTGATCTTTAGTATGGCATTAGGTGGGATATACTGGCATTTAGAGCAGGGCGATATGGCCAAAAATATTTATCATGATATATATTTGAAAATTTGCGATAACGATATAACTGACGATATAATTGATGCGAGACAAAATACAACTCCACAACATTACTAGTGCAAAAAGACAACCTTTCATTTATTTTCACTTAAACAAGAAGCTGGTTTTTATGTACATTAAAGCTTTATAAAAATGTAACAGTGCAAATGCAAATTCCTTGCTGAAAGTTTAACCAAAAGGCATTTCCAGTAGAAATGGGCTGACATATCCTGAGCATAACCATGTATAATATCCACTGAAGTTAAAAAGAGGTGCTTTGCAACATTAAACTGCAGTTTGCAGTACGTATTTTTCGGACCATAAGGTGCACGGGATTATAAGGCACATTAAGTGAAACAAAGCAGTCAGATAAATCAAACTTTATTAAACTCATTCTTCTTGCTTCCTCCACTTCTGTACCATTGATTCATTAATGTTGAATTCTCTGGCAGCTGCTCTATTCCCATGTTGTTGCAGTATATTAATGACTAACCTTGTATTGTGGATGGATTATCTCAGTTGTTCTCCTGACTGAAGTTTGGTGTTTACAGCATCCTGCCATGCGATTGCATTTGTCTCTAACTATCAGGAACGTTAACTTTTATAAGTGGAAAAGTGTTAGTGTTCGTCCTCCAGCTTCACTGTTTGTTATGCTAACATAGCTGTGTCGCTAGCGATCACGTAGCACATGATTATATACCAGCTAGCCCAACTTCAGTAACCCTACAAACGTCACTGCTGTTTAGTTTCCTGTCTTCATTTATGTTGGAAGTGATAGCAGAGCTGTACGTTTGAATTTTTTCAGAAATCTCTCAGTCAGAACATGCAATATCATGCTTGGGTAACTAGCGAAACTAGCGAGCTAACTTCCGCTAGCTTCCTGCTAACTTCTAACTCTGTTAAATGTAATAAATTTAGTTTTCATGGATGCCTGGAAGTTAAACTTCATAGTTACACCTGGTAAAGCAGCAATGCTGATCGTTTTATTAAAGATGAAAGAATTTAGACAGTTTTTAACTCTCAGTGATGCTGCAGTGTTCGTTTGACCTGAAGCATACGGAGTTTAGGACCCAGATTACTCCCAGATTTAAGAGCATCTTAGTCCGACAAATACGACAATAATGACGGCTGCTTGCATCTTCTGCAAAAAAATGTGCTTTGTCATGTATCTGACGGACAAACACCAAACCAGTTCCACATCACTGAAGTTGCACCATTTTTACAAACCAATTCTGGTTTCAGTCAACAATCGGCCATGTGCGTATGAAAACAAAGGCACTGGGCATGCGCGTTTTACTCTTATTCTATCGCGATATTTCATTTTCCTATCGTTGCCTAACATTATACCGGTATTATCGTGAACGGTATAATATGGCCCAGCCCTACTGGCATTGCAGAATGAATGATTTGTGAGGTATTTTTATTAGAAACTTGCAATATACACTCTGAAGACTCGCCTTAACTTGTTAAATAAAGGTAAAATATTTCCCCCTTCTTAATACTACTACACTTGGTATATTTTAGGTCAAGTACTTAAGGAAATGTCAAAATATCACAATTTTCCTGTGATAACAGCCTCTGAAGTAAAGCAAGCGACTCAAACGGCCAGAGTTCCTTTTTGCTAAATCTTCCATGTCCCACCCACTTTCCTAGCGATCACTTTCTTCTCAGAGGATAAGCTATGGAATCGGATTGGCATAAGTAGCTTGTGTTTATTTTCCCAATGGTATTTTAATGACCTCCCACCAAATAATATAAAAAGTCCTACAAGCCAAAGTGGTCTAGTGGAGCTTGACTGTGCTTGATAGCCTTCCTCCAGTTTTGATATGGAGGAGAGATGGTGAGGGAAAAGGGGTGATTGGGGGGAAAAAAATAAAAGAGGTGGTGTCGAGGGGGCTTTTCTCCCCTTTTCTGATGCTAATGAAAGGAGGAATGGTTTTCCAGCTTTTAGCTTGCAGAGTGTGTCTCCCCTGCAGCATGCTCCGCTGCTTGGACATTGTGGGAGGACAAAACTCCAGGCCCGGGATCCAATAACGTGAAATTTCAGCAGAGAAGCGGCCATTGTGTAGAGTGAGGCAGGCCAGGGAGGGGCTGGGCTGGAGGGGGAGACGGAGTGGAAAGGGAGGGCGACTTGGAGAGCACCCAGGGCTCAGGCCACATCCTTTCTCTCTCTCTCCCCTCGTCTCTTGCTTTCGTCTTCATTCTTCTCCTTCCCTTCTTCTCCCCCCTCCTGTCTTTCTTTCATGATCCCCCCCCACCAAAAAAAAAATATCCCCAATCCTCCTGCTCTCTTCTCTACCACTCCCCTTTGGGGTGGGAGGCCCAAAGCTGAGACAGGAGCAAAGCATGATGGCATGCTGGAGTCCAGCGAGCCATGGGCCAGAGGAGCAGACAAACGGCCACTTTGTCCACTTAGGAAATGGTTGTCCCAAGATCCCCCTTCTCCACCACACTGGAGCAGCCGGCCTCGAGGCCCAGGCCTGCCCGCCTGCCTGCACTGCACATGCTCCCCTGTTCTGTTCTGTTCTGTTCTGTTCTGTTCTCTTCTCTTCTCTTCTCTTCTCTTCTCTGTGAGCAAGTGATATCTGTAATTTTGTACACAATGTATAAAGTATGTAAATAGCCATTTATCATGAGTGACATAGTTTTAACTCTGAGACATAGCAGATGAATAAAAAGTGCAATTATCGATATTCTAGTTCTCACAGCAAGTAGGAATCCAAGAGAGACATTTACTTGTTTTGGTCCAGACAGTTACAGTACTTGCTCTATTCTCTAATGGAGAGTAGGACGGCCAATCTGCCTGATTTGGTCTTTTGCATTGTCACATACAACTCAGCCAGATCGTGTCTAGAAAAGTTCAGAGGTGTATGCGGATGTGTGAAAACAGCTTTAGTTATTCCTTTATGTAGTAACAAAATACACTCACATTTACATATTCATGCACTAAAAAATAGGGCTGGACTGTATATCAACTCCTTTGCTCCTGACCGACTGATTCATTTTTAGTTGTTCAAATAGCCGACTAGTCTAAAAGTAAGAAAATAGTCAAAATTAAGGAAAATCAAAATATTTTGTGCATATTTGAAACTGTTAATTGTATTCTTCAGTAATCAAATCATTTTTCAAATGCCACTGCAGCGCTTGTCACGCGGACAGAAGTGGCTATCAGATTGTGATCATTAACAGTGTTAACACAAGTAGCCCTCTTCCTCACAAGCTAATGTCCACATGTCTGTGTTGTATGTGGTTCTTGCTTAATCTTGGTGTTTACATTCTGTTTTACTCTGACACAGTTGTTCATCTTCTACATCTGCAGAACTCTGTTGGTTTATGTGGCTATCTTCCGTCTTTGCTACACCTTGCTTGTGTAGGCCTTCCTGTCAAGTAGAAAGAGGTGTGCAGTTGTCTTCTCTCAAATAGTAGCAAGTGGTGCTGTAACTTTTCAAACAGCTAGCTGCTATTGTACGTTAATAAATATGAATAAGTAGTTTTGCACTATTAGTATTTCAGGTACTAGCTAGCAGGAGCAGCAACATTTCATTGTCTAGTCTACTAGTTATGCACATCCCTAGCAAACTGATTGGAGAAGATGTGGAAAAAGACTGTTTACATAGCCTTTTTTTTTTTAATGTATTTTTTTATTTTTTATTTGTTTATTTATTTTTTTAAATCCTTCCCCTTTAGCTAAGTCTGTGCTATAGTATTTGGATCTCTTGAGTCTGTGCAGCCCCATCCACATTCCTATCTCACTCACTCTCACTCGAAAGATCTCCTTATTTTTTCCAGTTTTATTTATTTTTTTGTGATTTGTTTAGCATGCTTTTTGAAAAACCCTTGGCTGGCTAGTTTCAAAGAAGAGAGTTTCTAGTGCTGCGTCTCTCTATCTACTAGGTTCTGTGAGCAACAGGAGCACATTCATTGACTTCACTGTAGCAACATGCAAGCTAACTTAAGTTGCTGTTTCATGCTTATTATGCTTATAAACATGGAAAAAGCTACCACTAAAAATAATGCAAAATGTGATACAATTACATAACTGTATTGTCATTCAGCCAAAAAAAGGGTCTTTTTGTTGTTTTTGTATTGCCCATCTATTGTCGAATTACAAACACAGTACACATATGTATTTGAATACATTTTGTGTGCAGTGTTGTTACAGTACTGAAACTACAGTTTGCGTCAAGTGGAAGCTAAGTTATAATTTTAGACCTTCTGTGTGTTCTTTTCGCAAATGAGGTTTGATACAGTGAGATACTCGATTATGGCTTCCTCTTTATGTGTTGGTTGTGGGCTGTTTATTGTCACCTTGGTCTCCAGCAATCATGCTCATCACCCCCACCAGCAGTCCTCTGTTACACTCTCACCCCTCCCTCCTTTTTTTCCTCTCCTGCTTCGGTCGGAAATGAAGTCAGTCATCCAGCAGAACAACTTGGAATAATTCAGAATTGGGGGGCTCTTTTCTTTTGCCCCCTCCCCTGCAGGCCCAGGCCAGCTGATCTGCTTCCGCTCTCAATTGTGTGTCCAGTCGACTGTGTGCTCTCAGCAAGGGGCGTGGGGCTACTCTGAACTTTGTACGTGTGTGCACCTGCATATACGCATTATGTGTTGCAGCAAGTTGCAGTGACATTTGTTTTGGGGCTAGTGTTCCTCTTAAGAATGAGAGGGGTTGAAAGAATGAACAGAAACTGCTGTGAAAAACTGATCTAAAACTTGTTGGCTGAGTTTTGCTTTTTCTTTTTTTTTTTTCTTTTCTTTTCTTTTTTCTTTTTTTTTTTTCTTGGTCTCCAGGATGTAGGTGTGTCTATTTGATTATAAATGTTAAGTAAGTGCAGTAATAACAATACTTCTTGTTCAGGAGTCTCTCTTGGGTGACATGGGTGTTTTAGACCAGATGCATAAATGCATGTATGCAGTTCAGTTAACTTCCTTTCTGAGCCTTGCCCCCCTCCCTGTGAGTGTCATGGTTGCTGGCATGTGTGTGATGGTAGGTCTGAAGGGTCAGGCCCTGGTCATTGTGCCCTGGTCATGGCTGAGCGACACCACCGCCTGCCTTCTGTTCACCCCAGGGACCCCTTCCTGACTGACAGTCCCTTCTGCACCCATCACCCATATCCTTTATTGGGGGCTGTAGAGAGGTATAACACCAGCAGCATATTCTTCTTACTGGCTGCTCAGAAGTACATTGTGTGTCTGTGTGTGTGGCATGGGTTCTCATGCACAAATTTAGTGACACTGCTGTTAAACTAAGGTTAAGCCAGAAAAGGGTGTTTGTAGCAGATTGCAAAGAGGAAATTAGTTGTGTTTGCGTTTTGTCACCCTGCATCCTCCCACGGTCAGTTACTGTCTAATAAGCCTGGGGTGGGCGTTAGGAACAGAACTGACAAGTGGTGTGTGTGAGTGTATATGCATATTTTATTCAAATATATCTAAATACACTTTTTTTTTTTTTTTTTGGCTTGGTTGAATCATCAGGTGAGGGGAAAAAAATCACAAATTCACAAAGTAATATTCATAAACTTGACAAAATAATATTTAAAAATATCTTTGGAAATTAGATAACTTCAGTAAAACCTAAAAATCTTCCTGACATCAAGCTTTGCACCTTGATCTTGAATTATCAGGCCCCATGTTATCTTAAAGACCTCATAATACCATATCTCCCCCAATAGAGCACTTTGTTCACCGATAGCTGGCTTGCTAGGGTATTTTAAAAGTAGACTGGGAGATTCCAAGCCTTTCAGGCCTTTCTTCTGTGGAAGGAGCTCCCAGTTTGGATTCGAGAGACAGACATGTAGTTGTCTAATTTTAAGATTGGGCTTTAAAGTTTTCATTTTGATAAAGCATATAGTTAGGGCAAGATCAGGTGACCCTGTATCCTCCCTTAGTTTTTCTGCAGCAGACCTAGGCGGTGCTTCTTCATGCTCACCATTTTCACTCGCTGTGTGTTTATACACTGTCCATCCATCCATCCATTCGCTTCCACTTATCCTTTTCAGGGTCGCGGGGGGTGCTGGAGCCTATCCCAGCTGTCATAGGGCGAGAGGCAGGGTACACCCTGGACAGGTCGCCAGTCTGTCGCAGGGCTAACAACCATTCACACTCACATTCACTCGCACATTCACACCTAGTGGCAATTTGGATTATCCAATTAACCTATCCCCACAAGTGTATGTTTATACACTGCTCTTCATTTAATCTTCCCTCAACCCCAACTGGTCGTAGCAGATGGCTGCCCCTTTTTGAACCTGGTTCTCCTGAAGGTTTCTTCCTGTTAAAAGGGAGTTTTCCCTTTCCACTGTCGCCAAGTGCTTGCTCATTGGGGATTTGTTTTGATTGTTGGGGTTTTCTCTGTATTATTGTAGAGCATTTACTTTACAATAAAAAGCACCTTGAGGTGACTGCTGTTGTGATTTAGTGCTATATAAATAAAATAAAATTGACGTCAGATACAGACAGAATGTGCTTAATTTAATATCACAGAAGAATTTGATGTAACTTTTTCAGTTTGATGGAGAGATTGTTTGTTTGAGTAGTAATTGAAAGGTCTATATTTGAAAAGCTAAGGATATAAAGGGCATTTGATAGATTATAACGTTAACAGGGCTAGAAATTAACACCTGCCAGATGCTGGTACATTTTCCTTTTGGCAAGTGAATATCAGGAAGCCATTGACCACACTGGCTAGTAAATGTTTGTACCACAATAGCAGTTTAAGTTAAAGTGCTTTGAGCCTGTTTAGGTTTAAAGCCTGTTCTGCTGCTTGTGGTCTACACCATGTGTTTGGAGTCTAACATGTCCGCACCAAGTTATTATTTTATTTATTTTTTCATTTTTGTTTTTACCCACCAGTATTCTGCAAAGTGAACCTCATTTTTCGTCTGATTGACTTTGACTGTGACATGTTTGTCCAAACAGAGAAGGAAGACAAATCCTTAGATTTGAAGCAGTAGTAGAAGACTCAGCTCGGCTCACACTGATGATGACGACCAACAATTATTGATTGCAGATGTCTCATCCCCTCATGCACTATGAGCTGTTGTAGAACCATAAAAGTGTAAAAGGAAGACAACTAATATTTGGCAGCTAATTCTGTTGTTTTTCTGCTAGTCAGAAATTTCTTTCTTTGGTTTTCTTTTTTATTTCTGATGGCAGACAGGCACTTATCTACACAACCAGCAGATTTAGAACACGCATGTTTTTGATCACCTCTTGAATGTATGCTCTTTATATAGCATTTATTTCTTTAAAGCCATTACCCCACTCTCAAATCACTTTCTGTATTTGTCTCTTGTTTTGAGTTTCTCTTATTTGACATACTCATCACTCTTTTGAGGAAACTTTGGTCAATTATTACATGGTGGCAGGTCAAAGCTTTCACATGAAGAAAAAGATGGCTTCAGATTTAATGCTCACTGGCTCTTAGATTAATTACTAACCAATATCCTGAACACTGAGATTTGCCAAGGGTGGGGAAGGAATGAGACCAAAGGTTGGCCTCATTGAGTTAGCCAAGAGGGAAGCCAGGATGATGCTATTCCTCTTTTAGAACAAGAGCTAAATGTTAACTGTTTTCATATTACATGTTCTTCATAGTGACATTTCTCTGCCTCTGTCAATGCTTGAGATTTGGCCGCTGATTGAAAAGACATTCTTTGCAAATGTTTCAGACTCTGATGTCATCTTTATTGGTTAACCCGGACGTTGGCCAGAGAGCAATGTGTCACAGGGAGACATCCGGCAGTTATATACTTCAGTTCTTTGACTATTTCTGGCTGCGCTCTGATCTTTCCAAGTCTTTAATATGTTACCAGTAGTTTGTGCAAAACGCTGCCCTCAACACCCCCTGACCTTTGTCATTTCCGGTGGCCCAGTGCTGTGTTATCTAATCACGGAACATCTGTCTCCAAGTGAGAGGACAGAAAAAGACATGGAATGAGAGGCGAGCAGATTTAAAGTTACATTATGTAATTGGGATAGTAATCTCTTATTACTTTATTACTGATACATTGGCACAAAATAGCAATTTGTTCTTGTGAGTTGTGTTTCTGATTTGAATTTCTTGTTAATTTAGAGTTTGTGACTTATTGATATTTCAAAGAAGATGATTTTTTTTTTTTTAGGTACTTTTCAACCATCTGCTTCATGTTAATTCTCTATAAATTATCTGAAACTTCTATAATACAGTAAATGATCAACACCATGTTTTATTTCTGCTTCATTTAAAAAAAAAAAAAAACAAAAAAACTTTTTATTAGTGTGTTTGCCTTCTGTTACATACACAGTGTTAATTATCTTAAACGGCTATCTCATAATAGTCATTTAAAGGAAAGCGGATGATGTTGTTTGGAAACCAGGTCATGTGCTGTCTAGTTTAAAACCACCTGTTTCAAGAGAAAGGTTGGGAATCAGCTGTGGCCAGACTTAACTTGGCCACACGGTCAGTCACCCTCTGCCTGGGGTTAAACACACACACTGGGCGCTTCAGACAGTCTGTTGTTTTGCTGTGTACTAAAACCAAAAACGTATCTTTAATGCAAAATTTAATCTCTTATGTTCAGTTTTTTCGAGTAAGTAAATGGCAAATAAAGCAAAAGACAGACATTGGCCCAGAATTTCCTAATTGCCCCATCCCTAGTTTAAATTGTAATTTTCTCACGTTATCATTTGTGTATGTTCTCTTTGCTCAACATTTTGTTTGTGCTGCACTTAAACTGTATTACTGGTCAAGGCTGAGGCTGTGTAGTTCTGCTTTTGTAATAAAGGAGATTTAAGCAAAGAAAAGAACCCAGGAGACAACTGAAAATATGTTAATGATTCTAGATTATGTTCACTAACACCACTGGGTTTTCCTTCTTCTTTCTCTTCCTCCTTTTTTTCTCCACAGTGACAGTTATGCGCGTGTGAGAGCAGTGGTCATGACTCGGGATGACTCCAGTGGTGGGTGGCTTCCCCTGGGCGGTGGAGGACTTAGCTGTGTCACTGTCTATAAGGTCACCCGGGCGGAGGACACCAACAGCACCCACAGTGGAGGCAGTGGAGGAAGCAGCAGCAACCTTAGCCCCTGTAGCCCTAGTCCTAGTCCCAGTCCAAGCCCTAGTCCCACCGCTGTGGAGTTCCATATCAAAGGCGAAAGGCTCAAAGACAAATTGGTAAGAGAACCTCAAGTTCATAAATGCGATTAGCGTTTTATGCTACATGGCCAGACATCCAAAGTTGTTCTTTTTTTTTTTTTTTCTTCATCTGAATGAGATCACTGCAAACCCTGCTGTTCTGGACTCCACTCAAATGCTTTGTCATTCATACATGTACTCACACAGGAAGTGGTTATTAGGCTTTCCTCCGTGGCACAGGTATCGGAAAATGGGAGCAAACTGCGTATTTCTGTGATGAATCATCAGGAAGAACAGGAAATTATTATTTATTTATTTATTTTTTGCGCCTGTCCTGTTTGGTTCTTTAGCCATCAAAATTGTTGTCTGAAGGCCAACAAAGATACCCAACGGATTTACTTTACCAAGTGGATCATCACGGCCTTGCCGTATTGGTCCATTTGATCGACCTTTGTTGTCCTTGTTATTTATTTATTTTATTTTTAGTTGTTACAGACGGGACCCTCCACTGCTTTGTCATTCATACATGTACTGACACAGGAAGTGGTTGTTAGGCTTTCCTCCATGGCACAGGTATCTGAAAATAGGAGCACACTGCGTGTTTCTGTGATGAATCATCAGGAAAAACAGGAAATTATTAAAGAGAATAGAATGTGAGAGATGGAAATGCACATTCACTCTGCTTTTCTATCAGTACTCAACTACTTCCCCCCCCCCCCCCCCCCCCCCCTTTTTTTTTTTTTTTTTTTTTTTTAGAATTCTCTTCCTGACTGTGATGTAAAGACTGTTTAAAGTTAATCTGTCCCTTTTTAACCCATAAATACTTCTTTGTACAACACACTCCGTAGTTAGTGTGGTAAAAATAAAAGTAGAATAATTTTTGAAAGTTCTGATAAATATTTCATTTCAGATATATGCAAAAATATTTATTTTTTCCCAATAAAACCATTTACAGTCAAGCTTCTCCTAACAATTACTTTTATATTTTCCTTTGTAGCCAGAAATGCTAGTTTTCTAATAGGGTTGTCAAACAAAAAATCAGATCTTAATTGATACAGTGGAATTAGCTACTCATTTCAACAGTATTGATACCAACAGTGCCGTTTCTGTCTCATGCAACTGACACAACTTCACATAACACCTCCCCTCACTAGTTACTGAACACATGAACATTCATCCAACACTATTGAGAGGTCAGTAAAGCTCCAGTTTCAACATCATGAAGTACTGAACAGTTATCATAAATGTTAACCTGGCTGGTGCGCACGTTACTGTTAGTTGCTTAACTATTAGCTATTATCCGATAGCCACACACCCTGCCTCACTGGGCATAAACTAGTATACTCTCAGTGCCGCTCCCAGGCTCGGATAAATGGGAGGGTTGCATCAGAAAGCACACGCTGTGGAAATAAGGTACATTTATCGGATAGCCACATCGGTTAAGTTATCATTAAAGTTGTGGCTAGCAGCTGGAGCTAATAATAAAACTATAATGTTAATGTTGGCGCAGGCAAACATTAGTTCTGCCTGTATGTAATGTTATAGTATACAGAGTTGGATTAATAGGGTAGTACAATTACTTGTGTCTAAAAAGTATTCTCTTAAAGTCCCAGATTGAAGCTAAGAAAGTTGACCAGCAACAGTGGCACCCTACCTTAGCCACAGGATTCGTTTAACAATGAATATATGAAGCTGTGTCAGCAGGCATTGCCTAAGATGTTCACAGGAAATCGCTAGACCTGCATTCTACATGTATTGTCAGATTCGTCTTCTTTTTTTTTATTTTTTTATTTTTTTTACCTGACCCGTTTGGTTCTTTAGCCGTCAGAATTGTTGTCTGAAGGCCAGCAAAAATACCCAACGGATTTGCGTTACCAAGTGGATCATCATGGCCTTGCCGTATTGGTCCATTTGATCGACCTTTGTTGTTATTATTTAGTTATTTTATTTTTAGTTGGTATTGTCGGCTTCTTCGTAATGAAAGTAACAATGAGGCCCTAAGATCCAATTTAAACTCTTACTTTTTGTTTTTAAGTCACTCAACGCCCGAGCCCCCCCCTACTTGTCAGAGCTCCTCTCTGCCTATGCTCCAGGAAAACCCACGAGATCTAGTTTAAAACTATTGTTGTCCATTCCACGGACTAACCTCAAATCTCGTGGTGATAGATCCTTCTCTGTGGCAGGTCCCAGACTTTGGAATAGTCTCCCCTTTAATATTAGATCTGCTCAAACTCTTGAGCAATTTAAATCTTTACTAAAGACACACTTTTACGCTCTGGCTTTTAACACATTATGACCCAAGCATTTTGGATTTATCTGAATTAGTTAGTATTGTTTCAATTCTTCTATTTTATTGTTTCTATTGTTATTATTGTATTACACTGTAGTTTTTAATTTTATTGTTATTGTTAAGCACTTTGTGCAGCATCGGCTGTTGGAAATGTGCTATATAAATAAATCTGACCTTGACCTTGACCTAATATCAAGTGCTGTGTTGTGGCTTTAATCTGTTTGGCTTATGGAGTAGTTGCTGTAAAGCTCCTGAGACTCATTCTGTGCTGTAGATGTAAAACAGACCCAGTAGATGCACTGGGATAATCCTTGGTCTGTGGTAATCGGGAGTGTAAATCTATTTGTCTGTCAAATGCCAGATGACAAAAGGCGGCCACCATGATGCACAGAATCTGGTGCTTTCTGGCAGATGGTTATTAGAGCCTTCTTACAGCACTGTGCCTAAATGACCTTTTTTTTTTCTTTCTTTTTTTTTTTCTTTCACTGAACACATTTTATGTATGTTTCGTATTTACAGTCCTTGTGTTTTGTGCGTTGGTAACCCAGGATGTGTGTGGCACAGAAAAAGGGTGTGATGGGAACGGCATTGCTCAGACAGGGTATAGACATGGTTCAGAGACCCCGACAACTGTTCTGGGATGTGGTAAAACACCCCTATCACCACCAGAATCCCCAGCCACCACAACAAACACCCAGACATATGTAGGTCTGTCAGGATACCACCCAGTGCCAGGGTGTTGGCATCAACCACTTTGCCACCGGCAGTGTGAGGGCATCAGAAGCAGCGTCCAAGAAGAAAACAGTGCCCCCCCCCCCCCCCCCCCCAAAAAAAAGGACATAAGAATATGAACTGTGTAATTATGTTGTATGAGTGACGTTTAGACTTAGTGATGAATATCACTAAGGCTCCTTGGTTTGGGTTATGTCTAACATACAAAATAGGACAGTGGTCTGCAAGGTTTTAGATGTATTTTTATTTAGACTTTTTTTTTTTTTTTTTGAAGGATACAATTTGGGTGTTTTAATCCAACCAGAAATAGACACAAAGGGAAAAAAGGCAGTGACATCACCGATCCCTGATAGAAACCTGTGAGGAAAATGAATCATAAATGCAGCTATTTTGAAATAAAAAAGACAAGGTTTTTTTTTTTTTTTTTTTCCTGAGGTGACTGGAGATGTGGGGGGTGGGATTTAGAGGAATTCGGGAAGCCGAATGTAGTCAAAGAGCAGGAAATGGAGGTGGAGCCAGATAGATGGGAGACGGAAGAGGAGAGGTGGAGGGGGATCTGTCTATAAGCGCAGTGATGCGGCACAGAGTGTACTGGTGATGACTCAGCTGGCTCTCCATATAGCTACCAATCACTCTCCTCCTTGGCCCCCCACCTCCCCTCCGTCTCTCTTTCTCGTTCTCGCTGCTATTCGGTGACTCTCTTAAAACTACAGCTCTAATTGGTTGATGATTACTTACCATGCTGGCTCTCGGATTATGACAAATATCCAGTTAAGCTCTTTCACTCCACCTTGCTTCCTGTCATTCATAGTTTGCAACTCCCTGCAGATTGGTACAGCCGTGCATTCCAGGCTTACTCTAAATGGCATTGCCTTGGAGGCAAGGCCCTATTTGACTGTTTTTTTGTTTTGTTTGTTTGTTTGTTTGTTTGTTTGTTTGTTATTTAAATAATTGTTAACACTGTTTGTTTGTTTTGACTTACCAGTAACATTTATAGCTTTAAGTCTTGGAGGGGGTGAGGGTGTGCTGGGTTATTTCACTATGAATCAATGCACCCTGTTGCATTATTCTTTACAATTTTTGTCTTAAAATAATAGCAAGGTTGGAATCATCATTCTGAAAGAAGCCTGATTTCTTGCATTCATGTGAGCATAGTCTCCATCTGTTCCTCTTTTCTTCTCTTACACACTGTCTTGACTGCTCTCTGTCTGTCTCTCTCTCTCTCTGACACTCTCCTCCATTAACATCACTTGCCTCTGTTCCCTTTCTGTCTCTTTTTCTGTCAGCAAGGCTCCTCCTCCTCTCTTTTCTCTAAGCACAATATGGAATGCGGTGTTAAGTATCAACCTTCCATGCAACTGTGATACTTCCTCCTCAGTCGGCCTTGCTGTGCGCTCACCTTACCTGCTCCGGCTCCATTCAGTCTCGCCTCCACAATCGCCCCCAGAGGCACAGCGGACCCCTCCTCCCTTCCCCTGTCCTTGTCACCCCAGCAGCCTCTCACATCCATCCTTCCCTTCTTCTGTGCACTCATCCAGTAGCTCTAGGGTAGTCACGCAGGCTTAACCCTCGCTGCCTCCTTTTCTTGTTAGAGACATGTATGAAACAATGATATGGAGACAGACGCTTGAATTATGTGCAGCACACTTGCAAAGCGACTCACACAGACAGAATGAAATTCAGACCTGAGCACCCCCCCTCTGACACACATACACACATATCATCAACCTCTTGTACAGCTGCCACGTATTAGCCTCTTGAAGTGTGCATGTTGACTGTTGTCCAGATCCACGGGGAACGGTGCCATCTGCTTTCAGCAATCGAGTACTTTGTTTGTGACCGTTATCCTCCGACAAGACATTTGAACCGCAAAGATGCACAGCGTAGCACTTGGGTCATTGAGCTTTTCATTGCACCAGCTCCTGCGCTCACGCATGCTCTCACGCAGATCGCGGTGCGCACAGTCACACATTCACACCCCATTAAGCCACCTCTCGTGCGCGTCAGTAAAAACCTCAAAGACTTTAATGGCCGTCTCTCATTTCATTTAATCTGCCTAGAGGAAGACCGGGAGGCGGCCCAGTAGCCCTGATTAATAATAGGCTTTGGAAACGCAGCCTCTCTCTGCCATACACTTGGGCTCCCTGGCTCCAAAACACCTCCACACACTCCAACTCTCAGGCCACCACTGCTCTTCAAGTTTAACTTTAAACCCCACTATTTAGAATGTGTTTTACAAATTATCTAAGAAGTATGTTGAGTATTGGATTTGGGGGGATTTTCTTTTTTTCTATTTTTGATTTTAGAAGCTCTGGAACTGCCCATATGTGTAGTTCAAATGGCAGAAATCTTCTATGTCTTTTCGTTATATTCCTGTTGTGTTGGAATAATTGAATTTGACACATTACAACAGCTTATGGGGTTGGATTAAACCACACAGGTCAAATTCTGTATCCAGCTATATTAAAACATCTCAAAGAGCACCAGCATGCCTTGGTTCACTTTCAAACTCTTCTGTTTGTTTCTTTTCAGGTGGTACTAGAGTGTGTGCTGCAGAAAGACCTAGTATACAACAAGGTCAACCCCATCTTCCACCACTGGAGGATCAACGACAAGAAGTTTGGACTGACCTTTCAGAGCCCTGCTGATGCTCGTGCTTTTGACCGGGGAATACGGAGGGCCATTGAGGACATTAACCAGGGTGTGTTTTGCCTTTTTGTCTGCATGCGTGTGTGTGTTTGTTTTCTTTTTGCTAGTTTAGAACAGGTCAAACCAGATAACAAAGCCAATAGAAAGCCAACAGAATGCACCTTAACTTAACAGTCCATCAGCCAGCATTGGCTATTGTTTCCATATCAAGAAATCAAGGCAGCCCACAGATTTTTTCCCCTCTACTACCCTCACCACCTTTCAAACTCTTACTCGATCGACAAAACATCACATTTGTTTAGAATTCCCACCTAGAGTTTGCACTGTGTGTCTTAGCAACCATTCAGTACATGTAAAAGTTGGATGTAGATGGATGTATGCACATGAATGTGGTGTGTATTCTACTGGTGTGCATTCACAGCCTGCATTCCTGCTTGTTTATCTTGGCTTGTAAAGGCTGACCTAGCATCTGTTCTAGAAGAGATGTGTGCCGTTGATTACCTTTGATGACTCCTCCGCCAATGCTACCTGCTCTCTCACCCAAGCTTGAACCCTCCTGTGTTCTCTTATCAAGCCCAGCTGCCCAGATAAGCTTGCCACATCCGTAGAGACTGGCAATGCAATGCTTTGCTCAGACAGTGGGTGATAGAGGGCAGGAGAGGGTTGGTGGGAAAGACAAGAAACTCATAGAATGGATCGCAACCTGAGATATGGGCTGAGCTTCACTCAGAAGAAACTTGACCAGACTGGGCTTTTGTCCTTCTCTGTCTTGGCAAGATAGTTTGAGGACTGGCTAGACTAGTCTAACAAAATTTTGTATTTGGACTGAATGTGGCATTTATATATTTTAAAGCTAAGATAGGTATTTACTTTATGCGTGGAACTGAGTGGGCAGGTTTAGGTCCTAATGAGCATTATTTTTCAGCACAGTGCCAGAGGTTGCAAAGTCATCCAATTAGTAGGAGAATTGCCAACTCAGCAATCTGCTATCCAGCCCTGTGTTATACAAGATGCTGGTCGACCGGCTGGCTGGCTGGCTGAGGAGCTGTAATATCCTTTACACTCTAGACCCAGGAATCATGGGGAGCATAGAGGAGGTACAGCGGAACATTTGTAAAGGTTTATCGCCACTGAGCATCAGTTGCTTCTTGCCCACAGCCGTTTATCTGAGATTTGAACTTCCTGGGCACAAGTCCACACCATCTAGGTAAAAGGTAGTCATGTAGAACTTGCTTTGCAAGCTGCTTTTCCTGTAAATTTCACATGAAGATAACGAACCGGCAATAATAGCGTACTTCATTATCACAGGGTCATCTTCTAGGATGATTAGTGTCTCTTTTAAACAAACCAAAATTCGCTCCCAGTTTCTTAAATGTCTTCTATTTTGGTACGCTAAAATGATGTGTGGAAACCTGAGGGGTTTTGTTTTGAATGGGGTGTTGGCATTTGAAGATGTGAGCTGGGAAGCTGTTATGGTCTTTTGTCACAGTTTGACAACAAAATATCAGTAACATATCTGATATTCATGATTTGAGGCCGTTTCAGTACTGTTCACATAATCAGATGGCAAAGAGGCATGGATATCTCATGTAGCAGGGCCCGGGTGATTGTGAAGATTCTCATTCAGAGACTGTATAGTCTTGGTGTGCTAATAAATGCTTCGGCTTCTTCCTGTGAATGTCAGCTACAGCAGGTGATGGTGGGGTTTCATTCCCTTGCCTTTCTCTCTCTCTCTCCCCCCTCCCACCCCTGCTGTCCTCTCCTCCCTCCGTTCTCCTCTCTCTCCTGGCATCTTCTGTATTCTGCCAGTGTTGTGTAATGCCTCTCCTCAGTTCTTCTGTATTCCAGTTGCATCGTTCTGCTGCTGGACTGCTGCGTGAATGTGTGTGGGGGAGAGAAGAGGAAGGAAGGGTGTGTGTGTGTGCGTGTGTGTGTGTGTGCGTGTGTGTGTGTGCGCACGCGTATCTGCGTGCACGCACACGTGTGTATCAGTCTTGCAGTCCTCTGTTGCCATGGCAACGTCAGGCACATGGCTCAGGCAGCTTTGTGGCCCAGCGCTGCCAGAGTTGGGCTGCAGGAGGCCTCTTTCTCTCAGTAGTGGAGAAATGCATACACACACACACACACCTTTCTCCATGTGACTCAGCGACAGACAGACAGACTGATGGACAGACTGTGTCTAACACAAGCTCAGTGAATTCTTCTGTCCTCTCTGTGACAGAGATCACATTACTGTGTTTTTCTGCATTCTCTCTCTGAATGCAGACAGGAAGATTGATGCCTCAGTGCTTTAAATAAAGCCTCAGCCTCAGCCTAAATAAGTGAACCAAAGTTGAAAAAGAACCTATTTTTCCCCCTTGGGTGCAAATATATTCACCACCCCCCCCTCCCCACATTCAGATAGTTTTGTTCTTGCTTTCTACAGCATTGCCAAACTGAAATGTCCTTAAACATTGATTCTTTTTTTTAATTTATTTTTTTCAATGTATAAGCTGGTGCTTTCATCAGTGGTTTTTATGTGTTAATTTAAGCTGACTGAAACCACAATAATTTGATTGGCACTGATATTTTTTAGTAAATGGCTGCATTTTATGTTAATTCTGACCATATGCTTGGAAGTGCATAGGTATAACTCATCGTTCTGAACTCAGCTTTTAGATTTTATACTTCTGATGATATTACCTGGTGAATATTATCAAATTATTAACTTTAAATGTGATTTAACAGTTCTTTATACAACGTTATGCACATATTAACTCAGATTTACTTCAATTATTGTTCTGTAAGAGTAAATGTCTGCTGTCTGTAAAGCAACACACACCTGCACGAATGAGTGGTTAACTGGTGGCATCTTTTAGTTGTGTAATGCTTTATTTTTGGTTATTTTTCTTGGATTTGGTTACATTAACAGCCATATATTACACATACTAAAAATGTAGGTTTATTCCAAGAAAAGTTTTTATCTTATGTCACAAAACGGTGGTGTTGCATTCTGCTTGTTGTGATCTGACAAACCTCAAGACTTCACTGGACTACGTGCAGGGAAATTGGCAGACTTTATTCAATTACACCTTCACCAAGCTTTAAAAAAAATATTCAGACTGCATACATTAAACAAGTTATTTCACATTGTTGACATAAGCACCATTAAAATGTTTTCTTTTTAAAAGTGATGTTTGTGACAATAGTGTTCAGCAAAACACTATGAAAATATAAGTAGTGTACGTGTCTTTCTTAAGATTGACTTCTCCTGTAGATTGTGTAATGTGTGCAGTGATGAAAAACGTTAGCTCTTTCCTGCACCTTGGTAACTGAGGTGTTTGGGGTGCGAAAATGGCACGTGGGTTTTTAGCCGAGGTCACGGTTACATTATTCTCTGCATGCTTATTTTATTAACTTCTGTGAACCCCACTAACACAAAGCAGCTTTCATTTCCCCATTAGGCCACAGGCAGAAGAAAGCAGAAGTCTTGAACTATTCCGGCCCGACAAGAGTCAGCGTGGTAACTTTAAACCATGCTTAGGGGGGAACAGTTTGAGAAACAAACAAACAAATATAAATATTTTGTTGGTAGAAGGAAGTTGCTGAAAGATTCAGACTGACGCAGGTTGTCGCCTGGGTTCTTTGAATTTTTACCCTCTAGTCTTCCCTTGCTTTTGTCAATCAAATTTAGCTATGAGAGTTTTGTGTTGTATACTTTGCCTCTTTGAGCTGTTGTTGAGTTCTCGTACCTTTCTCTCTTTCAGGTTGTCGACCGTTTGGGGAGGGCGATAATCCAGAGGATGGACTACCGGTGAGTGACATTAAGGTTTAGTAAAGAAAACCTGTGTTGCTATGACTGAAAAGAGTGAAGTTCTCTCTGCTTTGTCACCGACTCTGAAATGACATGATCCACATGTTTGGTTGGGGTCTGATCTGTCCCAGCCAGGTGCTGACACCTGCCTTTGTTGTCTCACAGTTGTTCTTAGAGATTTACAGATGTTTAACCAGTGTCAGCCAGACCCTGAGGTGAAGCTGGGTGTTGGCCAGCAAATGTGGTGTACTCTAACTCTGCAGCTGTCAGTCTTGTCGAGATTGAAGATGATATATTATCACCTGGAGGATTCATCTTTACTAGTCAAATAAGGCTTTAGGATGTTGATGTTGTCTTAGCTGAAAAAACAAGGTACTTTAAGGTGCTCAGTAGATAGTTGTGAACTCGCGTTTAGCCTGTTTAAGCTAATCTCTCCATGATGCTGACGTCAGGGTCGCATCTCGTAAGACTCTTTATTCTTCCTTTGCGTGAAGATAGGACTCTGACTTTAGCTAACTAAATTTGGGACCAACTAAACCTGTACACAATAACTGCATGCACCATGTATTGTACCAACAACAACACTCAGTGCCTTTGCACAGCGGTTGACTGTCACCATGTGTGTTTAAGAATGTCACGTTCTCTTTAGCAGAGAAAGGCAGCAGGTGTATAGTTCAAGGCAACACACCCTTGGTAATTTGTTTTAGATATCTGTCCTTTTACAGGAAAGCCAGCCAGCCACCTGTTCTGCTTCTGATTGCAAATTTGATAAAGGCACATTAGTAGGAAGGGCAGCTCTTGTAGGACACATTTAGTGACAGTATAGAAGCCTCTGACACTGTTAAGCAATCCAATGCGCCAGTGCTGTAAAGAAACCCTACACATAATAATGATTAACTGTTGTGCAACACTGAGGTGTGTTGATTCACCTCTGATCATTTCCTCCACTCTGCACACTGTATATGGAATAGACAGAACCACGTTTGTGGTCTCTTGTTGACTTCATGCTGGACCTCATGTGAATTAAATTTTTAGCTATGAACCTCCCAGAGGCTTATACTTACCTCTGATCTGCTCTGTACTTGCCCATCTGCATGATGCAGACTAGAAGAGCAGTGATGGAGAAGAAAGTGGTGTTCCAGTTCTTGTGGCAAAGTTCCTCTTTAAGGAATCAGCCTGAACATACAGGAAATCCAATGGCACCGCTGTTGCTAGGCAGCGGGGGGAAGGAGGGGTAAGGGGTGCAGCCAGAGAGGGGTAGAAAGGGGGTGTTCAGCAAGCCACCGAGGGTGTCACCATGGTGATTTGGCATCCGAATGTTGCGGTCAGAGACCTGGGCTACAGAAAAAGAGAAGTGAACCAGAGGCTGCGGCCAGAGAAGCAGCAAATACCACCACACAGCAAAGTGTTAGCCGAGCTGTGTGGCTCCAAGCTCCATCACGAAGTCACGTCAGTGTCTGTGCAGATAAATGATGACTTTCAAAAAAAAAAAAAAAGTACAGAAGCTTTGCTGCATGTCACCCCCTCCCAACCTTTCTGTGGCTCCCTCCATCTGCCATGTGTGGGTGTGTAAAAGGCAAAATGCAAAAAAAGCATAAAAGAAAGAAAGAAATTGTTATGACCACTAGAGGTGGGAAATGGATAGTAATTTCATTCACTTCACACAGAGTCATGAAATAATCACTCTAGTAAGTCAGATTAGTTGCTGTATTTGGAGCGTGTGCACTTTCTGCTAATATTTGGCACCAGAATGTTAATAATTGTATCACAAGAGGAAGCGGTGTGATGATGCATCAAGATTTCAAAATGTTGTCCCACCCCTGGTTGACCACACGTGTAGTTTTTATTAGTGGTAGGTCTTTTTAGAAGCAGTAGCAGCTCTCTATGGATTTGCTGTGACCTTGTGCCAAAAACAGATGCCAGAGGTTACCGGTACCATGAAGCCTTGTTTTTGTTCCTTGATTAAATGGCTCTAAAAATCGACGGGTATCAAGATTTGCTGGAATTCATCCTAGCCTTGCATTGTTACAAAGATTTGTGTGCGTCGTGTATGTGCACGCACACACGCGTGAACTGTCAGTGTTCGTGCGCTGAAGATGGTCTTCTCCACCCACATCCTGCCCACTGAGGCTGAGCACCCACATGTATGCCCTTCACAAGCTTACCACATTCTTCCTCTCACTCAAAAAACACACACACACACACACACACACTGAACATGCAACATATTTCACCCATAGAGAAAAGTGGTTGCACAACACCCTACTCAGCTGTGATGACCCACTGCCAGGAATTATGCTGTACTGCTACAGTCCTTCCGCTAGTACTAAGTAAAATATGTATGTGAGGGTTTTTTGTTCTTTTGTTTTTTTTCTTTTCTCGAATACCACAGGAAAACATCCACATCTAATTTAGAACTGGCAGGAAGTTTTCTCTTATCTGTTTTGTACACATGGGTTTTGTTGGCCAGTGAGTTTCACAGCCTCATTCTGACCGATGATGTCGTTTTCTATGAGACATCTCTAAGCTGTGAAGAAAAGTAATTTAAAGTAGCCATTTGACATTTTGTGAAATATGCCTTTTATTCTCTTTTGCTGTGAATTTGACAAAAATCTACAAAAATGTATTTGTAGATTGATGTAACTCAGCAGGCCAGAAGTTGGTTACATACATCTCACCTCATTCTTACAAATAAAGACTCACTTCCGAAAACAGCCAACCACTCCTTTAGGACACATCAGGAGTGGGCTTTTTTAAAATGTTACATTTTTTTATTTTAAGCTGGCAGGACCCAGAGATGAGCACCCATCAGGCTTCTTTCTAGCCTGTGAGAAACAAGCTCATAGAGAAGTAAAGCATGTATTCATGTTTGCATTCAAATATCCAGGCACGCACACAAAACGTTCCTTTGCTTTGTTGAAGTGTGTGTCGTAAGCTTTTAGTATGTGGGCCAGCCTTCCCTGTCCTCAACCCCTGTGCCTTTGAGGGCGGAAGTGCATGGATCCCTGATGTTGGTGTGGAGCCAGGTTGCCCGTGGCTCCGCACCACCTACAACGCCCTCTCTGCATTCCTCCCCCTTCTCGTCTCCTCCCTCAAACAGCCACATCTCTAGGGTCAGATCAGCTCCAGATTGGCCCCCACGCATGCCTTTGAATAGTGGGGGCTTGGGCTAGCACTTTAAAAGGAAGCCCAAGTCTGTTTCCCATTTGCCCCGCCGCCCCTCGCTCCTTTCTCTCTTTCTCTCACATACACATACAGCTGTCATCTGGCTTTTTAAGTTCTCTGCTGCATTTCTCCAGCTGGAGCTGGTTTATGACATTCCCTCGGCAGACTCTTTGGCCTCTCGCTCCCTCTCCCCCCCTCTCTCTCGCTCTAGCTCTCTCAGACGCGCACACACAAATACAACACAATCTCATTTTTTCCTGCTCTGTTCTTTCTCTTCCCTCTGCCTCCAATGTCTCCTGTTCCTCACATTCCCCTGCAGACGCTGTCGATGTGTGTTGCACCACTTGGTATGTTTGGAGGCAATGAAGGAACAAAGTCACACACACGCACACAGACCATGTGTTAGCAGTCTGTGGGGTGGGTGGGGTAGGGGGCTAGTGGAGGAAAGGGGGGGGGGGGGGGGGGTCAAAGGAAGCATCTCTTAGCAACCACAGGACAGTAATTACTGTAGCAGCAGCTGGGAGCAAACCAGATTTCCGCTGTGCGTTAAAGCACTGGCGTGGGCTACTTTACACACGGCACTGACTAACTACAGCCAGCACCACCTCCACACACAGAAAAGAGAGAGGGAGAGAAGGTGGGAGAAGGAGAAGAGAGGAGGACTAACCCTGCTTTGATGAGGTCGAGATGTGTGTGTGGGGGGGGAAAAGAGGGTCAGCTAGCCAGTGCATACGAGGCTCGAATACGGTCCGATCGAACTCGAAGACGCCTCGGCATGCATCCATCTGTGTTTGTGTATTTTCGGTTGCGACACGCAGAGAGAAAGAACCTTCAGTTTAGCGGGGTCACTTTGAGACATCACAGGAGCGTTTAGAAATAGGCAGGCACGTCCGTGAATGTGAAGTTTAGCCTCGTTTTGAGGGCGACCGGTACACAGTTCTGCTTATTTTCCCGTATCTCGCGTGAACGTTTGAATAAGCTGGAAGTTGTGAACATAGTTGCACTAAAATCAAGCTCCACAAAATATCACAAGGCTCTTAACATAATAACTATCCTCCCCCAACTCTCATCACCTCTGCATGCATGAATCATGAAAATCACTGCTGCTTTTGATTTTTGTTGCCATGAGTACTTAAAGTATGAGGCTATTGCTGTTGGAGGCTCCTTTTTTAAATATAATTTCTGTAGATGTGTAAAAATATTTTTCCTGCATTTGATGTCCTCTGTGTCATTCACAAGATGTTATTTATAGGCCGATTGATGTCAACAGTGAGCTTTCTTCTTGTAATTGTTGGAAGGAATTAATTGTTCGCTTTCACGTTGCAGCGCATGGTTTCCAACATCTCTCTTTTTTTCGGCATTGTCAAGAGCCTTTTTAGGCCAGTGTTTGTAGATTTTTGCATCAGCTAAAATGTTTGTGGGAACACATGTAAGGCTGATGGGAACTCTGAGTTCTTAACAGAAGGGTCTTGAGTCATCTACACAGCTCAGTCATTTGGACAAGCGTGGGTGCAGGATGCCCCCTGGTGGTTAAAGTGGAACACACACACACACACACACACACACACACACACACACACACACACACACACACACGACAGCCTACACACACTGAGTCAAAGCTGTTGTAATCATGAAAACTGAACTGATTGACCATTAGAGCTTTTAACAGTGAAGCAGTATCGTGAAAAGTGAGAATGGCTTTTTTCAGGGGGGATTAACAAAAAAAAATTGATAATTTGCAGATTTTTTTGGTAAGCAGAGTGACTAAAAATAATTACAAAAGTTGTTATTGCATCATCAGAGTGTTAATTCACTAGATTTTCTTTGTGACGTGTTACTAAGGAAGAAATTTGAACATGTTTTAAGTTTCATCCTGTTTCGCATACTTACCTGATTCTGTATACCTGTAGGTGTGTGATGAGCCTCCTTCCATCTGTACCCCGATGAAAGAGCCCTTCTCTCCTCTGAACAATGTCGTCTCCACCGAGCCATTCAGGGGCTGCTACGTTCGCGCCCAGCCCTTTGACGAGTTCCCCTCCAGCAACAGGCGCTACCTGCCTCCACAGGTTTGCCTTTGCCTTACTGGCTTATATCAATATATAATTCTTTAAATTAAGGTACTTTTTATGTAGTATTTTCCACAAAGTGTTGATTTCTAGTCTTTCTAGCAATCTGACTTATTCCTCTTTTGATTTTCTTCTTTAAGTCAACTCGCCGTGTCAGTTTTCGCATGGATGAAGAAGAGATCGTCCGCATCAACCCACGCAAAGACGTGCTCATCCGTGGCTACGAGGACTACCGTCACCCTGTCATGTGGAAACCTGAACCTGACCGTGAGGACCTGGATTTCCCCACTGCATTTCACAAACTGGACAGTAAGAAGTGCGAGTACCTCTTCCCCGATGGTCCCGGTGGAGACTCCCACTCAGGCCCCGGAATGGGTATAGGAACAGGTATAGGGCTTGGGCTGGGCAAGGACACGGCCATCAAGACTCAGCCGTCGCCCCTCATGAAGTCCAAAAAGAGCAGACGGCGGCGAGAGGACGGCGAGCGTTCACGGTGCATCTACTGTCGGGAGATGTTCAACCACGAAGACAACTGGCGGGGGCAGTGCCAGGATGCCCCCGACCCAATTAAACAGTGCATCTACAAAGTCAGCTGTATGCTATGCGCCGAGAGCATGCTGTATCACTGCATGTCTGACTCAGAGGGTGACTTCTCAGACCCCTGTTCATGTGACACTTCTGACGAGCAGTTCTGTCTGCGCTGGTTGGCCCTGGTGGCGCTCTCGTTTATCGCACCCTGCATGTGCTGCTACCTGCCTCTGCGCGCGTGCCACCACTGTGGCGAGGCCTGCCGCTGCTGTGGGGGCAAGCACAAGGCCGCGGGGTGACCCGACACCGGACACTGGGACGCCATCAAAGCTAGCAAACAAAGGAAGTGGATAAAAGCGGAAAATTATAAGCTGGCATCCTTTTTTCATTCCCCTCTCAGACGGGGTGATATGTTGTTGATCCCCACTTTGAGGGCTTTTGGAGATTTCAGTTTGTGTTTGTCGCCGACAAGCAGCAGCGGAGGACAAAACCATATGCTTTGTGGGGGGTAGGGGGGCTCTGAGCATCAAGCTAAGCTCAGGAGCTTAAGCTGAGGAGAAGAAGAGGAGGAGGAGAAGTCACGATTAATAGACTTGGAGATGTTACTACACATCTGCACATGCAAACACACACCTCTCTCACATTCACACTCATAAGCCAGGCCACAAATATCAGACTTCTAGTACAAGTTATGTGTAACTTCATGAAGGAAAATTGTCTTTTGTACAGAGAGCGACGACTTCACGACAAAAAAAAGAAAAAGAAATCAAAACTATTCTGCGCTGAGGAAAAACCGTACTTGCTGTTTGGGTATGCTAAAAGGGATATGTTTTTGCTTGTTTGTGAATTTGCAGTTAGGTAACAGTGGCCTTTCCTTCATGGCTTAAGCATTCGCTGACAATGTAATTATTAGACAGAGAAAAGTGCACTATAAAATGATATTCCCCCCGAGTAAAGGTAATCCTCTGAAATTCTTGTGGTATATTAACCACCGTGTTCTATTGTAATTTTAATGCTTGAGAGTAGTTGCTGTGGTGGATGTCTGGCCATTTGATTTCCTTCTTTCCTTTCCATCACTTTTTTTAAGCAGAGTAACAGATTGATTTTGAAGGTCCACCTTGGCACAGCTTGCACAGTTCATTTAAAAGACGTTAAAATGACTAACTCGCCTTCCTGAGGTGATTTAGATCGTTTGATTGCATTCCAAAATAAAGGGATCGATTCTACGATTAGAAGGGAAAAATATGGTAACAACTTCACTACATTAAACACCCCCTCCCCCCCCATATATTTTTAGTTCCTCATAAGAAAATTGCATTTTAGAACCATATAAATAGAAACCAACACACAACAGTTTCATTTACTTCAGTGAATCTCAGTTATAGTCCAGTTATTTACTGCTGTAGTGAAATTGGTGGGGTTTTTTGTTTGTTGTTATTTTCTTTTCTTATTTTCCTGCTCATTTTTACAATTAGTTCCTAATCGAGTGTTAAAATGTTGCTCAACCAGCAAGTTTTGTTTTGGTGAGGTAAGGGGTTACAGTGCTCCTTGGTTAAAATGACATGGCACTTAAATTAGACTATTCTTTGACTGATAAAACTCCAGATTTTGGAATTAGCCTGTTCAAATATTAAGTTAAAATCCTGTTTTTGTTTTGTTTTGTTTTTTTTAGTGGGTTAAAAATAAAAGAGACAAAACCAAAAAAACAACCCTCTTTTTAAAGCACTGCTCTCCAAGCTTTGGTTGCAGCACCCTCTTAAATTCCCTTGTTTGACCTCTGAATCTTTCTGTTTTTCCCCTTCAAATGTTGTGCAAATGTGGTTATTACATTGTTCCTTGAAAGTTAGTCCACTCCTTCCATGAATGAATGAATGAACGAACGAGTGAAGGAATGAATGCATTGTTTTGGGAACGCTGAGCATCTCAGCTATTAAACCCTGAGATGTTCTGTGTGTGTGTGCATAGGTCTGCATACGCAGAGGTGGTTTTATGTTACGTAACGTCACCAGTGACTACGTGATTCAGGCTTTGACTCATAACAGTACTGACCACCATCCTGCTTTTGGAAGCCCTGGCTTCAGAGTAAACAAAGTAATGAAATGCACTCATCGGCTTTCTTGCCAAGTTAGATTGAGAAGAGTGACGCTCGTTCTGTTAATATGAAGACCGAAAGCAGGTGGAAGCAGCTAACCGATATCTCTAAATTGCATGAATCCCTTTTCCCTTTAAATTAAAAAAAAAAAAAAGTAATCAAAAAGCGCATTTTTAAAAAAATGAATTACATATGGATGCACGGATGTTTAAAAATAAATTGGCCAACGCCAGCATGATATTTTTCCACATTTTAATGTGTTTTTTGTTGTTATTTATTTCTGTCTTTGTCCAGGGAAACAAAGAAATCTTCACCCTAAATAAGACTGTTAAAAATCTTCTTCATCACATTGGGGTTTTTTTTGTTTTGTTTTTAATACTCACAAGAAGAAGAAAAAAAGGCGGCGTGGAGACCAGGGATTATGGAATGTCAGTGAAATTCGGAGTCTTGTAGTGATGACAGATGGAATAACAGTTAGCGGTGCAAAATGGCTAGAAGCAACAATTTGAAACAACTACCAATGGGATGGCAAGGGATACTGCTGACTGACAAAAGATGGGGCAGGAAATAAGGTTTCCTATGCAACCAGTGTCTGAAAAGTCTGCTAGCAGCTGTCCGCTGCAAAGCGAGAGGTGGCAAGCGAAAATCACTTTATATATGGACAGGGCTATAGCCAAAATTAATGACCAGAAATATTGTCCAATTGGATTTCCTGGTAGGCCAATATCGGTTGACGAGGGCAGCATGTCGACATCTGTAGTCCACTGCACAAACATGGTATGACCTGTAAATTGGTAACCTCAGGAGATGGATTATGTTTGCCTCCGTTTCAGTCTTAACTACACTTCATATTTTGTAAACAGATGTGAATGATGATAATCTTCTGGTCTAACTCTTGGCAAGAAAGACACTATCCTGCACTCCTCACCCAAATGTCCAAATTTAAAACCCTTTGGGAAACAGTATCTACATGGACTGTTTGGCAGTCTGACCCAACAGAATATTCAAAATTGAACTTTGAATAAAAGTCACTACAAGAACAGCTTAGTTTGGACATCTGGCTGCAATAACCCAAATGCTCCCTAACTGCAAAGTGTAATCCACCTCAGTGGGTTTTTTTTTTTTAAAATAGCAAATTTGGTACAACATCCAAATGCTGTTATTATCAGATATGCATGTTTTCCCACCTCCTGTCACTCAAAAAAGGAAAAAAAAGAAAAAAAAAAAGAAGAGAGAAACCACACCTCACTTAGTAGTACAAGAGAACAATTTATCTTCCAGATTCCTCCCTAACCAATGCTCCCTTTACTTTCTATGCAAACCTTCGAATGTGGGGAAACGCATTGACCTCTTGGCGGACTGAGTCAGTGACTAGACAGGACATTTTAAATACTATATATAGGTAGACGACAAACCCCTGGTACCAAACTCCAAACACCTGTAAATATGTAACACTATATTTAAGTACTGATAATAATCCCAGTTTTTTGTTTTTTCGTTTCTTCTTTTTTTTGTCTTTGAAATTTTAAAGATAGAGTTGTATTTATCGTTGCTGTCAGCATATACCGTAGCTTGAAATGACAGCATTTGTACATAGGTCACCTTTTAGTATTATTTCACATTGAAAAGTAGAGGGCGTTTGTGATGGAAATGACTATTGAGTTTCTAATAGAGTTCCTCTCTAGTTTTGTATGGTAGAAGGAAGGATAGTGCTAACACGGTACAGTAGTGGCAGTCCACTTGTTTTTTAAGTTTGAGATATATATATATATATATATATATATATATATATATATATATATATATATATATATATATATATATATATATATATATATATATTTAAAAAAAAACAAAAAACACATACGTATAAAGCTGCTAGATACAATCACTAATTTTATTGTGTTGACAGAGAAAATCAGCTATGAACGACTGTTAAACCTTAATTCTCCAACAGCATATAACGACAACGGTCAGTTTTGCAATGTTTGATTGCTCTGTGTGATGAAGTGGACACTTGTGCATGTGTGTGGGTGCGAGAGTGTTACTATATTGTGCCCACGGCTGTGTGTTTGTATGTGTGTGCGTGCTAGATTCCAGGTAGGTTGGCGGTGTGCATGTGCGTTGGTGTGTGTGTAACCAAATGTTTGGTTGGTTGTCTTTTTCTCCCATTGTAATCTGATTACCCTGCATTATTGCAAGCTGAACCAAGGTTTGATGAACCTGATTAAAACTTGCTGGCTGAGAAGCAAAATGTAGGACGTGCATTTATACAAAGTGTAGAGAATGCTGAAATAACACTTCTCATTCTGCATTAACCAGCACAGTGCAACTTCCTGTCATGTACTGTATTATATATGCAACATGTGTCTGTCCGCTTTAATATATATATTTTTTTTTGACCTGCATTATATAAAGACTTCAGTTTTAACCACTTTGCTGCTAGTCTTTTATCCTCTTTCAATCTTGGAAACTGTGCATATCTTTGGGAATGCATACAAGTGTACATTCTTGACATTGTGTAGATTAAGAAAGATGAAAAAAAAGCTATATAAACCTGTTTCTCTTCAGTGTATTGTTTTAAAAACGGTTACTTTTTACAGCAGTTGAGTGGTTATGTTTCAATTCTCCGATGCTTTGGTGCACTGATGATACTATACGTAAGCTTTTTTTCATCTTACAGCGCTCGATGTAACATTTACGTGATTAGTTCTAAATAGTGGAAGACATTTGTGTTTTGAAACTTGCAGTATAAATGGTACTATTCTTAACTATTCTGTAAAACACTGCCTGTTTTCTTACTTTTCGTTCTTTCACTTTCTCTATTTGTGCACATTTCTTTTTCCTGTGCATCTTTTTTTTTTTTTTTTTTTTTTTTTTTGGTTTCCCTTTAGTGCCATCTGCTTTCACATCCTGACAACCTCAAAAAAGTGCCTCACGTCCATCCTAGTTTCCATCTTAACGTCTCTTGTTCTGGTTTTATTGGTTTCTACACGTCTAGGTATTATCATGGTTCGAGAATACCAAGTATCTGTTGTAAAATTTATAGTACCAATAACTCATGTCATAGTTGTATTTTCTTTATACAGATGTAGCTTGTTACTTTTCATAAATATAATGTAAATATGCATACATATGTTTGTAACTGTTTTTATGTTACATCATACACTTGTAATTTGACATATCAAATAACATTATCATAATAAAATGGTGAGTTTTAATCTTTTTGCCTGCGCTTGATTGATTTCTTGATCACAGCCAACATATACAATGTTGCATAGAGAAAGACAAAATATAAGAAGACATACATTTAGTGAACCGCAACATTAAATGGGTGGGGACCTCTGAAGATTGACAACCAAGACTTCAGCAACAGATCCTTTAGGTTCTATACGTTGTGAGGTGGGACCACAAAATGTAGAACTAGTTCAAGCCCAAAACCCATCTAGCCATCGATTCATCTGTCTTCTGTCACTTATCTGGGGCAGTGTTGATGGGTCAGCAGTCAAAGCAGAAATGTCCAGACCTCACTCTCTGCAGACATCTTCCCCAAGTCTTCCAGGAGGACACTGAAGCATTCCCAAGCAAGTTGAAAGATATAATCTCTCAAGCATGTCCTGGATCTCCTCCCAATGGGACATGGCCAGGAGGCATCCTAATCAGATGTCTGAACCACGTTAACTGGCTCTTTTCGATACAGAGGAGTAGCTGTTCTACTTTGAGTCGATGCCAGTGGTTGCAAAGGACGCTGCAGAAAAGACTTTATCAACAGCTGAGAGATCCAATGTGCTAAATTCTTACAAAATTCACAGCAACGTCTGCCGGTAATGGTATGCAATAGAAATGTGAGCTGTTTCTCAGAAGCCATGAAGGCAGAATTTTCTGTCTATATAGAGGGCCTTTTAACATCGTGTTGTCTTCAAAAAGATTCCTGATTTTTTTTTTTCTTTTTTTTTTTTTAAATCTTTAGAACTTGCTAAGATTTAAAAAGAATTATTCTCACTTAGATGGGCAGTAGTATAATTAACAGTGATGTTGATAGGATTACGGACTCATCATTATCCTGCAGAATAAGGTTTCCACTATCAGGAAAAGCAGTTGTCATAAGTGGTTGTTAGTGGTCTAGAACATTAGGTGGGGGGTAGCACCCACATGGAAGTCAGGACAAAGTTTCCCAGCAGAACATTCCCTAGAGCATCACACTGCCTCCATGATGTTGGCTGCTTCCTTTGGTGCATCCAGCCATCATCACTTTCATCATACCAGTCGGCTGACAGTTCAGTTCTGATGCTGATGGCCCCATTATAGATGCTTTCATATGTTTATCTACACTTTAAAATAGAGGATTTAAGTGTTCACCTTATATAATTGGATAAATATCCTCAGCTTTAATAATAAACATCAATAAAAGTGACTCAGAAATGCACTCATTGTGAGCACAGCGATGAGAGGGCCCTGCAGCAGTCCCACCAGGACGTCGCCCGGGTGGTGTTTGTAGTCAGAGACGCGCGTGTATCCCACATACAGAACGACACCAGGAAGAACTGGATGGTGGGTCGAACCAGTCTCGTCCATTTCCCCTGCATCCGGGCCTGGACATAGAGCTTTACACACAAAAGTACAGATTCGAGCTAAACTTAAAGGTTACACGCACATAAAAGAACCAATTTTTGTGAAAAAAAAGAAAGAACAAGAAAACAAACAAGACAACCCCCAGGTTAAGATTGGAGCCATTTATCTATAGCTACAATCTTTTCGGACCATTCCCTGTAAACTCTAGACATGGGTTCAAAGTCCCTTAATTGACCTTTCTCTTCCATTCTGATGCGAAATTTGGTCATAGGTCTAAATGCCTAAATGAGCTGCTGCCATATAATTGGCTGATTAGATGTTAGCATTTGTATTTGTCATCTATTTTCCGACATCAATGCACAAAGTTTATTGTTTTAATAGACACGCTTTACTTACAGTTTTGCTAAAACTGGCGGAACCTAGGCGGAACCAAAGTTGCGGAACGTAGTTCTGAAATCCGCCCGTTTCATTCCGGGTCATTGTCTTGGTCGGACCACAGTGGAGGCGGATATCCACGATAACGGAATGAATGGATGCTAAAGCCCCCTGTGCTGTCATGTTTTTAGTTGATACACGCGCGTGAAACAGCTCGCGGCTTCAGCGATGGAGTGTGACATTTTGGACTCGTTAGAGCAGCTTGGGTAAGCGAAGTCACTGCTAGCATAACTGTTTAGCTTCCACATCCTGCGGCGTGTTTTCAATCAAAATAAAGCAGCCAAGACCCCCGTCTAACTCCTGGATGTGTTTGACTTTTGGTGGTGTGTGCTGGTCCGTAGCTATGACGGCCCTCTGCTTGAGGAGAAGGCGCTGCTCAGAGCCGCGGAAGGAGGCCTGCAGTCGCTTGAATATGTGGATCTCTGCAAGTGGCTGTCAGCCAGGTTAAAGCCCCTGTGTGACCTGGAGGAGAGCATCACCTCAGGCCCAGGTGAGCAGCATCCATTCTCACCTTAATCTGATCTAAAAAACAGTGTCTAATCTTTGCGCTCACATCTGTTTTGTTTGCTCTTCTCCTCCAAGACGATATGGACAGCCTCCAGCTGGAGATGAGTGGTCTGCTGAGGGAGCTGCACTGCCCCTGTGAAGTTTCAGGGATTCTCAAGGGCACTGGGCAGAAAACAAAAGACCATCTCAAGTTTGTCTGTATGTATCATTCTGTGTAATCCACTCTGTGGGCTGTAAACTGTAAGTAAGTAGGAAGATTAGATTTTTGTGTCTGTTTTTCAGTGTTTTTAAGCTCTGAGCTTCAGGCCGCCCAGATTGTGAGAAGCAGGCAAGTCTCTGATAAACAAGGCCAGAGTCCAGTGAACCAGGAGCTCACAGCAATCTGTGAAACTCTGAAACTACCTGTGCCAAAGGGACAGGAGGCCGCAGGAGTTTTCTCTCAACTTCAAAATAAGGTGAGGCTGTTTAAACTGCACGTGATTTCAGTTAGGATGAGCAAGAATAAGGCTCAATTTACTGATCAAAATGTATGTATAGTAGTAGCAGTGTGCGCAATTCTTTTACGGTAATTGCAAAACGATCAAACAAAAAAAGAAAATGAACAAAGATCTGCTCCTCCTTCTTTAACACAAGGCATGATGCAATCTTAAAAAAAGTATTCTATAAGCTGTAGATAAGAACCCACTCGGACACAGTGAGAACATGCAAACTCCACATAGAAAGGCCTTGGGGAGATGGTGTGGTCGAACCCAGGACCTTCTTGCTGTGAGGCAACTACCGTCCCACCCATTCCAAAATAATCAGAGTAACACATAAAAAAAACCTCTTGGCTGTGTAATTTAAATGTGTAGCACTCTCTGCTCATTATTATTAGGTGGCACAGACAGACATCGACACATTTTCTTCCTGCATTGCTTCATTAGCTGTCAATACTTGAGATAGCAAGTTAGGAGGAAATTGTTGTGTGTGATACATTAATCATTGTATTTTTACATCACTGTCTCTCTTTGATCGTTTTGTTGTTGTTGTTTGTTTAACAGGTTGAAAACTTGCTTAAAACCCTTCCTGGTGCCTCTGTTGGAAACCCAGTGCTGAAGAAATCACTCGGTAGTGAACAGTGGGTATGTATATGATCGGCTAGTAGCTACACTGTACTGTGTATGTATCTGGTTGTATTGTTGTTACAGGTCTCTTTTTAATGCTTGCAGGAAAAATTACAAAGCATCAACGCAACTCTATCGTCTGAGTACGAATGTCGCCGCAGGATGCTGATCAAACGGCTCGACGTCACTGTTCAGTCATTTGGGTGGTCAGACAGAGCCAAGGTATGTTTACAGTCACACTTCAAACTAACGTCTGCTTGTTTGAAGAATGTTTTGTGGTTATTTGGCGAATAGCGGGAAGCATTCAGATAGTTGTGTTGTGTTTTAGGTGAAGGTGGACAGCATGGCAGGAGCCTACCAGCCTAAGAGACACTCTCTGAGGCCTCAGTCCTTTGTGGACATAGCGGCGCTGCTGGCTGCCAGAGAAGATCTCTGCAATGTGGTGAAGACCAGCAGCGGCTCGAGCAGGGAGAAGACCGCTTGTGCCGTCAACAAGGTGCAGCAAACGTTTCCCACGGTCAGAATAGTCGGGCCGATTTGGACGTTTTCTTCATAGACGTTCTGTTTAACCTGTCTTTGCAGATCTTGATGGGAAGAGTACCAGATCGAGGAGGACGTCCCTCAGAGATCGAAGCCCCGCCTCCTGAGATGCCCCCCTGGCAGAAAAGACAAGATGGCGGAGGTGGTGGCTGGGGAGGACGTGGCGGTGGTGGTGGGGGACGAGGTGGAGGAGCCTGGGGACAAGGAGGACGAGGTGGTGGAGGTGGATGGGGAGGAGGAGGAGGAAGAGGAGGGGGTGGAGGTGGTTGGAGAGGAGGTGGGTGGAATCAAGGAGGACACGGCAGACACGGAGATTACGGAGGACACAGTGGGCACGGAGGGAAGCGAGGACGGTACTAGTATTAGCTTCCACTCATTGTCCTTTGCTGGGTTTTGTTGTTGTTTTTGTTTTCTTGCGACACTAGACGTAGTTTTTCACATGACCTCAACTGTTTGTTTGGTTTTTATGGATGAAAAGCTGATGGATGGTTGTCAGTATTGGGTGGAAAACCTTAAGCTTTTATCTGTGCTCATCGTTCCCCCCCCCTCACTATTGTCATCAGTGTTTTTAAAGTGAAAGTAGCACTCAGTACATGAGTTTTCACTCATACAAAAGTGGCAAACACAAACACTGTGGCCATAATATTGCAGTTACACTCCAAATGAAGACTGCATTCTAAACACTGGCAAAGTGACTT
Organism: Aulonocara stuartgranti; assembly: GCF_965226115.1. Classification (NCBI taxonomy): domain Eukaryota; kingdom Metazoa; phylum Chordata; class Actinopteri; order Cichliformes; family Cichlidae; genus Aulonocara; species Aulonocara stuartgranti. The sequence goes on along the minus strand of NC_138955.1, from coordinate 7,355,440 downwards.
TAAATGATAAATCCAGCTGAGATCCTTTTATATACTACAAAAACAAAAACACATTCTGCAGCGTTCAGGTGTTAAGTATTTAGTGTTGCAGTAGTTGGACACAGCCTGTATCTTTAACATTGCTCAGCACATATACCATATCCATGCTTCAGAACAAAATGTAATGTCGTGCCTCTTGTGCATATTACTGTAAATTTGCACATCTGGAATATTAAGAGGCAGATGGATTGAAGGATTTTTAAAATGATGACTGCATTTTAAATGTGACCTTTATAAATGAATAGCTCCCTATGCTGCATGGACTCTGATGACTGAAACCACTGCTATCTGAATAACCTGATTACAATGAGGACAACTACACTGTAGTTCCATTGATTGATACTTCAGTATGCCCCTTTAAGCACAGGAGACTGTTTTTATTTTTCCCCTTCCAGGATCCTGTAATAGTTATTTATATAATGGTGAGAAGCCTTTTCTTGTTGTTTTTAATTAATAAACCTCTTTCAATTCTACAATCATGTTGTATTGAAATGATTAAAAAACAGCAGAAGTGGTATAGCACATTTCTACCACAAGGTGGCAGCCTGGACTCATAAATTGAAGCTACAGACGACAATTTATTTCCAAGTTTTTATTCTTGGCTGAAAATAATTTTTACACTTTTTTTGTTTTTGTCCAATGGCATACCAAGTTCAGTTCAATAGATACAGTTTGTACAACAACCAATATTCATCAAAGCAGACTTTTACATTGTGTACATTATGAACAACCTGTACATGGACAAAACGCTTACATCATATTTTCAGTCTCCAAACTAAGACTCCGTCTTTCTGCCAGAACCAAACAATCAGAAGGAAATTATGGTCATCCCCCACCCCCCAAAAAAGTTCCACTTAATAAATCTCAGCAACATTTCACCCCCTCCTGTTGAGCAACATGTTCCTTTGATGCAAAAAATCCCCCAAACATCAGGTCAGTAAAACTAGTATTACTTTGGCATCCAGAACAATTTTGTTCTGCACAGGGAAAAAAATGGATCTGGATGCAACTCACAGCTGCAGCAGAGCAGCTAAATCCAACTCCGGTTTAATATGACTGCACAAGTGTTCATTAACAGTCTGGCAGCCATTTGTGGAAGCAGGAAGTGTATCTACAGAGTGACATTTCTCATTGGAGTCGGGACAAGTGTGGCAGCCAGAATACTGAAACTAGAGATACACCATCCATACAAGTTTGCACTTCAAACCGAGCACCATGGCCATGGCCAACAGAGGTGATGCAAAACTCAACACACTGCATGCACTCTTATGGTAACACTGTTGCAACACCACCTCCTTGTTTTTTTGCCTTTCATTAAAACAAAGACGCTGCTGTCATGATATCAACCCTCGTGTTTCTGAAGGCATCACTGCACTCCTTCATATTTTACCAAGCTACGGCGGCCCGCCAGCATTACAGCGCAGAAACGTAACACTTCATCTTCAGTTTAAGATAAAAACAGACGAATGTATTAAAAAAAAGATTTTCCAATTTTACTCCAAACCCAGCATTTATTTTAGCTTTTTAAACCCATGCAGCAAATTTCTACTTTGATCAGTCCAGTGTGTGTTTTCTTTTTTCACCATTACTTCCCATGCCTCTTTCAGCAGGTGTATTGGTTCAGTAAACAAATATTGGGCAGGTATGGCGTCTTTAAAAAAAAAAAAAAAAGTACTATTAATAATACAGATGACTACACTAAATCACACAGCCATATCTGTGTTTATTGCATGAATTGTCATCCTTCTGTCTGCACCAGCAGAGGTCACTAAATAAAGTTTAAATCCATGGATTTCATATCAAACACATTTTCCAAGCTTTTCCAAACTTAAAAAAAATAAATCCTTCATTATCGGAATTAATAAAGCAACAGCAATTCAAAACATACTGACAATAAAAGTGTTCTTAGGCAAGTTAAAAATCAACCAATGATTTTTGATAGATATCTAAAAGAATTTAATGCAGCTTAATATTGGTTCTTTATGTACAGCATGGTACTCTGAAAGTGCTGGGCTTTATAAAGTAGCCAATATATGTAAGAAATAATATATAATACTGTTTAGAGACAGGTCACAAGTCTTTGTGCCCCTTCATGTGGCACAGCGTCTTGCACATCTCAACAATCGGCACCTCCCGGCTTGCCGGCTCTAATACACGGCCAGAACAGAATGTAAGCAGCCACCTTTCAGAACAGATTCAAACATCTGCATCACTGCAGTTTGGCACAACTGTGGAGCAAAATCCACTGCAATCATCTGTGCTGATGCCCGTGGTCAGATCAGCCGGGAGTTGCGGAGGTACTGGATGAGGACCCTGTACACGAAGGTGTACTGGGACAAGGTCTGAACCATCAGCATCCTCTGATTGCGTAGCGCCAACAGGTGCTTGGGAACATCCAATGGCTGAAAGAGAAAATATTCATTTTTGATAATACAAAGATAATACACAGAAACCCCCCCCAAAAAAATCACTTAAAAAAAACCAAACAAAACAAAAAAAACCTTCATTAGGGTAAGAAAATTACCTCATTGTGCTCTAGACACGCTATCATGATCTCAGACAGGATGACAACTCCAGTCCGACCCACTCCTGCGCTGCAGTGCACCAGCACAGGCTGGTTGGAGTTCTTTGGGTCACTGATGCTATTTGTGTGTCTTCTCACAGACTGGATCTCCTCCAAGTAGGCTGGAGAAAGATGAGAACGCAAACTTTATATTTAACTACATTTCTGGAAACCTGAATGTAGCAGAGGTTATTAGGCTCAAAAAGGTAAAGATCTGATTATAAACTGATACTGATCCACTCACTGAGGAAGCCTTTGAAGTCCTCGGGACAGCCGTGGTCAGGCCAGTCTGTATACTGCAGGTGCCAGACAGTCCTCTCTTGTTGCGTCAGGAGGTGTTTGATCTTTAGCCCAGTGGTGGCGTAGCAGCCGGACTCTGTGCGGAACCGCGTGGTGATCTTGAAGCGCCCGTACGTCACTGTGTTGTGCCGGGAGCCAAGTCGGGGCCAGTATCTAAAGCTCTTTTCTCGACCGCTCTCCTGAACAAAGGAGATGATGCGCATATGTAAGTGCGCATAGAGACAAGGAGGGAAAAAAATATGAAAGGGTTTAAAATTAAATCAACGTACCTCTTCGGCAGTGACCATGGCAATGATGGAGACACCCTGTTCCCACACCATCTGCCAGAAATCCTGACACGTGTGCGACATGGGACCCTGCGAGGCAATGTAATTCCACTCCTGCCCACCTACTGTCATCTAATGAGAAATAAGACATAAGGAGCATTCTCAGTCATTTCTTTTAAAGAGGGAGAGCCAGTACAGCAGAAAATATTATTCATCTATGGAAGATGTTATGTTGTCATGCCTGAAACTCCAGAAAGAGGAAGTAAAGGTGACTAACACGCTGCCTTACCACAAACCATTAAACACGACTGAAATTTAAGAGTCGCAGAAATCTATTTGCACAGTATTTCTAGTTATCTGGTTTGCAAATGTATGTACATACATCCCCAAAACAACTTACTCTAATGTGTGATGCATTGATGTAGCCCGTGTTGTTCTCTTTAGTGGGAACCAGCTCCACTCGGGTATCGTCATAAGGCAGGACGTCTTGGAAGCGGTTTCTGTCTCCGCTTTCTGGCAGCTGGGCGATCGTGTACTCCCCTCTCGGACGTTTTGGGATGCTCTCGTACTCCTTCAACACTTCACCCTTCTCCATGTGCTGCTCCAACACTTCGCACTGACAAATGCAAACGGAAAATATGTCACTGTCATGGACAATGCTGTCAAAGAAGATATTTTGCATGGAAGTGAAAATATATCAAATGCTTAAACTGAGAAAATGCATTCTTTTAACAAACAGGTCACAACAATGACTGTAAAATCAATACTGGATGTCTAATCTGCGGTTACACTCGTGTGGTGCTGCATGGGCTCAGGAACACATCCAGAAATTTTTGCCTGAACAGAGTTCACCGTGTCTCCCACAAATTCAAAGAAGTGATGTGTAATCATAATCCACAACCACCACTGTCTGTTCTGGGACAAAGCTCCTTTTCACAGACTAATTGGAAATGCAAAGTCTATTTTTCACATCATGTCCTCCAGACATGCTTGTTGATGACAAGTAGCTGCATTAGTGCCTATAAAAATGGCATCTTGAATATTTCTAGAAAGCCAGCATGAATGCTGAAAGGCATATGCATACTGCATCTTTTACAGTAGCCTGGCTTCGTGGTAGAAGGAGCTGATCTAGCCTGCCTGTAAGTCCAGATATTTCACCAACTAAAAACATCTGACATCACAGCATCAATGAAAAATATGACAGAGAAGACCTGTTCAGCAGCTAGAAGATAAAAGACAACATTCGTCTCCCAAAAGTCCAGCAGCTGGTCTCCTCAGTTCTTCAGACACTTACAGACTGTTTTTGAAGAAGAGGAGATGCCCCTGTCCCTGCCTTTTTGACTCGCATTGCTGCCATCAAATTCAAAACATTTTCTTTTTCTCATTTGATGTTTTCTATGTACCATTGTGAATAAAATATGGGTTTATGGGATATGCAAATCATTCCGCATTTATTTAGTGTCCCAACTTTTTGGGTTTACTTTCACTGTTGCGCAACAACCATAAAGATTAGCAATCCTTACGAGTTCAGTTGTGTTTCAAAGCTCTGAACAAGAACACGTACCCTCTCCATAAAAAGTCCTCCAAGAGTCTAAACGAAGTTCAAACACATCCCATTCACACAGAAAATCACTCACGAATTCAAACATTTTTAGATGCCATACCCTTTCATCATTCGAGGCTCGTTCAGGCTCATCCTTAATCTCGCTGTGGACTGGCTGCCTGGATATGGACAGGCCATTGAGGTGGGCAACTTTCAGAGGGCCCATCTTCTTCACCTCTGACTTGGCTCCTTTTTTCATGCCCTAGAAAGACGTTAAAGTGGTGACAGAGAAGAAGTGAGAATGACAGCGAACCCCAGAGAACAGACGGACAAGAGGCGGGGACAATGCAGCCTCGCTGGGCGTTTCTAGAGGAATGTCACCTATCTGGTTTACCAAGGTAGACCGACCGCATTCTTCTCAAATACGTTTGCGTCATTACATGCTGGCCACTGAAACTTCTTCTAATTCTTTCAGGATCTGGACTCATGTGATGCTGATGTAGGGCAGAGGCATCAGGTTACAGAGAAAGCAGTTTTTGTTTTCTGACATTAACAGTGCAGCAACCGGCCAAAACAGAAACAGACTTAGGCTTGTACTACTGGCAATAACACTGACGATTCAAGAAAGAAAATCTTGTATGTTTTTCCCTTATTGGTGATTATTGTTAATAAGCACAGGTGACTGCGTCTTCAATGTCATTACAGTCTTACATTACAGTCTGCTGCAACTGCACGACTCCAAACCACTTTGCTTTCGAATGTATTCACCATAAATACATAGTGTGCTTAGCGACAGTAACAAGTCATTAGGTATACAGTAAAACCAGTTTTATGTGTAGGTAATTATTATAGGAACACCAACACAGGAAAAAAACCCCAAAAGACAACAACCCTCGTCTCAGACAAACCAAGCTAGTGTCACGTAAAAAATAGTTTTCTTGTTAGTAATTTGTACATCATTGTGAAATTATGACAATGTTGTTAAAAATGAAGCAATACACAACAAAATTAAATGTCTAAAATAAATAACAAATAAACCTAAAATAACTGCATATTGTAGAAAATGATATTACCATGTCTTTGTTGATCATCAAGTGGGTCTAGGAGCTATTTAAATACCAAAAACACTTGATACAAAGAAATGCACACAGCCCATATTCAGGAACTTTGCCTGTAAACATGCCATCAGGGCTTATATAAGGCTGTGTGTCACAGCTATACAATTATGGCTATCCAGACACACCTTCCAACCTCAGGCAGCAGCCTTGCAGCCTGCCATTATTATCTTCTTGCAAAAGATGCTCTGCGAGCTCTAAAATGTCTGAGCTATGAGCAAATGCTCTGTTCTTTGTTGTAAGTGCGAACACAAGTATCTTTATGCGATTCTGCCATCTGAGGCACTGAAGACCCAGCAGATTACTTTGATTTTTTTGAGGGCAATGTCACCACAACAACAGTGAAATACTTGTGGCTAACATTACATTAGCTCCGATTGTACTCCCACAGGCCAGAGCTATGTCGTAATTATAACCCTGAGGGATAATCAGAAATTGTGGAAACTTTAAAACCGATCTGAATCCAATAAACAAGAACTGGGTTGGGTCACTGGTTTTCATGTCGCCTTTCATGCTTCAGAACAAGCCAAACTCAGCTGGCTTGTTTTCCCCGCGGCCCGTTAGATGTTTGTTTCTCTCCTGCTCTGTGCTCCTATTTGCTGTGTTTTAATGCAGTTGAGTTCCCAATAAAACTATGGGAAGAGTATAAAATGGGGACACAAACACAACCCATTAGCTGGGATCTGTTTAATTTTTAAACCAGCCACCTCTTACAAGCTATTTCCCAAGCCGTTTCTCTGCATTAAATTTATTTTATTTTTTTATAACTCTCTTGTTTGCTGACAAAATCAACATTTGGGTTAGTTCCAAACAACTACTGTAATTAGGGCTCTGTTTAAAAAAAAAAAGTTAGAATGTTTAATTCACGTCTTTTCTATCAATCAGGTCATATACATGTGCTGTACTCCCATTGGCCGCTCCTTTTGCTGAAAGATATGTGGCTTCAGCTTCAATACTTTTAAGGCTATCCGGTTGTTCAGTCTGACGTCACTAGCCGTGTCTGGGTCTAAACTCCGCTGCAGGTCCATATATCAAACGATCACTATGGCATTACTGAGAGTTGAAAAACTGTCTAAAGTCTTTCATCTTTAATAAAATGATCAGCGTTCTGCTCTACCAGGTGTAACAATTGAGTTTGGCATCAAGGCATCCATGAAAACGGAATTTATGACATTTAACGGAAATATGTCTGTGAAGGTTCTCAGTCATCCAGGTCATCGTAGTCAAAGGAGCTTGCAAAGAAGTACCCAGCCACTGGTACAGATATGTGGACGACACTTGGGTCAAAATCAAGACACAAGAAGTGGAATCCTTCACTGCGCACATTAACGCTGTGGATAAAAACATCAAGTTCACCAGGGAAGACACAAAGGACAACTGTTTGCCTTTCCTGGACTGCGCCGTGCACATTGAAGAGAACGGCAAACTCAACATCGAAGTTTACCGGAAGCCCACACACACGGACCAGTACCTCCTCTTCGACTCCCATCACCCTTTGGAACACAAACTTGGAGTAATTAGGACCCTACACCACCGGGCAGAACATGTTCCCTCTAAGCCTGAAGGAAAAAAGAAGGAACACACACATGTAAAGGAAGCACTCAAAACGTGCGGCTATCCTAAATGGGCGTTCTTAAAGTCAGCAAAGAGGCACAGAAAAGAAGACCAGACACCAGCGAGGGAGGATAAGAAGGACAGACGCAACAACATTGTCATCCCCTATGTAGCCGGTGTATCAGAGAAACTCAGGAGAGTTTTCTCCAAGCATGACATCCCGGTGTATTTCAGACCCAGCAACACGCTCAGACAGAAACTGGTTCACCCGAAAGACAAAACGCCAAAACACAAACTTAACAATGTGGTGTATGCTGTACAGTGCAGCGAGGAATGCTCAGACCTCTACATTGGAGAGACCAAACAGCCACTTCACAAGCACATGGCACAACACAGAAGAGCCACCTCCACAGGACAAGACTCAGCAGTCCATCTGCATCTTAAGGACAAAGGACACTCTTTCGAGGATGCCAATGTTCACATTTTGGACAGAGAGGACAGATGGTTTGAAAGAGGAGTGAAAGAAGCCATCTATGTTCACTGTGAGCGACCATCTTTGAACAGAGGCGAGGGTTTACGACACCAACTCTCTGCCATCTATAATCCAGTTTTGAGATCCCTTCCCAGACGCCTTAAAACGCCCACTCACATCCTGGGCCAGCTGACCTCAGGAATTCGCATGATAAGGTAGGGCCAGGTTTCACAATGAGCTCACCCGAAACCCTGGCTGATTGGGACCCACACCCAGTTTCACACCTTGGCTCATGTGATTAGAGGATCATCAGGGGGTCCTTTGGTCCCTCTTTGGGGGAAAACTCCCACTGGGTTTAAATCTGGGACTCCCCACCATTTGACCTTAGAACTGAAGAAGCTTCTCGGATGAGAGGTGAAACGTCTTCAAGCAACTTAAAGAAGTCCAGACGCTTTTCTTTGCAAGCTCCTTTGACATTTAACGGAGTTAGAAGTTAGCAGGGAGTTAGCTCGCTAGCTTCTATCTAAATACAATATAGCATGTCCTGACTGCGGGGTTTTGGAAACAAATTAAAACGTACAGCTCTGCTATCACTTCCAACATAAATGAAGACAGAAAACTAAACAGCAGTGACGTTTGTAGGGTTACTGAAGTTGGGCTAGCTGGTATATAATGATGTGCTACGTGACCGCTAGCGACACAGCTATGTTAGCATAATATAAACAAGCTAACTTTTTTTTCCACTCGATAAAAGTTAACGTGAGTGTTCTCGGTGGTCAGGAACAAATGTAATCGCATGGCAGGATGCTGTAAAAGGACCAAACTTCAGCCAGGAGAACAACTGAGATAATCCATCCACAATACGAGGTTAGTCATTCATATACTGCTGCATGGGCTGGGCTGTAGTTACATCCTAAGGTTTTAAAAACTGAGCTTAAATAAATGATTAGCGGTAATAAAAGCCGAGGGAGGTCAACAGTGATCACTGACTGTTTTAGGAGCTTTTTGAGATCAAATAGAAGAAAATACAAAACATTAAACATGTTAACAACACAAAAGCCATATTAAACGCAGACTACTTTAGACCCGGAAGTAGGAGTCGTCGCGTCATCACTGAACAACCGGATAGGCACCAAAAGAGCTAATTTGGAGCGAGGTGGAGTGAGAAGAAAATTGGTCTGGAACGATGGCCAAAAAAAGAAAAGCCCAGGAAGAGTGCTTTTCCAACTTTTTTATTAAAGCACTACCGTACTATGCTCCTACTGTAAAGAAATACATTGATGTATTATAGTTAATGCAGGTCCATTCATCCATCCCTCTCACCAGCTAATGTGAGGGAGTAGCAAGACGTTCCCAAGCCAGCTGAGAGATGTAATTTCTCCAGACTGATTCTCATTCCTGCCACTTTGTCCTCGGCTCCATTGTGACCTGGAGGCCACCACCTGATGAAGTCAGTGGGACCATATCAGCTGCCAAATGCAGAGGTGAAATCCTGAGGCCATCAAAGTGGAAGCTTTCTGCCACTTGGCTAAACCTAGAAGTTCTGTATAAAAATTATAAACAGAATCTGTGACCAGGGCAGCCCTGGCGGAGTCCTACATGCATTGAGAACGAGTCTGACTTATTTGCTGGCTCCAAGCTCCTGCAACAGTTATAGTGTTCAAATGGCTTGTAGTAACAGGGCAGTCAGTCCATACTCATGACGCATCCCCACAGGATACTACAAAGGACGCAGTCTCCAAGTCCACAAAACACATGTGGACTGGTTGGGAGAACTCCCAGTTAAAAAAAAAAAAAAAAAAAAAAAAAAAAAATCAAAAAAGAAACAGCATATTATTAAAATACTCTGAACAACGGGGGAAATTTGGAAACAAGACTCACCGCAGGAGGTAAACCTTCTACTGCTTTCTTCCCAGGAGGAACATCAGACACAGGCCTCTTCTTGAAGTCTTTCTTGGGCCTCGGCTTCTCCTGACCACTCAAGTCTCCCTCTGAAACCGAAGGCATAATCCTGGGCTGCTGTAACTCTGATACTAGGTACAGTGGCTCACGTTCATGGATCAGGGTATGAACCTTATAGGTTAAGGTGCCGGTTATAGAGGGGTCAAGAGAGGAGCCTATGGGATATGCAGGAGGAGGCTCTGTCGGAGTCTGCTGCTGCTGAGGTGTCAGGGAAGAGAGAGATGTCAGACTGTGATGCTGCTGTGGCGGCTGCTCGGGAACTAATGCCTCCTGAGAAAGTGGTGTGTGACGTCCACTGTCATCCTCAAAGTCCTCTTCTTCTCCGCTACTGTGAACTAGCATGGTGGCGTCTGAAAGGGACTTTTTATGTCCGTACTGCACATCTTCCTTAATGTCTTCAATGTCTTCTGGATTTTTTTGTTCCAAAAACACATTGAGCTGGGATCCCTGAGAGCGCCCGCCATGCAGCACTGGAGGAGGTGTGGCCATTTCAGCTGCTGAAGAAGACGCCGTGCGCTCTTTGACCCTTATCCCCTCAAAACTTTGCGCCAACCCAGCAATTTCAATGGAGTTACGTTTCTGAGCATGGTACTGCTGCCTTTGTGGAGGTCCGCTGTAAAGAGGCTCTGAGACCTCTTGCAAAGAGTGTGCAACGGGCAGGCTGTCCTCCTGAAAGGTCTGGACTGAGTGGTGCACACGCCTTGTTATAATCAGGTCTGGATTGCTGCTGCTGACGTACAGGTGACGTGACAGATCAGGTGTGCTGTTAGCTGGTCTAGGATGAGCGTATGGGTAAGGTGGAGGTGATCGGTACACGTGTGTCTTCATGATGTTGGGGGCTGGATACTCTTGTGCCTGTTGTAACTGGACATTTGTGAGCTCTGGGACACTTACTGCCCCCACCACAGATCGCCTCTCTGTAGGGTAGGGGTATGGAGAAGGGCTGTGGAAGCTGGAGCCCAAATGCAAGAGATAGTGGTGGTGCTGAGCTGCCCCGCCATGCTCCCCCCTGATTTCTGGCTGGCTGTAAACTAGAGGATCTGGTCTACTGTAGGCATAGGAGTTTCCAATATTTAGGTTCCTCATAGAGTGGCTTTGCCTGTGCTCTTGAGACAAAACCATTCCTCCCCCTGCACCTCGGTTCTTCTGACGCATCACTGTCTCATAATCAGGAGTGGCACGGTAAGAAGGTGGGATGAGAGCGCTGTGCCGGTGAGAGGGGACGTAGTCTGGTCTGGTTATGTCGCTTGTAATAGAGGGGTTGGAGGACATGGGTGAAGGCTGAAGGTAGTGCTGGGGATTGGTTAGGGAGCTGGTACTGTGGGCACTGTACACACTGCCATTACGTAAACGTCCTCCACTACTGTATTCTAGAGGAGAGCAGTCCAGGCTGGTCTGAGAGTGGTAGTAGAAACCGTTCTGACTGTTCATGTACAGGTTGTCTATGAGCAAGTGAGAAAATTCCATTATAACTAAAGAACAGTTTAAGCATTTAGACGTAACCAAAACAAAAAAGACAAGAAGAAGAGTTTACCTTGTGATGATGTGTAAGGCTCTGTGAAATGGCCATTGTAGTGCATTTGTGGAGGGGGCATCATGTAGGTCTGCGGCTTTGGCTGGAAATCAAAAAAGAAAAAAGGAATAAAGGGATTTAATCAGTGCTAATATGAGCCAAACGCTGCCAAGGAGCAAAGAATCAAACACTGCTTCTAAACAATGATTATTCATTATAACAATACCCATGAGAAAGAGTGCAAAAATTTGTCAACTTTTCAATTAAAAACAAATGCAGAATTATTTTTCTTAAGGACGCGTTTCAAAATAAACTACTGTTTTACAAGACCATTATGTTGTAAGCTGTATGTATTTTCCTTCCCCCCACATTAAATACATTTTCTTTGTTTGTTTTTTTAATAAAGCAAAGATGCAACTTTTTAAATCTGTGTGTTTTAAGTGAGTGTGGGCATTACCAGAGATACCCTAGTAGAGGATCTCCGTCTGACTGGGTTGACAACTGTGGGCTGGGGTTGGCTAGCAGAGGAAAAAAAAACCCAAAACAAAACGTGAGTCAGCAAAGATGAACTTACCCACTACTGCTGTTACAAAAAAAGTGTTTTGCAATACTTGATGTTGTTCTTGGACACTGATATGGCACACCTGGAAAGGTGCAGACCAGGTTAAGTCCATAAAACATGTCGTGCTATTCTTCTCCAGCACACCAGTGTACATGCTTGATGAGTCATGTTTTGATTTTACATTCACTTTTCATTTACCAATTGTTAAAGACAGTTTAGCAGAAGTTAGATTTTGTCTTAACAACAACGCACTGCCCAAATAAAATGCAGTCTAACCTTGTTTTAGACTTGAAAATATGCAACACAGAAGTGAAAGAACGTGACTAAGCTCTTCGTCTCATGAATGTATCTGACTCATTACTCAACACGTATAGAGTTCTGACACTCTTAATAGTCCCTTGATTCAACCCAACGCAGTTCAGTTACATTACTTTTAGATTCACAGATGCTGAAATTCATCTAAAAGTCAATAAAATGTGCAACCCTGTGTACTGGCTCTAAGTAGTAACTCAAATCTAAAAATGTATTTCACTTAAATTAAGAATCACTGTGTGGTTCAAAACCCAAGGCCCATTTCAAATATGCAGGAAGCGTATTTGTGGTGGCACTGTTGGGTAAGCAGCTGAAAGGAATGAATAATGGCACTTGTCTGGCAGGCATACTGTAGGCGTTGGCTGACTGTGTTCCTCACCCCTTATTAGAAGGCAGAGAGGGACGAGAGAGCATTGGAAAACGAGGAAAGGATAGAAAGAGAAGGGACTTCTGGGAGCCCTCAGAAGGCAGGGGGTCACACTCCTCTCTGAAGAGAGAGGAGGAAAGGAGTACAGACATGAGACTACACCAAAGATGACACCCATGCATGAGACAACGATGAACAAAGAGACAGCTTGGGGTAGACGGGTGGAGAGAAAAAACACTCACAGGCTACTCATGTTAATCTTATAAAACTTGAGCCTGGCCAGACACATCCGGCACACATATTTGGAGGTTTCCATGTCTTCCTACACATGAGAAAGAAAAACAAAAATTAGATGGCTAAACATGTGGTACAGACTAGTATTTGCTTAGTTATGGACAAATAAAGGCAATCCTGGGAATGCCAGTGTGATTTCATGGCCCCACATACACACTATGCTAAGGTTAATGATGAAGGCCATCTCCAAATTATCAAAATCCAATAACAGACAGCAATGTCACTAGGGATGGAAAAGACACTGCAGTTACTCACGGTCTGATACTGAACACTCTCTTCTCTGTTGGCTAGCTCCAGGGCAAAGAAAGACCTGTTGTGACTCATGTTGTTAATATCATGCCACCTACACAGCCAATTAAAGCACAGCGGCACAGAGGAAGAAAGGAGGGGGGAAGAAAGGAAAAAAAAACAACACATGATGTCATGGTGGTCACAAAACCTCAGGGCGTTTTTACAGACATGGTTGCTTTAAAAACATGCATATGTGGGAGTCAATCAAAAGCCATCTAGAACTCATACTGGTACATAGCTAAATACTTTAATGTTCACATACTTACAAAACTGACAGATAACATTCCCAAACATCCTCATCAGCTATCACAGTCTACTTGACCCACTACCTCCTGAGCCATATTCAAGGCTGGAGAACATTAAGGAGACAACCTTAACCAAGAATAGCTTGTAAGTAAGCTGTGCCACAAAACTCTGTCTTCCAGATTGAGTTGTGTGGCCGTCACACTTCCCCCCCCCCCCATTCTTAGAAGTAAATCAGATTTCAGTTCTTTAGGTATAATTGCAATCATTTTTCCTAGGCTCACCTGTATAAAACAAGCGGACGCTCGCTTTTGTGCTTGACAAAGATGCCGTCAAGGCAGGAACCCAGGGTAACATCTGCACCTGTATTGTCCTGGTATGACCAAAGGAGAATTTTGTAAGCCAGTGTCATACTTGTTAAAGGATCCAGTGATGATCCAGTGGCTTTCACAGACCTACCTTGGCTTGAAAGGTTTCTTGGCCATAGCCCTCCATTTTCTCAACCTCCTGCATGTACAACATCTCTGCCTCTGGAACTGGCAAACCCCTGAAAAGATTTTTAAAAAATATCAAGAAAATGATAACAGTACTGTGATCATATAAACATATTAATCAGAAGAGATGTGTATTAATCGAAACAGGCTTTATATGTATTTGCTTGTGCATTTGCTCCAATTCTGTGTGACGGTGGGGTTGGAGCCAATCCCAGCTGTCATGAAGCATGAGGCCAGGCACACTCTGGACACACACGGAGACTGATGACCACTCACGCTTAAGTTAATCTAACCTGTACATCTTTGGACTGTGGGAGGAAGCCATTGTAGCCACAGGTATAGGAAGAACATGCAACCCAGTGGATTCAAACGCAGGATCTTCTTGCCGTGTGGCGACAGTGCCCAACCTCTCACCTCTGTACCACTACTAAAAGGTATTTTTCTCCTAACAACAGCTTTGTTGTTAGGAGAAACAACATTTAGCCCCTTATTGTGCATCCTCAGTCAGATATTTAGGGAACCCTAGTTTGTAAAATGGTCAAGGATCAACAGAAAGGCTTCGAGTGTAAAACAGTTTGTTGTCCTCTGAAACTTTCATCACCTCATGTTTCCTAGGAGATACTAAAAAGTTAATGACATTATAAGTAGAAGTGACACAGCTTTATTAACAATTTGTTTACTTTTTTTTTTTTTATCTCATGAGGTAAAGATAGTCATTAAAATCTGATGAATGACAGTTTGTTAAATTAACTGTGTTTACCGTTGTTACAAAAATCAACCAAATGCGTTATTTGCCTTAAACATTTACATTATACATTCTACTCAGAATAGAGACGACCAAGAACCAAAAGCCCCAATCTCCAAACAGACCAAATCAGAGCCAGTGTGTTTCCTCTGCTCGCCATTTGTGTGACCGGGTAGACTGATACTTCGAAATCTGGCTTACTTGAAGGACTGATAAAGAAGAGCCACTTTCTGAATGGCCTCTTCCAGCACTCGCTCATCCTGAATCCAGTCCTGCAAAGACAGAGCGAGAGAAACGTGTTTGATCCAATCCACACAAAAGAACATCTGAGTTTAATGGAGAACAAGTGGAGAATGCTTACAATGGGGAACAGTTCAAACTTCTGAAGGAATTCCTGGGAATCATATCGATTAAAGTCTCCAAAGTCAGCTGTGGGCAAGAAGAAACAATAGAGCATAAAGTACAGACATTTGTAGCAAAGCAGACTCCAAGGCTCTCTCAATAAATCCTATGTCTATTTCCGCTTGCAGTACAATTCAAAATAGACATTCAGGACTTGCAGAACGCTGTAATGCCTTCTGGAAAGCTGTAGTGTATGATGACATGATGGACTAAATTTAGAAGGGGAGATGTTTGTTTGTTAGCCCGCCAGCGTCTGATAACGTAGAGGTCCTAAACTGTTACAGCCTCAGGCTTCCTTCTGGCAACATTAACAGCTTTTCTTTTTCTTTTTTTCCCCAGACATCAGCTGTGCTTAAAGGCTACAACTGTCCTCCATTCCCAACTCTGCTGCACGTTACACAAAACAGCTTTACTCGCGGCACACTGCACAAGTTTTCATTGCAAACAAAGCACAGACTAAATATGAAGGGCAACTGCAAGAAGATTCAGTGTGCTTTTCTAAACATTGAATGTTAGTCAGGCATTTGAATATGGCTGCAGCAGTAAGTGATCTCAGCAGCACAGCTATGCTGTAACACCCAGGCAAGTAAGCTGCAGCGCCTGATATAACTCTGCCAGCACTGTCTGAGATTCTTCCAGCTGAGCGAACGTTACAGGAGCTCAAACTCAAGCAAAGAGTGTTCAAATTCACTCACTGTTGATCAGTTTCATAGATATGTTTAGGATGTAGAGTTCTTCTTCAGTGTTTTTATATATATATATATATATATAAATATAAATAAATAAAAGAAAAATTGTAAAAATGTTCTTATAATCTATCCGTTAAACAGCTGAACGGAGGTTTCTGACAAACTACTGTGAGGAGCAAACCTCTAAAACAAGATGCTGAGATTTAAAAAAAAAAAAAAAAAAAAAAAAGTACCATTAATCCCAACAATTTGTATGCAACTTGATTTCAATGTTTTTTAGCTGTGCTTTAGGTGGAAAACTAGACTTCTATTCAGAAATAATTGATGAAAACTCATTTCCAGTACAACTCCAATCTCTTTGCTTGAGACTTGAGACCCCTTTATATTCACAGCACTCGTCGTGTTTCTCGCAAAAATAACGTCGCCACAGCTTAAAGCGGACCATGGTTAATGTTTAATCTGTCCTCTTGCTTTTTTTCTTCCTGGTACAGGAGGAGCAGTCTTGTACCAGTGCTGATGCTGTAACTTCTATGCTTCTGTAATGACACATCCATCATTAAACTGGTAGTGAAAACTGACATGAACACATACTCATGTCTTCTTCCTGGCTGCAGTATCAGCAGCACTGTACCGGGTCAAAAAAAACCTGCAATGTGCACAACTGAAACAACACAGAGCAGCTTGCACCAGAAGACGTGACACCACACTGAACACGTTGTGCCATCTGTGAGGGCAAGAAGGAACACAGGACTTACCAAACTACAAATTCTGCCATCAGGCTAGTATAATACATCCACAATACCTTGCACTGCCAGGCTGGCCAAACGTATAGCTTGTTCGAGTGAGCACGATATCCTGCCCTCTAAAACATCTTTCTTCAGTTGCAGGTAATACTGATATCTGTAGAGAGAGGAAGCAACTGTTAGGAGCAGAAGACTGGCAAACAAAACAAGAACTATCTTCATGTTTCAGATATAACATCATTAATTACAAAACATCTAGCATACAGCACCAGATAAATTAACACTCAATGTTTAATGGCCAAATCAATAAATAAAACAAAAAAACTGTACAATCAAGTAAGAGTGTTTTAACTACTGTAGCTGATAGTCAGTACAACTTTTTAATACTTGATGTGGCGGCACTAAATTTTGTCTAAAATTCTCTAAGGTCTTTCTTGCCAGTAGTCTTGAGCGACAAACCGTAAAAGAGAAAAAAAGAGCAGTGGCTTTGTAAAGACACTTCCTGCCACTGATCACCTTGTGATCTCCTGTTGCAGTTGGGTGACACTGGGTATGTAAAACACGACTCCAAAGTAAACGGTGGGCTCCAGCCCATACTTGTCCAGCTGCTTCTTCAGTGGCTTCTCCAAGTCAATCCATCTCTGCTGGTTCTGCTTGTTTAAGTACCACAGGCTAAAGTATGTTATCTGACAAGCCAAAAAAAAATTAAAAAAAATGCAAGAGGACAGATTAAACATTAACCATTCTAGGGTAAACGGTAATCCAGGCAGGCACATTTAGACTTATATTACATATTAAAGACTAGACCAATAGGTTACCGCTTAAGAGCTCAGTGCCAATGTAAATCTGCTCGTCTTCTCCTGTTTATAAATATAACACAGACCGTAAAATCCAAAGTTGCAATGTCTGAAATTCTGGCAATGTTGGCGTGATATCCACAAATGTTTAGAAACTGTATTTAAGAACACATTTCCATTTGACACTTTCACAGTGTATATGTGGGTCACAGCATAGAACAACGAATGAAGGCAAATGCTTAATGGCAGTACTACTTTATGATAGGGAAATAAATCCAGTAAAACGTGAGTACAATTTGAAGACTGGCTAAAAATCATTTATGAAAACTACTCAATGGAAAGATTGCCATTTTTGTTATAAGCACAGCAAGATAAATTTACAAAATAATGAAACGCTTATATCATCCCACTTAGGAAACTTAGATTAACTAGAAAGGCTAAATTATATAATTACCAATATGAAAACAGACAGAGGAGCTTAAAAACTTATCTATATAGAAATAAGACTAGAGACACGAGGTTCTTCTGTTTTAATTTAACGTCATCAGTGAAATGAAATTTTCTCAAAAAAATAGGAACATTAATACGAATTGTCTGGTTCTTTTTATGTAGCTGTTATGTATCATCTAAAATAAATCTAAAATCGAAGACTTCTCTAGATTGTGCTGCCCTCTCTATCCGAATATCCCACAATGAACACTGGTAAGAGAGCAGCTGGAAAAAACAACTAGAAATGTGTTTACTGGCATTTTACACTGGACAATAGCTGCTGTCTATGAGTAAGCACTGTGTAAACATTACAGAAATTTGTTTTTATAGCAATACTAAAAAGTTATATTCAAAATAAAGGACCTACTAACCCAGATACATCCATGGTTGAAATGCAACAGTGAATTGTGCTTTTTGTAGTTTAACAGACTGACTAGTTCACCACATGATTCGCCTAGTAACTCTACTAACACTAAAAAAGCAAACAATGTGACATAAAGTAAATGAAGGTGGAGGCCTTGCATTAGCATCACTAACCAAACATGCTAAATAAATGCCAGACTTGGACATGAACCTCAGTACATTATCTTTCATGTTTCTCAACGTGAGTTACATATATGTGTATGTAAAGCATTTAACTGGGAAATGATTGAGTCATTACATCTTGGGAAATATTATGGGAAATGACATTATATGAGTAGACAATGACAAACTGGTTATCATAGTTTCTGTTGTTCCGCTTACTAGTTTCAAGTAAGAATGTGACCAGCAGACAATGGTCACAAAAATACTTTGTTGCTGAGATGGCAGGTCTTAAAGAGTCCATATAAGAGAGAACAATCAGCACTTGTATTGCGTGAAAAACACCTACATACCTCTCTTAACTCGAGTCTCTGGGCTACTGCCTCCAAACATTCCTGTCCAGTGCTCTCCACTGAGAGTGTAAACTCAACAAACTCTCCATTGAGAAGCTGAATCCGTGTGACAAGACAGCTCTTGCTTGAAACAGTATACCTTCGAGTCCTTTTGAGTTTTAAGCCAAACGGCAAGGGCATGTTTCAGGCGTCTTAAACAGTGGAGAGGGGGTCTCCACTCAGGCCAGAGGAAGTATTCTCCTTGATGTCCACAAAGTTGTGATAATGTAACAAGTCAGGGGGGTCATCATCAGCACACAGGTCTGAAAAGTCAGACGGAAAAATCAAATCAGATGAGCATCCAAAACCCACAACCAAATCTAGCTTTAACAGCGTGGCCTTACTCATCACTAAAGAATATATTACGATACTTACCCTTAAAGACTAGACTAACACGGGGATTACCGTAAAGTAATCCCCTTAATGCTTCATTTTGACAGCAATTGGGTCTCAGTAACGTTACAATTCCTCCACCTCTTGAGTTGTTTAACAATCTGGGCACAGCAGAAAGGGCAAATCCTACGGATATCCCCTCTGACCTGTGCACTTACTGCTAACTACAATGGTCATTTTTACTACGCCTATGGCTACAGTAATCACTTTCCGGCGAATAGTCTGATCCAAACACCAACAAGTGCGACCGATTCTATAAGAAGCAGGCACTTCAAAATCATAAACCATGCATCCATTATATTTCAAATTATTGATAGTTACAATTGGACTTTCTTTACTGCTACAATTAAACGCTTGGTCTACATATTTGGTATTATCTAGCTGCTTTTAAGTCACTTTAAGAAAATCCATTACATTCACTACAACTGGCTTGGAATTAGCGTTTACGCTAGCCCGCTAACTTCCAGCAAATAGACGACACCCTTGGGAAGCTGACGTCGCCCCCGGTAAATATTTTTTTGGGGAAAAAAACATCAACGTTACCGTTAGCCACCAGATGCAACTTGGTAGTCCAACTATTGGTCAGTCCTTAGGGATTCCACCACCAAAGTCAATGGATGCTGCTTACTGGATATTAGATTAACAGGCAGTTTGTTTGTCTGTAGTTTGTTCTGGATCCAAACTAACAGAGCCCACATGCCTTTTGGTCCAAGTGTTCACTCCAAGTTCCAAGCGTGTTTCGCTTCCTGGGATTAGAAGAGCAACAAGTGTTTCGGTCTTCATCCGCGGCGCTATTGCTTTGGCGTTTGTTTGATCAGCCTTCAATACATTCCTGGACTACACTGAAATCAACACCAACTCAACTAAACATTTATACAAGCTAGCTGGTTAGGTGTATTTTCATAAGCAAACTGTTTAAAATCTATTGTAGTTCCTCTGGAGCGGAAGGATACATGCAGGTTTTCAGAGCGATGACATCAGACAGCTGGAATGCCGAGCAGTGAAAATGCCAGAAATGGGACAGCTGTCAGGCACTGCTGGCGAGGACCTGTCTGTTTACTTTTTACATCGACCCATAGCTAATGGCAAACACACGATATTGCAAAATAAATAGTTTCAAGATTCAAGCATAACGAAATCCCTGACACAGTGCACGAAAATTAAATAACAGATAAATATAAAACCTTTACTGACAGAATGTGTGTGTGTGTGTACATTTATTAAGCACCGTAAACATTGGTACGTATTTAAAAGATTTAAAAAATAAGAATTTACTTGAGGATGTTGCACATTAGCATTGAAAATGAGTTATTAAAATGAATGTGTATGAGGATGTACATGTATAACTGAACAGCAGAATATTGCAGATTACCTGTGAAGTGTACATAAAATCTATTATATACATATAATAGATTATTTTTTATAGTTTCCCAGTTGCAATATTTCCCAAGTTAAGAACCTCAATGATAGTCTCAATAATCAGAAGCAAGCAGTGAATGAAAAGCAAATTTTATTGCAGTTGTAAAGACACTTTCTGGTAACAGTGGACTTTTCAGGTTGAACACACTTCACACCTTATCTGAAAATGTTAACTTGTGCTACATCATACTTAAAACTGACAGGGCAGTATACTGAAACTAATTGCAGAGGTAAACTGCAGCTCAGCCACTACAGTGATCAAGCTTATCCCCATCCTAAATGAGAACTTTAAAGCTCAGACTTATTTTTGTGACATTTTCATTGTGCTTTTGTTGTTAAAAATTCATCGAAAACAAAGCAGAAGTACAACACTCTTTAGTGAGGCTCGTAAATAACCAGTGTTATTTCTTTTTATATGACACCTTTTAAAAATGTGAAATATCACTTCATTCTCTGGAACACACTTCACTCGGTAAAAATGTAGATGGACATAAAATCCCACAGTACAATAAAAACTTAAAATTCATCTTCGCTGCCAGAATCCCCTGCATTTGAACGCTGCTCACTGGCAGCACTTTCACAGTGTGTGTTGCTGGACACATGCAACAACTCTGACAAACTTTTCCCTAGATCCTCAAGCTCATTAGACTGTCCATCAGCTTGCTCTTGTTCACTGGCTATAGCAGAATTCTCCTGGGTTTCACTGTGGACGCTGGTTGTAACAGTTGTGCCTACTATATGGAAATCCTCTTCACTGGCTGTTGTATTATCAGGGACATGCTCACTGACCAAAGAAAAGTCAATAAACTTTCCCTCACTGTCACCCTTCTTATCTTTTTCAGTTATTTCAGTTTGAGAAGGAGTTCTTGTAGGAGAGTGTAAGGGCGTAGAAGCCAATAAGGGATCAGTATAAGCTGGGAAATCACAGTGTTTAATTGGGGACACATAAGGAAACAAGTCATTGTCTTCTTTGGTCTTTACATGTTTTCCCGCTGATTCCGGACACGGTAGGAGGCTATCAAGCAGATAATTCTTTTTTTCAAGCTCTGCAGTGGAGCTGGATATGTTGGTTGGTTCTTCAAAGTCTTTACACAACACTTCCAGCAGGTGGCGCATTTTACCCTAAAAACAAGCAAAGCGGGCTTATAAGAACAGCTTAAAAAGCCATGAACATGACTTGCCTAAAATGTTTTGTATTATGCATGAAATTACATGCTGACCTCATCTAGTTGATGACGATTCATGTCGATGTGCCGATTTAACACACGGTCTAGGACCCTTGCAGAGGACACAGACACTTACATGTCAGTAATTACTCAAAATAAGACTCATAGCTACTATTTAATCAATAACTCCTTTATCAGTCACATACAAATTTATTAAGAAGCTGTAAAAGAATTAAAATGTTTCAACCTGTCAGAAATGTGTCCCCTGGACAAGATATCTTCTGTCACAGCAGAAATGAATTCAAGGTACATTAATTCTTCTTCTCTATTCCTCGACAAAACACAATAATTCATTTATTAGATAATGTATTACTTTAGATTGTTAAAATTTGTCTATGTCTACTAATCAGAAGGTCGGTGAACTTACTCTGTGGATACTCTCATCATATTGGGAGATTTCCTATTTTCTGGTGAGACCCTAGAAGATGAAACACTTTAAGAATCTTACTGAACAAAGTAATTAAATAAATAATAAAATGCAATGTCCTTTTCTACTGCATGAGCTCACCTGGACAAGGAGTCGAAAAAACCGCACTCTCTGCCCTTGGCTGCTCGACTCTTTTGTCTTGATGATGAATATGTGCCATTAAGCTCATCCTCAAACGACTCATGCTCTGTAATAAATCCCTGTAGAAAAAAAACAGAAAAAAGAAAAGAAGGCTGGAAAATGGGAAGTGTAATTCGATTCTGTCAAAGCGTTCTTGTGATCAAAGTATTACTGATAAATTGTGATATGTATGGTAAATGGACTAGTTCTTATATAGCGCTTTTCCACTCTTCTGAGCACTCAAAGCGCTTTACACAACTTGTGCATTCACCCATTCACAACTGACATTCACACACATTCATACTCCGATGAATGCATCGGAGAGCAATTTCGGGTTAGTATCTTGCCCAAGGACATTTGGCATGCAGACTAGGGGAAGCCGGGAATCGAACCACCAACCTTCCGATCAGTAGATGACCTGCTCTACCACCTGAGCTACAGTCACCCACATGTATGCATGTATGCATTATTAATCAAATCAAATTCTCCAAATTACCTGAGATGGCTCATCAACATCCAGCATGCAGTCCTTGTTCTTTACGCTGTATGAAAACAACCAAAAGACACGTGAAGACACAAGCGGCACATGCTGAAAAAAAATCTCCCAAGACACGTCTTTAGATCTGCAGTCTCATCAAGACATTCAGCCGTTACCTTCCATCACACATCTCCTGTTGAAATGATGTTGAGTTGCTGCAGTCCTGAGTAGGTTTTCTCTGTGGTGCTCTGTAGTAGCGATATTTTGACAAGTATGAGCTCTTATCTGATTTTAAGGTCTTAGGAGTGAAAGGTTTGTCTTGTGTAAAGTGCTGTGAATGTTTCAGTAGCAAGTCTCCGCTGTATGTCTTCCGGACAGGGTCCTGGAAGGTTTTGTAGGAACTCTGATCTCCAGAAGCTGCCAATGAACAAGCTGACGACTTTCTTCGAAAAGTTGCCTCCGGGCTCCGATGCTTCAATTCTGATGCTGGGCGAGTGTGATGAGAGCTGACATTGAGCGATGGATAAACCATCTCATTGACTTTAAAGGTGGTGTTGAACCTAGGGCTGGAGACCAAGGAGCTCCTCGAGCAAAGGTAGGTGCTGTCATCATACTGCACAGATAATCTGCTCTAAAAAACACACATGGGGTGAATCTGTTGTTGTGTAGACTGAAAAAGATTCCAAGCAAATAAAGTTGGCTTTGTGTTTGCTTGAAATCTTCTAGTAAAAAATTGTTAGCATCACATGAAGCAGTGATTAATGACAACGCCAGATTTTCTTACCTGTGATGAAGAGTATGAAGTTCTGCTATTCCTTTGTGCAGGTGCTGACTGAGGACGGCCATTTTTCCTCAACCTATCCCGCTTGATCTGGTCATTGTCTGTAAAGAGGTATTAAAACAACTGAAGTAGCACAACAGTTCACTACTGGAACTTTAACATTATGCACTCCATACTGTACAGTAATGCCACTGTTTTGCACATGTCTCAACTCTGTATATTTTTATATATTTTATTTATTGTTTACTCTATTTAATTTGTAAAATATGTACACACACACACACACACACACACACACGTAGAAAAATATTTAGTATACACATCCAGAAATGCATATACTATTATATATTGTACATATATTTATTAGTTTCAGATGTAGCCATTCTTGAATTTTGCTTGTTTACATTATTGTATTTTGCACAACTCTGTTGCTTGTGAAGCTCGCACACAAGAATTTCACTCACATGTGCTGTACCAATGTACCTGCACATGTGATGTGACAATAAAAGTGATTTGATTTGATTTGAACAGATACAATTCTCTGCACTGCAGAACTATCACCAGCAGCAAAGCATGTACTTTACTTTATTTGCCTATTATTTACTTATTATACGCACTGCTAATTATGGCATTATTTGTCTAATTATTAGCTAAACTTATGACACAATCTAAATTTATTTTGTCCCAACATCTCCTGCTGTATGAGTCATAAGAACAGAGTATGGCCACCATATATATGTATACTTACACTTCACACTACACAGCAAGCTTTTGGGTACTGAGGTATCAATGGCAGCTGGTGGATAAGATAGAAACTATTAGTATTATTACACAACAGAATTAAACACAATACTTAGTTTTGGTCTGAAGTATACAGACAGGCTCAAATATATACATAAATCTACACCAGTATTTGGTTAAATATCCCTTAGCATGTTGCACCTGGACCAGATCCTTTGGGTAAACACAAAAAAGCTTTGGGTACAATTCTAGGTGGATATTTGACTCTTCCTGGCAGAATCAGTTGAGGTCATTCACATGTTGGTTTCCTGGTACAGAACCAGTTTTTATACAAAGTTCACACATTTAATATGAGACTGGGGCTTTGCTTTGCTTTATCCATTCCAAAATCAGTTTTGATGTGTGTTTTAGATCATTTTCCCATTTGAATACCCAATTGTGTCCAAGTTTCAATCATCAGGTTGTTGATTTGAGGTGAAGTTGAAGAATTTTGAGGTAGTCTTCCTTCTTTATTATTCCATCCTCTTTGTGCAGTATACCAGTACCACTGGCAGCAAATCAGCTCAAAAGCACAATGCTACAGCCATCATGTTTGACAAATGGTACAGTGTTCTTAAGTTTGAAAGCCTCACCTTTAATCTTCCAAACCTAAGTCTTGTCATTGTGGCCAAATAGCTTAATCTTTGTCTGATCTAACCATAAAACCTTCCTTATAACTGTTTGAACTGATGATCTTGGAATCTGCAGTTGTTTAGAAATGGCTCCAACTTGTGTAAATCTAGAGTAAACTCCTATTGTTCTTCTTAGATCTTCAGTGGGTTCTTTGGACTTTCCTGTTCTGAATATCAGTCTAATGAGTCCTGTCAAACCAACCTTCTTATGCTCCAAAGAAAAACTACCAGTTGTCAATCATGATCGCCAATGAGATGTTAATAGGCTTTGACCTTGTCAAATTAAAAGAACCTTAAGCACAAGTTATTAAGAAATTTAAGTTAGTGTATGTATCTGAGTGTATGCAAACTTTTGACTTTTTTGAGACAATCCAGAACAAATCCATCCTCAATGGGTTTTAATGGGTTTTTAAAAAAGTAATTAAAGATGTATGCTGTAAAATCAATGCACCCTGAAAAAAGAACAGTTCAAATAAATCATTAACAGCCCCAAATTACCATGACCACAACTGTAAAATATACCTGCCATGCAGCTCACCTTTAGCTGAGTAAACCTTTTTGTAATGAGACACCATGTGGTCTTTAATGATGGATTGTGTCAACTTGCTAGAGGAGAGTGGACAGAAAGCTAAAAACACAAAACAATATATGATAAACTGTTAAATTAAGCTCTTCTTACAGATGACCAGTACTCATGAGCATGTAATAATACTTACGACTACTTTTCAAAGCCTTTCCTCTCACACCAGGGCTGTACCCCAGTCCAGATGACACACTTCCTAAAATGTAAAAAAGTGTTATGACTCACACTTTATCAGTTACAGGTTTTTTATGATTAAAAACTTTTCATTTATCATTTCATTTTATAAGTATGTGGTGCACAGCGCTTCTCAAGACTAAATAATTTTTAGATAACTAAAACAGCAAGTTTACCACAGCAAGACACACAGTAAGGCAATGCTAATTTAGTTAACAGGAATCTATGCGTTTCCTAGTATTTTTTTTTTTTTTGGATCATTTAACTAATAACACATTACAGTACAGAGTATTTTCTTTTGGACCTGGCAATATACTGTTAAGGGGTTCCAAGACTTTCGGGGGTAAATTCTGTGCTATAGGTTTTAATGTTCATAACACTGACTGTTTACAAATAAAAATAGTAAATACTCAAAAAGTGGTAACATAATTTGAAGTAAATGTTTGAATAACACTGAAAATAAATAAGACGAAGCTCCAGCAAACAATAAGAGTACATACTGGTTTAAGTTTATAGAGGGCAGTACTAAGCTGATATCGTGGATCTCTTCAAACCAGAAACAAGAAGAAACGAATAAAGATTTAACAGGTTAAAATGTCACTAAACGTAAGCTGGCTTTACTGAAGCATCGTTTTACAAGCTGTTTTCGGTACAGACAAGGGACTAGTAACCACTGTGCTGACCGACTTGAAGCCATATTATTAACAGTAAATACGGTGGACATGAGCTTATCTTTAGGTAGCTGCTTAAGCAAAAAAGCTAAATGTGCTAACGTCTCCCGACTCATTATCCAGCTACATGGCTAACCAATGCTAATAGCATTAGCATACCTATTCTTGAGTCCATAATACTACACTCAGCATATCCCAACCTCGGAAATATTCTGAGGGAGAGATGGCAGAGCTCGGATCCATCCAGAAAATTCACTGTACTTAACCGTAAACATGCTGACGTAGTGATACAATCAAATATCGTACAAGTAATAACCTATCAAAGGTTTAGCAAATGAAGAGCGAAGAAACGCTTCCCCGTCGCCATGCTGGTTGCTATGATTGCTGTCGTCATCACGTTGATGCACAACAGGAGCACGCACACACACAACATGAATGAGAAAATTGAATCGAAATGACAACCTAAGAAAAACGCCCTTAAATCCAAACTTGATTAAATGAAATATGTCAAATAGTTATCTCAACAGTCTGAAGAGTACAGTACATATGATAAAGATATGACATGCACAACATAATAATAGACAACCTGACAAAGATCTCCTGTGAATATTTGTGTTTCAGTACTTGGATTTCTGGGTGTGGAGTTGCAGACTAACAGGGGGAGCAAGTGGGGCTAGTGTAAAAATCAAAACAAAACAGGAAAACATATACAGCCGTAAATTCAGGACCACTTGACCCTCTCAAAGGTCATCAAGTGAGAAATCATCCTTGAAAGCCCATGTTTGGTCTCCAAGAATAAATCCCCCATCTCTCCACAGATCCCCCGGTTTGAAGTATTTCTCTCTAATAAATAACATTTTGTTAAATGTCTGGCTGAAAAGGCTTAGGTATTAAAATAACATTTAAGTAGTAGTCTTAACAGTGTGACAGTAAGAAGAGCAGGAGCAGGAACTAGACAGATTTCAGCCATAGGTTTTCTTTCTTTTTATTTCAAAATGCATTATCTGTTTATATAACTTTTTTTTCTACTTTGGTGGGTGAGGTTAATGTGTTTTGTGGCTTTGCAGACAGAATACTGCCTCCAATGGACTAAAACAGCTTTCTGGTTGTTTATGTGGCTGGTTCAAGAGCAAACATTATAATTTATTCACCATGTGGGTCACTAGATCCTTTCCAGTTGCACCAAAATCATCAATAAGCATATCATTAATGGTAGCCGTTCTTCTTCATTACTGCAACAAACTCTGACCATGGTGTGCTGTTATCATAAAAAGCCAAATCCTCAGTGACCTAGTTTTACAGTAAAATGTGGGAAACTACAGTACCACAAATATAAGTTATGATTCATCTGAGTACGTGTTGGCCACGAGAACATTCTGTCAGCATCATATTGTTAATTCTCTTATTTTCCTTGCATTGTTTGATTTAACTTTTAACCCCTTGCCTCATTTACCAACAAAAGAATATAGTGTGACAGGCAACACATTTTACTGGCACTTGAATTGGGCATAAGTTCAAAGGAGAACTGGTCAATGACTACATTGGACAATAACTTTATTGTAAAGTGATCAATATTTTTGATGCTCAAAGAGCTGACTTTGATCATTTAGGATCGTAAAGACGTCAGTTTACAATAATGTATATTTGTTTATTTGCAGTGTATCCACACGATGATCTATTTTGATTTTCCCATAAGACCGCATCTTCTTTTATTAAGTGATTCAATTCTGATCTTGTACATGTGTGTGTTGCAGGGCGCTTTTACATAACAAATAGATAACGAGACAGTTCATTTCCCCCCTGTCTAAACTGTCATCCCGCCAAATCATCAGATCTATAGTATATGATTTGGGGGGGGGGGGGGGGGGGGGGCTGCCGGAAGAGGTGACCTCCCTGTACCACTGAAGCTCATAAATAATACAGTTTTCCTCACATGCGTGAATGATGTAATGGGTTAAGTCTGCCTCTGATTTGGTGATCATCTTTGCGCCATGTGGTCAGACGCTGGTTACGGTAACGATAATAGGATCATCTGGTTTTGGGGGAAAATATAAGAGTGAGTATTGAAAATCGGATTCCACAATGAGAGAAAATGCCTCTGATGCAAAGCTCGATGCACATTAACAATGAAGGCAGGTGGAGGAGAGCGCTTATTTGAATTAAAGGGAGGGGACAGCATCCTCCCTCGTTGTTCTCGCTGCCGGTGTAACGCGTGCGTAAAGTTGCTAGGTTGGGCCACACTCCGGCTGTGTTTCTGGACCGGACCATTTGCGTGCGTGCTCTAGTGTGAGTTTGGAAGTGGTTTGGACCGCGGAGTGGAGCCACTGCTCAGTGCAAGGTGCCACACGTATCTCTGTCAGTCTGTCAGGCGAACACCACGCGTCCAGGCGAGGTGGAGAAGGAAAAAAAAGGAGGGGGTGCAAGAAAGGAAGACAGACAATGCGGTTTTGCGATGCCTTTATTCCTTTGTGCAATCCACTCCCACTTCGATGAAAAGATGATGTGTCCAACATGAATTTCTTGTGATTTGTCCATTTTTTCCTGTATTTCTGCGATCACGCTGACTGAATTTACCTGCGTTTTCACTGAGCCAAACCTAGAGATGAAATTTCCAATAGAAAACCCGAGAAAACAAGTTAACTGGGATCCAGAACAAGGTTGGTGAATATTGCTGTTTTACTGTGGAATAACTTCAGATATGCAATTAAATAGTACTCTTAATGTCAGTGGAAATACTTGATACACAATCTCATCAGGCTGCATTATTCACAGATTCAGTATACAGAAATTCATATTTTTGCTTCTTTTCATTTAATTGAGCGGTCCCTTTATTTGCTTTTGTGATGCAAAATTACCATTCATATACGACAACGCGGCTTTTCTAGTTTGCACTATCTGTCCGCTCAGACGTATAAAGCAACGTTGCTGGATGCGGAGCTCTGGTAGTGACAGGCTGGCAGAAATAACCAGTATGAGAGCGGAAGAGATTTCAAAAGAGAACTAGGCTGTAAAATGTGTCTACTTAAAAATAATGTCGCCATCTAAAAGACATCATTATACTTAGGAATAGAATTTATAAGAATTTCAGACATGCGATTTTTATTTGAAGAGAAATGTTGTTGTTGTTGTTGTTGTTGTTGTTGTTTTAAATAATATCATGGCTCATGTACCCCTTGCCCTTTCAAAAGCATATAAGAGTCGTGCTAAGTCTCCAGTCACTGCTGGAAAGGAATTCTGCTTTAATACACTATGCATGGGTATCGTGTTGAGGAAGCTTGCGCCTCCCTTAACAGAGGTTTTATTTTGAAATCAGTCACTGCCGGAAGTGTTTGGGGTGCACTGGGTTTGATTTAATGTTTGAAATTTGAGGCTCAGCTGCCGAATTAAACGCCTACAACCTGCCCAGTGCCACAGGGCCTAAAGCTTGCCTGAGCCTTTATGTTTAATACCACTAGACTTCTTTTTGTACACTTAACATCAGATGTAAATATGATAGATACTGTCATCAAACTCCTTATCTGTATCCACATGCTCTGTATGTCCATCTTTGTGGTCGACATGAGGGGCATCACTACATGAGAACATTTCCTCTGCTTTGGCCAGACATACTTGGATCCAAAGGGAGGGCTGAGAGGTTGAGATCAGATAAAAAAAGAAAAAAACACCACTTTCCACTCAAGCCTTATTTAATTTGCAAAAATCAATTCGAAGCTGTTGCATGGTTCAAAAAGGATTTTGCATTAATGGATCATAGCCTCAGAAAGGTGAAATGCAAACCTTATAGTGCTCACTGCACTTCTGGTTTCAACTCTAGCTGTAAAATATAGATTATAGTTTCATATTCTCTGCTTTTTCTCAGAAGTGCATGAAGTTGACTTTGAAATGAACCAAATAAACTAAATATATGACATTCAGTCATAGTTAATTTATTTAATTTCACGCAGTCAAACACTGTGATAAAAAGAAAATTAAAATCTTAGTTAGATTAGTCATGGACTTGGCCTAGTTTGAAATTCACTAACCAGTAACTGTTCCACTTCATCTCTAAAAAAAACATTGCACCAAATATAGCATACTATACTGAGTCTTCCAGCTGATTCACCACCCAGTCTTTTTTTTTTCTAATAGATTTGTGCTCTATTGCAGTCAGCACCTTTAAAGACAGATACTATAAACCGAAAGTGTTTTTCTCCACCTTAAGCTGACATCACATTGGTGTTATTGATTCAGTCTTTTATATAAGAATTGACTCGGAAGATGAATAGCTCTTAGATCAGGGAACAAGCCACTTCCTGGACATTCTTTGACTCATGGGTCGATGTGTGTGTGTGTGTGTGCGCGCGAGTGCATGATCATGCTGTGGGGACCTGAATCTGTTTAAACACTCACACTACGGGAACAGAAAGCAAGTCCCTTATGTGTTAAGTTGAGGTTTAGGCAAGATGGAATAAGTCTCCAGGAAATATTAAAGAAATACATGTCCCCTCCTCTAAAGTCATAAATACTTGATTAAGCATGTGTGCATTGTACTTAGCATATCCCAAAAGTAATATCACCCCATTTAAAAAACAAATACATTTCTCATCCCTACCTTCAAAGGTTACATCACAGACAACAAGCTCCACCCATGGCTCAGAGGCACTCCATGCTTTCCCTTTTTGGAGTTGTGGGGGCGTCAGGGCAGGGGTGAAGTCTAGAGCTCTGAAAAAGCTCACGCAGTGCTTTATATACATTAAGGAAGTCGAAATTTGGCTATCTCCATAGGTGATGTTTGATGGTTGACCTGCTACAGTACACATGCATTTGTTATGAAACCTCTTTGGAAGACAATAACTGAAAGTGGCACTTATCCCTCACTTACAGTCTATTAGAAAAATTGGATCCTGCTTCCATTCAAAGAGAGTAACTCAATTTTCACCTTCACCTCTGCCAACATTACTGTAAGGTTTTCATTGGTGTGCTTTTTATATATCTGTGTCCATCCATCCATCCATCCATCCATCCATGTGTTGTAACAGAGCAGGGTTGAAATCAGATGTTAAAATGAGAGTACAAATTATGATCTGTAAGGCAGATGTGAGGCCAAGTGATTGTGGACCCCTTTTCACAAGTGAAATCTGAAATACATTTTATATGAAGAAATTCTCAGGATAACAAGCTTCTGAGATGACAAAGGAGTCTTGTTATGTTTGGCGGAGCTGTAGGCTGGATAACTAGATTTTTTTCTAATAGTGTTTGACTTTGCAAAAAGCCTTTTATTAGCCCAGTGTAGGAGGTATAAAATGTTTTCAAAGCTTCATAAAGGACACATAGGTTTTAAACAGTTGTAATGAAATTATGTTAATGTCTCCACAACACAAAATTCGAAATATAAACCAAAAGAAAGGCTGAAGGTGAGAGAAAAGGTGAAAAGAAAAAGAATCTGCGCATAAATCAACAAATGAAATGTCCAAATGCCTGTTGATTTAGGTAAAAGGTTCTTACAAAAAGAGCCTTTAGCCAATTATTATAACACATCATAAATGACCATCAGAGAGACAAACGTGCAGTAAACCACTGGTGTTTCCATCTTTGTAATCTATATTTAAAAAAAAAAAAAAAAAAGTGTTACAACAGCCCTTTCTTCCCTCCTACTTTCTTTGCTAGTGGCAGTCCAGACCAACTTGGTCCCTCCCAAAAAGGTCCAGCCTGGCATGGTGAAGTCAACCCTGGTCCAGGCAAGTGTTGCCACCATGCAAAACCCAATGGGCTGCGACCCGAAAGCCAGTGGTCACTGTCCACTGCCACGTTTGTCCATCTCATCTCGCTCTGCCAGTGTTGTGGCTAGCATGGACACCAACTCTGATGGCTCGACAACAGGGCTCCACTCAGTGATGAAGTGGAAGACGGTGCTGGCGGTGTTCATTGTGGTTGTTCTCTACCTGGTTTGTGGAGGTCTTGCCTTCAAGGCTCTGGAGCAGCCATTTGAGAGCAACCTGAAAACTAGCATCACCCTGGAGAAGGCCTCTTTCCTCGAAAGGCACCCATGTGTTACTCCCAATGAGCTGGATGCCATCATCAAGGTAAGCGCTTGAAAGTGGACATGATTGTCTGGTGTTTGTTTCCTTCTTCCAGGCATTTTGGCAGCCTCTGTGCACTTTATTATAGTACCGAGCAGTTAGGTAGAGGTAAAAGGATGGGGAGCTGGCGCTATTCCCAGTTGTCGTAGAGCAGGAGGCAGGGTCCCCTGGATCGGAGCAGAGTTTAAAAGGATGGCAAAGCATGGTATCCTTTACAGTGGGCCTATTTTGTGATTAAGAAGTAGCTACGATAAGACTGCACAGTGCTCCTTTCTGTTAAATAAAGGGAATGTGGAAGTGCCAAAAACTGCAGTTACTCTAATGGCCTCTTAAACTTGGCTCCAAAAGTCAATCCTCACAGACTCCCATGGAAAAATGCCCAACTTTACAGCGTTAAAGAACACATTTACAGCTTGGCACAAAAATAGTTTTGACCTCTTAATAAAAACTACAGTGGGTGAACTCCTTCATTTTTGCACTAAAGTAAGGGATTTGGAGCCACTGAATTTTATACAATTTAAAAATTGTTTGTGCTCTCAGGGCTTTTTGAGGCACTTTTAATCAAATTATATGGCTGCTGCTTGCTACAGCCTGACCAAGACATTTGTTCTGCCCTTCCCATTGAATGACGGTTTCCTGAGTAACAGCTGATAACTGATAACAATCAACCCTCCTGTAGAAACCTAAATGCATTTAGTTTTCTAATAAACACGGATCTTTTAGAACACATACACCAGTACATGCAGCCTGATATTACATAACAAAAGACAGCATGATCATTGAGAAGAGGGCAAAAAATGTCTTCACAATGACCTTTATGCTATATTCACAACAAACATTTTTTTTATTTAATTGCAGCTCTCTCTAGTTTTCTTGCTGTGTAAAGACAGAGTAATGATAGCAATAAGGCCAATTTTCTCCCATTTTATTTGACAAATAACTAACTTGTATTTGCATAGCTAAAAAACCTTCAATAATAGATGTGTTAGTGCGATATGAAATTCCAGAGTGCAGCTTTAACAACGCCCACATGTTTTAAATAAGGAAACAAGCTCATGGCTGTGACAGCGCTGTTATATTTACTGTGAGAAATGTCAGGAACCAAGTTTTTTTTCAATGTTTTCTTTTTAATACTGTGTGATGTTGCTCTATTATGACATACAAAAATTGTTAAAATCTTTAAAGACCCAAGAGAGATTTCAGAAACTCAATATTCTAAACAGTCTCCCCAAAATCCCGTCACTATCTGCTTTCCCCCTCAATACAGCATCTGCTGCATAGAAGCAGGGTGCCGGTGTTTTACTGGGCACAGCTGTTCGCCCAAAAAACTCGCCTGATAACTCTTAAACCTGCGGCATATGGTCTGACGCTGTCTTTAGAGTGTTCCACATTTTACCAAGCCAGCTTGTGAAACTTTTTTATAATTGTGCGCACTATCAAGCAGACCCACAAAACAGAACCATTCCCATCTCATTGAAACTTAACGGCGCATTTTACAATGCATTTTTATGGTGTCAGCCGCTTTATAACACACTATGGCAGCAGTTCACATTGCTCTCTAGCACCACATCCAAAATTATGGATCAAGATTTAAGGTCACTACACCCAGCTGACACTTACAACTGCAAAGGGGAGTGGAAAATGATTTGAGATGTACGAGTGGGTGAGTGGGAAGTTTGATTTGTGAGGGAGTGATGGGAAAAAGCAATTAGTTTGCAGAAAACATCTAGAAATAAAAGAAAGAAACATTCTGGACAATCAAAAGAACTGAGTAACACAAGAGCTGAAATACAAACACAAGCACACAATTAACAGGAATCAAAAGAGACTGAAAATAGTTTTTTTTTGGCAATGGAGAGAAAAAAAAAACAGCCTTTTAGAAATCTTGTGCTTTCCTGTTTTTCGAATGTAGCTTGAAAATAGTAAAGACTTGGAAACAACCAAATGGCAATGCTAATGGTGTGTTCCACTTTCCACTAGGATGGCTCCATTTGACGTTAATATCTTCAACACTACTCTAGTGAATATCGGACTGCCTCTCTCCTTCTCCACACCCACCTCTGTTCTTTTCTTCTTCTGCTTCTAGCTTCTTCTTTTATTTCTCTAGCAGTGCTCAACCTTTGAGCCACAAAAGCCCTATCAAGAGCTTTCAAAAATCAATAACAGTATGTCTTATGGAGGAGTGTGTGGAAATTAGAACCTTTAGCATGGAGTGCCTGGGGTCCGGAGGGAATCAATTATTCATTACACAGACCAGCAGGCACACACACCTCCTGCTGCTCAAAGTAAAAGTGCTGGAATCATAGACATGAGATTCTTCTAGACAAATCATCTAATTCAGATAGATGAGAAAATGTTTAATGGCATGTCAAGTCATTGATCTGATATAGTTAATTAAGAATAGTGGCAAATTAGTCATGCTCGGTTTGTGCACTTATGTGTATAATGATGAGCTTTTTACTGCTACTCCTCTCCTTTCTATCGTAGCTTCATAAGTGATGTACTAACATAATCAAAACATAATATGTAAATTTCTGTAAATCAGTAGATATAATGTTGATCTGCTGAGTTGTTATGGGATTCCAATACTAAGTGTAAGCCATGTGTGAAGTTCATATGAACAAATAACACTTTTTTTCCCTGGTGTCTCAAGCCTGGAGGACATGCTGCTTCACAAGTACTCCATCAAAAAGTATGCCCAGTCCTCTAACAGTTTCCATTATCGGCCTGTGTGTGCTATGTCAAGCCTGTCACTCAGCCGAAGCCTTTATGCGGGGACACAGCAGCGGTGACTCACTGTTGTCAAACTGTTTGGTGGAGGAGTTGACAGAAAAATGGCAACCTTGGGAAGCATGTGCATGCCTGAGATGGAAGCAGACAGTATATCACATCGCAAGCTCTTGTTAGGGCACAGCGTGTGTTGATTTAATGTGTGTGAGTGTGTGCCCATGCACGTCTGTTGACCTCCTCGTGTCTTCTTCAATATTTGTGTCGTCCACGCACCCACTGTGCGCCCACGAAGACAGCAGACCTAATTGGCTTTCCTGTTGCTGTTTTGATGACTCACACTATGGCACGATGTGAAGCCGTGCTATTACTGACACCAGTCAGGTCTCATTTATTGATGAGTCACTTATTTAAAATAAACTTCTGTATTCACTGAGCTACCTGCAGTAGAATCTACGTCAGGTTGTGCTGCCATTTCCGTCATAATCTTATGTAGCACAAATTGTGCTTTTCCGGAAAACGTCAAACAAATTCTACATACTTGATCAAATGCGAAATCAAAATGCTCCACTAACTAGTGAAGGCTAAGCTCTTTAGATGGCTGCACTGAAAAAGAAAGGCAAAAAAGATTCATTTCTACTCATTTCCATTTCAGGTTTTCCTTGAAAATACCCCCACAGCTTAACACTGGGCTTTTAAGCATGAATAATAAACTTTTTTTCCCCTCACTATTATATTGCTATTTTCATTTGAATCTGATCACCTGTTCCACATGAAAAGTCAATCATAAAAACCAGCCATATACAACCATTCTGTGAAGACATAATGAAAATCACATGATATTTTGCACAATGCTATTATTCATAATCTAAAAAAGTGCATTTAAATTAATTAATCAGGAAAAAGTGTGAGCACATCTATAAAAGCAAAGGTTTTGGTAGTTTGCTTATGTGGAGCATTCTGATGTGTGCGCATTCAGGATTAAAGACATCAGCAATGATCTTAGAGAACCAATTGTTACTGCTCATCAAGGGCATTTCCAAACAATCTGAGATCGATCATTCTACAGTGAGAAAGATTATTCATACGTGGAAAGCTTTCAAGATAGCTCCAAAGTTTCCGAGGAGTGGAAATCACAGCAAATTCACAAGTTTAGACAATGAGTCAACAGGCCCGAAGTTAACAGGTGAAATGTTAAAACTGGCTTACGTTTGCAAAGTTGCATCTGAACAAACAACAACGCGATTTTGGAACAATGTGCTTTGAACAGACATGCACAATGCCCCATTTGGCAAAAACGAAACTCAGCATATCAGGACACCTCATGCCAACTGTTAAGCATGATAGTGGAGGCGTAATGACTTGGACTTGTTTTGCAGCCACAGGATCTGGGCACCTTATAGTCAGTGAGTCAAACCTGCATATATCAATTCTAGACAAAACTGGGTCACGCAACAAGATTTGATTACAAGCACAGCAACAAAACTACAACAGAACGGCTAAAAAGGGAAAGAGTCAATGTGCTGCAATGGACTGAAGTGCTGTCCTGGGACCTTAAGAGAGCTGTGCATAAAGGGACACCTGCAAACCTCAATGAACTGAAGTAATGTTGTAGTTATATGTATCCCAAAATTCCTCCACAATGATGTGAGAGACTGATGATGATTACTGAAAAGGATTACTCAAGCTACTGGTGCTAAAGGTTCTGTAACCTACTGGATCACTATATGTAATTAGTTTAAATCCACTGTTTCTGTATTTTGGCTTAGTTGTTAAAAAATATGGTATAATATATCATGTGATGCTGTTCATCTGAGCTGGAACTAAAATAATTTTAGGACCTGGTAAGGACCAGATGATTTTATATTATTATTATACCGTGATACGTAACCTTAGAAAGAGACCGTGCACTTTCTTTTTACCCTGATTGTATATGATGGACCTCAGTGTCCTTCATTGCAACAAGCATTAAGTCTTCAAGGGGGTTAGGTTAAAGCTTTAGATATTAGTAATGTTGAAAGTGCTGCAGAGGACAGTGCTTGGCAATGTATCACAATGAGGTTGGGTGAAGGATAGAGCAAGGCACCGTGCTGGCAGGATCACCGCTGTCCCCCGCTGTGGGGTAGAAAGGCACACCGAGAGGATAAAAATCTGCAGTGAGTGTGTTTGCTCTGTAATGATCCTGCACTGAAGAAACAGAAAACACATTAGCCACGAGGACTCGTGAGCACTCTGCAGTGATTCTTTGGTGAAATCAAAATAGAAAGGAGCACGAGGCGTGAAACGAAAACACCATTTGTCTTGCTAATTAATGTACTGCAACACAACACAAGTCACCATCCTCATGGCTCCAAAATGCATGTGCAAAAGGAGGATTTTTCTCTCATGAAGCATGAACATGGCTGAGAAACAGACAAGTGCCAAAAATAGATCTCCTCATACAGTATTCAGATACATTGTGCGGCTATATATAGCTCTCCCTTGACTCCAGAATTAGGTTATTTGGGGTTTATTATATAATTACCACTTTGATATTGCCCCCATAAAGCAGCTGTGTCTGCTAAAACCTATGAAGTAACGTAATTGAAACTGCCTAATTATAGATACAAAAAATCTGTCTCATTAGGGAGAGAGGGCACTGATGGAGCCGAGGTAATCACATGTAAGATTCTGAATAGGCATGTGCAGCTATGTGTTTAGTGGTCCCAGACTCTCTGCTGTAAAATGCGTATCACGGCAGTTCATACATATTTTATTATACCGCTCTGCACTCTCTGAAAGGTTATCTCACATCTCACTGTATAAAATGGGGGCTGCTCTGTGTGACTTTCATGTCAGCAGAAGTTTTGAGCCTAAAGATAAAGAACTATAAATGCTTGTGTAGAGAACACAGCATGCCCATAAACAGAAAATGTAGAAAGACCAAATGATAGTCAATGAACTTTTCATGGCAGCATAATGGAGCACAGAAGGCAATCAATGAAAATAATGAAGCAGTAAATGTTTTCCCTGCACTAGACAAACTAGTCGATGGAACGCAGAAAAAAAGGCTGACGTGAACGAACAACAGGGAAACAGCAGTGTTTGGACTGCAAGTGAGAGTCTGTGTGGATTTGGTCCATGTGAACTGTGAAAACATGGAAACTGGGTGTGTGGGAGAAACAGCTCCGAAGAGAGCCAGACACTGAACAGTTTAAACGCATCCTGTGGTCAGATCAACTTGATGTGCACACGATTAGTAATTCGAAAGGCTCAGAAGAGCCTGCTGCACCACCTTTTACTTAAGTTTCACTGCCTTTCTCTCATTTAAAAAACAAACAAGTCTTTTTTTAAACTCACAAGCCAAAGATGATCAAGAGGAAATTAAAAAAAGAGCAACTATACATGTTTATTGCAATGCTTAGTTATTGAGTTTCCAATTACAGTTCACAACAGTCAGAAAACGGTAGATCAACACAATACGAGTCTGGACTGAACTACAACAGTTATCAGCTGATTTAATTAAGTGTAACTCAATCCACAGCCTCAAGGCCAGGGACGTCTCCAGAATTTCTTCATGGGGGTGGCCATGTGGGCACCACCAAAAATATTGTGGTGGCACACCAAAAAGCAAAACAGTGCAGGAGTGCCGAAGGTGATGGGGTGATGTCTATAAATTGTGAGGGACCTACAAAGTGACACAATATGAATGACAAAAATCACATATGCAGTAATAAATAAATTATTTATTCCGCTACCAAGGACCCCCCTTGGTAGCGCCCCTGCTCGTTCCACGGATATAAGAATGATTCAGACCTCATTTAACTTGCATTCCCTTCCTCTATTGTTCAGAGCCTTTTTTCTTTGTATTCAGGTGGTGACCTTCTGGGCTGATGTTGGAGATCGTTGCACTGGATCTAATCTCAGTTTCCTCACGAGTGTTACGCAATCAATTGCAATACATAGAGGCGCATGTAACAGAAACAATAGTAGGACGTTGTTACTCACTCTGTTCACACCATTGGGGCTGTGTATAGTGAAATCAAAGCAGACACGTGTTTGTTGTGTTGTCATCAGCTGAGCTGGCATACAGTCATAGCTTTGATTAGTTTGTAAAAGCTCAGCGGCAAAACAGGAGCCAGCTGCTATTAAGCATTTTGGCATGACTTTCACTAATTATGTCAAAGTACACATTTCAGTTTTAAGCAATTTTAAATACTTTTAATCCATATAATTTCTATATTTCTCTACTTTCCAGCATGCTATAGATTCTGTGAGTGGAGGAGTGAGGCCTACTGGAGACACATTGTACAATTCCAGTCACTGGGACCTGGGCAGTGCCTTCTTCTTCGCTGGAACTGTCATTACAACTATCGGTAAAACTATTAGATAATGCTCTCTTTATTACTCTAAAACACGATGAACCTGGTATTGCTGACAGTCCATGCAATTTTCATTGTACGTGTGAACCATCAAAATTCCTTTTGAACTCAATTTTAACAATCTAAGAATAATGTCGACTGAGGCGAACCTCAAATCTCATAAAAAATACATGCACGAGGTACTCTCAAAAGCACAGTCTTCATTTATACAGCGTGAACAGATGTAAGAGGATGTACGAGAAGGAAAAAAAGTTTGTAGTAGTGAGGACTACTAAATGGCATCAATGTTAAGCCTTGCCATTCTTAAGTATATATGAGAGAGAGGGAGTCCCCTTCACGAGAATTCAGTCTGATGTAATTTTGTTGAAGATGTATGTGAGACCTGACTCATTATTCAGTGTATGATGAAGACACTGTTGAGTTTTTTTAATTGTCTCATTTTGCCCTTTGTTGCTTTTTAAAGAGAAACAGTAAATTGTGACTCACTGAAATTCTTTTTAAAATGAAAGTAAAAAGACTTTGGGTACCTGGCTTTGATCAGATGGAACATTTTGATATACAATCACAAAATCAAAGCTGAGGCACTACTGTTTGTATTCCCTCTATCAGCTGTGGGTACCATCCTTTAGGTGACTGGAAAAACAACATGTCCCTGACCTCCTTAATGGTGTAGTCTAGAAATTTAATTAACCTGGTAGCTTGCTTCATTTAATCTAGTGCACAAATAGAAGATCAACACAAATATCACCCCATAGGACCCCCTCCATTAATAATAAAAAAAAGCAAATTATATGTATTTTTAATTAAGAGAAAAAGAAAATATTTGAGAAGACCTTCAAAGATAGCAGGATACGATCAATATTAATTAGACATTCCACAGAAACAAAAACAGGGAGGCTTTAACTCTACAGATAAACAGGATAAGATTGAAGCCTCCTTAAGGACATCATATTTTTCCTTTGATCTATTATGTCCAGTGGCTTGAAAAATTGAAGACACTCATTTTAAAATTATATGAGCAATATATATACTGTTAATGTGTTTCTCTTAAAGAGACTGAAATTTGAAATAGATCCTTGCATGCTTTCTTTTTCTGATGCTGAAGCCATTGACTCCATTTTCTTTTACTAATATACTTTTTTTCACTAATATACCAATATTTTCTGATCCAATATCCACAATTAGAAGTAAAAAGCAATGAGAGGTGGCTTAAGACTTTTGCACTGTACTGTATGTTGTCCAACATGTGTAAACATATTACTTCTCTCAATAAAGGTAGTATATTCTACACAAAGAACAGGTATTATGCTAATATTCTGCTTTTCAGCAGGTTAAAACAGGAGATAGTGATTTGTGTCTCCTGCCTGACGCTCCTCAAGCTCCTTCCTTTTACCTCCCTGTATCATAGTATGTCATTATTAATTCAATTTTCTTTAAGGGGAATCTAATTATTGCATTACTTACCTCAAGCCCTGCTCCTGGAACTGAAAGGTATTACATAAGAGCTTCAATTGATTATGTTGCATAAGGAGGTCTTGATTGTCTTCTGCTTCTCATCTTACCACTCACTCTTCTCAGCCCTGCTTTGTTTTTTGACCTTCCTGTCCTGTTTCTTCATTTCTTCTCCCCTCCTCCTCATTCTGCTTTCAATTGTTCAACAGGTTACGGAAACATAGCTCCGAGCACGGAAGGCGGGAAAATCTTTTGCATCCTTTATGCCATATTTGGCATCCCTCTCTTTGGCTTCTTGTTGGCGGGGATCGGAGACCAGCTGGGGACCATCTTTGTAAAAAGTGTCTTAAAAGTTGAAAAGATATTCAGGGTGAGATACAAGTAACACATTGTGATGTTTTCTTCTTTACTGGCTGTGTAAAAAAGTCAAATATGCAGATATCATTCTAACATTTAGCTGCATTTTTATTCTTACCCTAATGGCATATGTAATGGTGTCTTCTTTTTTGTTTGTGAGCCATGTTTCATTGCTTTTTGTGGCTCACACTGTCACTCTTACATCATCTTTTAGTTGCTTATATTGGTTCTAAATGCACCTCCTGTTCTTTTCAGCAAAAACACAAGCAGATTAGCCAGACGAAGATAAGGGTCACATCTGTTATCCTGTTCATCCTGGCTGGCTGCATTGTCTTTGTCACCATCCCTGCTGTCATCTTCAAACACATTGAAGGCTGGACCACACTGGATGCCATCTACTTTGTCGTGATCACGCTCACTACAGTGGGAATAGGAGACTACGTGGCAGGTAGAGCTACGCTCCAAAATTCGGGCACAATAAGCTGTTCTGTTGAAGTTTTGGGCTTAATTTCTGACCATAACGACATTTTCCTTCCTCTTCAGGTGGAAATCGCAAGATCGATTACATGAAGTGGTACAAGCCTCTGGTGTGGTTCTGGATCCTCATAGGTTTAGCGTACTTTGCAGCCGTCCTCAGCATGATCGGAGACTGGCTCCGAGTACTGTCTAAAAAGACCAAAGAGGAGGTAAGTCTTGTATATGTATTATTTTACAACTCTACTCTGGATCTGAAGGTTCAGAGGCAGCATCTTATATGTTATAATTATTAAAATATCTATAGTGAGTTAAAAATGATCTGTGGTTTGTGTCTCAATTTTTTTATTTTTAGGATCTCACTACGGTGCTGCAGTATTCAGAATTAAAAGCATTCTTATTTTCCTTGTATTGTCTTGTGCTTCCATCTCTTAAAGACCTCAGTCGCACAAGCTTAGAGACCAGGTGGCATCCCCCTGGCATAGCAGTGTTTCACGATGGAAAAATATGTATTTCCCCAAGCGGTTGGTAATGCTTGCTGGAGGTTGCTGTGTGCCACTAATTAAAATCTGTTACAAAGAGGGTGCTGCACCAAAAACCTCCTTGTGATGTCTTTGGTTGAATGCAGATTTCCACCAACATCTGTAATTTTGCAAACCCTCGCCATTTACTTTTCAGAAAGACAACTTTTATTTTGAAGGCAGATGCTTTCTCTTTTCAATATGTTCCACTTTTCAGTTTCACCACTGCTTGGCAAGTAGTTTACAAGTATTTGCAAATGACTCAGCAAACTACTTGTCACCAAAGCAATCACAAAGAGGTTTGCCATGCAGCATTGTTTGGGTGTTTGCAAATGTTTTCACTCTATCAACTTCCAGCAACCTCCAGCAACCAATCAGCAACCAACAAGTGGATATGCATGTTTCCCTAGTGACCCTTCTCTTTAAAAGCATCTCGTCTTTTCATGAACATTTAAGAAAATCAATATTAACCTGATGCCAGCTGGGCGTAAGAGTAAGAAGAATAATTGGAAATGAAGCATTTAAAGCAAGGGCAATGAAAATGGGGCATAGGTCAATTGAGTCTAACATTCATGAGTGCAGTCTTTTAGACAGTAGCTTTTCTTTAATATTTCCAAGGCTGATATTGGTAAATGTAAGATCCAACCTTACTAATGGCTACAAAGCTATAATTTAGCACAACAGTTAGAATGAACAAAACAGGTTTCAGATATTAAGTAAAAGCAACACACAAACTTAGTAATTAATGACTACTAAATCACAGACCTGATGAGGGTTAAACACTTTTGCTCGAGCGTACATTTATTACATTACTAAACTTTTGTGTTAAACTGAAAACAGGCTTGTGCCAAGTTAGTAATGAAAGGACCTTTTGTGATATATTGGAAGAGTTCACGCCCAGCAGTGAAGCTCCCTGACAGCTTAATGTTCAATTAACAAATTATTGGCTTTAGAATTATTTTGATGAGTTCGTTTTTTTCTCAACAGTATGCTGGCTCTCTGAAATGAATGAAACACTCTTCAAAACTTTGAGAATCAATGTTTCACTGGAACTTTTGCCACATTAAATATAAGTATCCAACAGTGTAGTGGTATATATATATATATATATATATATATATATATATATATATATATATATATATATATATATATATGATAAAGAAAAGCATAATAGGGCCTCTTTAGAATAGCAAATACAGTTGAAAGTGGCAGGGAGACTTTGCCTGTAAAAAGCTACTTTTGACCACTTTCGTAATTATGAAATTACGTTTTCTTTGTGTCAGTAGTAGATGTTATATGGTGCTATATTGAATGGTATATATGGGATACTGTTGCTAATCTGTATATTATCCTTTAACTGTTGCTTTGTTTCCATGTTCATATTTCATAGGTTGGGGAGTTTAAAGCACATGCTGCTGAATGGAAGGCAAATGTCCGAGCAGAGTTTCGTGAAACTCGACGACGTCTGAGTGTTGAGATCCACGACAAGCTCCAGCGGGCAGCCACCATCCGTAGCATGGAGCGCCGTCAGCTTGGCCTAGAGCAGCGAGCTCACTCCCTTGACATGCTGTCACCAGAGAAACGGGCTTTGTTCGCCAGTCTGGATGCTAGCCGCTTCAAGACGTCCTCCCAAGAGAGCATCGACAGCAAACTGAACAACCTGAGGTTGAAGGGGGCATGCGAGCCGTACGATCATCAGGGAAACGAGCAAACGCAAGAGACCGCATCATCTTCAGAGGAAAATCTCTTCAACCTACGATTCGGATCCCTCAGTAAGCTGGCCAGGCGCAACAAGAACCGTGAACTGCGGAGGAACATACCTGAAGATGTTCGGCGGGCAAGTTTAAGCATAAACAATGGCAGCGCCATGCTCGGGGAGGAGGGAACGGAGGAAGAAGAAGATGGTGAGCCAGATGAGGAAAACAAAGAAAGAAAAGAGGGAAACACCAGTCTGACAAACCTCTCGCAGTACACAATGGAGCGCTCAAAGTTGAAT
The DNA here is from genome assembly GCF_965226115.1 of Aulonocara stuartgranti. Classification (NCBI taxonomy): domain Eukaryota; kingdom Metazoa; phylum Chordata; class Actinopteri; order Cichliformes; family Cichlidae; genus Aulonocara; species Aulonocara stuartgranti. The sequence goes on along the minus strand of NC_138955.1, from coordinate 7,311,137 downwards.
GGGTTCACACCGGCACTGGCCAAAGACAGTGAGAATAATTAAGTATTGAATGCACAAACACTTCATCCACATACAAGGAGTGTTGAGACAGGAAGAGTGAAAGATACTCAGACTGGGAGAGTGCACAGTCCTTTGAGATGTCAAGAAATGTGCCTTTCTGTTTCCTATGCTTAGATTGGAACTGCTCCCAAGAAGTCAGTCATCATGCCATAGCTATGGGAAGAAAATGTGTTGCCAAAAATGAATAAAACTAACGGTGCAGAAGAGGGTGTAGTAGAAATACCTCATTGAGATGTTGCTGTTAAATAGGCTACTTAAGAACTTTGATTTCTACAGGAGCAGTATTGAACCGCTCTGTTGATTTTTTTTTAGCCCTCAAGGCTCTTCTTCCATCTGTTCATGCTGAATCTTATTTTTTTAACAATGTGGGCAGGACCGCTTGAGAGCTAGATTCATGCCATTCATTCAGTACTATTATTGATCTATGGGTTGTCATCTCATACTCTAGGGGTCTATTTTTAGCCCAGCAGCATGCTACAAAGTGACTTTAATATTTATCGAACAGAGGAAAGTAGGTTGTGTTTTTGCTGGATCAACAGGCCGTATTTACCTAGATGACATGTAGAACGATTGCTACATTATGTTTGGCTTTGAAAATGTAGCCTGATGCGAAAAACTACAATATGTTAACAGCTTAAAAAAACAATCTGAAGTGCATGGTACCAACCATAACCATTCATTGCTGGCATAAACTAACTGGAAAGCTTGAATTTGCAGCTATCATAATGAGCAAAATACACTTCTTTCATTACTACTCTTCTCTCAACAGACAAACAATGTGTCTCTGTAATGATTGTTACCATTTTCTGAATTGTGAATCAACACAGACAAACATACACAAACACAGACTGTCGGTAATGTAAAACACAATTGCATTTTTTTAATGACATTCAAATGATCACAAACACGTTGAGAGTGTTTGGATGGATTTTAGTTGATGAATGTGATGCTGTTAATTTGTATTTGCCAAGCATGTTTACATCTATGTTTACTTCTTTTTTTAAATCACCCAAGTTGTATTTTTCATTGAACTGTAAAATATACTGAACGTGTTTCTTTTTTGTATTGCTTTTTTAACAACACAACTCACAAAGCATCTTGACACTGCTATGTGTGGACGGGGGCATTTCTTAAAATTTTAGTCCATTTTCACTTGATTTGTATTTTGCAAACATTTACTGACACTCAAAAACAGCTTTAAATTTTACAGGATTAAATGTACCACTGTTGTACTTTGCATGCATTCCTTAAGGTGAACATTACACACACACACACACACACACACACACACACACACACACACACACACACACACACACTGTTCCAGTAGCCTGCTTGTCTGATATGATAGCATTAACCTTTCCATGACCCTAACCTGTGACACACTGAGCGGCTGTTTGTTGTGTGCAGTTTATTTTTGTCACATTAAATGTAGTGAGTGCCTTTTTAAAACTGAATAAATGAACAAAACATAAGAGGTATATTCATTATGTAAGTACTCACAGAAAATGAATGCAGTATCGACAAAATTTGGACTAAGATAAAGTAGAGCCTGACCAATTTATTAATGGGCCAGTATTATATACAATACATAATAGCATATTTTATTGCCTTTCAAAAAAAGGCAATAAAAGATGAGAGAAACACCCTTCAACCATGTCGCAAGTGTTGACATTGCATAATTTGTCCACCAGAGGGCACACTGCAACTTCCTTTAGGACGAAGCAACGTGTTTGGAAGGCAACACCATGTGATCCGAGCAAAGCTGGGTGTAAGCAAGTAAATATGTTTATATATGTAAATATATATATATATATATATTGAAAAAAATGTAAATATTTTTAGATGATTGGAATATCAGATTTTCACATCAACAAAATATCAGTATTGGTCTTCACGATCCTAGATTGGTCAGGCTCTGGATTAAAGGTAGCCATATAAACATATAATTCAGCCATTCTTCTTCTCCTCCATAATGTGCTCCTTACCACATATTCTATTGATAACTACAGTTAATGATGCTTGCTTTAAAGGTTTTGCACCAATAAAAACAAAGAAATAGCAGCACTGTTGTGATAACTACACCAAAGCTGGAAAAATAAAGAGTGAAAATGGCAGTGTGTGAACACCAACAGCCTCATCAGCACTGCTGATTTACTCTTTTTCTTCTTTTCATTTTTTGACAGTTCTTATTTATAATATATAATATATATTTAAGTTACATTTTCTTATTTCCATTTAACATTTAAACTTTTTATTATAATTGTTTAAATAACATATGTAATGATAGTGAATCTTCCTCTGTGAAGCTTTTTGCAGTTAATATTATGCACATTATGCACAGAGCTTAACAAATTTATTTAACCACCATCTAATGTGGGGTTTACGTCAAAGCTGCCCTAATTAACGGCACAAAATAATTTTCTTCTGTTTTTGTAATTGTCAGTCCATCAGTGTGCACAAGTTCTTTCATTCAAATTATATTTTTAATGCTAAATATAATTATTATTGTTGCCCACAGCACATTATTTTCAAATTAGGATGTCAAATTACAGTTATTTACAGAACAGAAACTGCAGTTTTAGGCACTGAATTATTTTTTGTCCTTTGTGCTGATTTATGTTTGGGCATTCAGTTTTATTTGCCTTAATAAATAAAACAAAACTTTTAAACTAGTTTTTGACAAATTTCTAAAATGTTTGTATATATTGTTTTTATGATGGGTGGTTTAATACAACACTATTTCAGAAAAGTGTTGCAGAAAACTGAAGGCCATGGTCTTCATGCACATGCACCCTGCTTTAAAATAGCTGACAGCCCTAAAAGAAAGAAAGAAAGAAAGAAAGGAAGAAAGAAAGGAAGAAAGGAAATGCCATGGAGACAGGTCAGTGAAGAAAGAGAAATTATCTGCATTTAACAATTGGTGTTATCTGTGGAACTTTCTTTCAGATAGTGATGTGATCTCATCCTGCTGCACTCCTTGTTTTCTCTTTTGTCTTTCATTGTCTCTCTGTCCCCTTATCTCAATGGCTTTCCTACACATGATGAATCACCAGCAGATTTTAATCTCACTCTTGAACATTATTGCTCTGTGTCAGTCATTAGTCTACTTACTCATGTGTTCAAACAATTAATCAGAGTCGTCTATATTGTAGAGGACGGTGACGGTGAACTCATTTGATGGACGCGTCTGTGTGTGATTGAGCTGGTAATGAAAATGCCCTACAGTAAGACTCACAAACCAAACATATAAAGTTAGGTATGTAAAATCTGACACAGCAAAAATGCTAAAAAATAATATGCAGCATACTTTCACCCCACACACACTTACAACACGAGAGAAACAACATCGAACTCAACATAAAACTATAAAAAAGAAAAGAAAGCAAAGAAAAAGATCCTCATATTGTCTCACTTTTAAATATTATAATATTTTTAACAAATTCTTAACTTTGTGCCTCAATTGAATATAATGAGGATCTGACGTGGGTACGGCAGCATGGTATACATGTACACGCTAAGGTTAATATGCCAAGTCACACATAGAAAACTGGATGAATAAAACACAATTTACCAAAACACAGTGGAAATAACTGTCAAGAGTTGGGACATAATAACTTTACAGTAATTTTACATTGACTCTTGGAGGGATCAGGTCACTTCCTGAAAGTAAATTTTATTTCTAAAGCTAAACTAAAACTAAAGTGCTTTAAACTCAAACAAACAAACAAACAAACAAACAAACAAACAAACAGTTTCCCCCAAACTTAAATAAATAAGTAAACGTTCTTAGCGTGATGCTTACATCTACTGACAGTATACTTCTAAATCTCGCAGTTGGGGCATCATGATGAGTGGATTCTTAAATCTGGCTTCACCCAAAGGCCTCCTTTGTGTAAATGGTCCTAAAGGTAAGTAAGAATAAGGTTGTGGGGATGTTTGACTTTGATGTCTATTGAACTGATATGTGATTTATCATTTTTATCCCTCAGAGTCAAACAGTCATGATGCTGCATAATTAAGAGTTAAGAGTAAATATCATGGTTAAATGATATACCTTTGCCAAGCTTGTGACTCTGTAAACTACTACACCTCATTTCCTGTTCTGCTCCCCCTATCCGGTTGTTCAGTGAATCCTACTTCCGGGTCTAAAGTAGTCTGCGTTTAATATGGCTTTTGTGTTGTTAACATGTTTAATGTTATGTATTTTCTTCTATTTGATCTCAAAAAGCTCCTAAAACAGTCAGTGATCACTGTTGACCTCCCTCGGCTTTTATTACCACTAATCATTTATTTAAGCTCAGTTTTTAAAACCTTAGGATGTAACTACAGCCCAGCCCATGCAGCAGTATATGAATGACTAACCTCGTATTGTGGATGGATTATCTCAGTTGTTCTCCTGGCTGAAGTTTGGTCCTTTTACAGCATCCTGCCATGCGATTACATTTGTTCCTGACCACCGAGAACACTCACGGTAACTTTTATCGAGTGGAAAAAAAGTTAGCTTGTTTATATTATGCTAACGTAGCTGTGTCGCTAGCGGTCACGCAGCACATCATTATATACCAGCTAGCCCAACTTCAGTAACCCTACTAGGGTTGCCAACCGTCCCTTAAAAAACGGAATCGTCCCGTATTTAGAAACAAAAGTTCACGTCCCGTATTGAGCTAATAAGGGACGCACTTTATCCCGTAATACAGTGAGAATCAAAAGTAGTCTATAACTTTTAATGGAATTAACACTTTGTTTGAAAACATAATTCCCAGCCCCTCTCCTGCTTTGTGACCAATGCGCTGACAGCACACTTATGACAATTCGAGTATGACAAGTCAGATTATCGCTTATCTCATTGGTCGAGGAAAGGTCGCTTACGAAGAAAATACCGGCCAACAGGGAAACAAACGCCGACACTGCGGTGCAAGTCTCGGACGGCACACTGTGCCTCCATAAAATGAAGGTTATAACAGAAAATCTGTCGCTCTCTCTCTGTCTGTCTTTCACTCACACAGACACGCACACCGCCACCATCAACTTTGCTAAATTGCTAATGAAAAACATTAATAAGGCAGCTGTGATTGAGCAACAGTGTAAATCCAACTATTTTCACGGTTGTTATGGTCGTGATAATTTTGTGATGCCACATCGAAAAGGCTCGGATGAGCTTTCCAAAGTTCTACAAGTTGTGCCTCCATCGCTTGTGTCCAGATCACACGCTGCACAGCCGTGCTGCTCCATCTTTTTCACCGACGTTTATGTGTTTGCGCGTGAGCAATGTGAGCGCCTGTGGTGACACCCTCACGAGCGATTGATGATCGGGAGCTGCTCGAGGTGTTAATCGCTTCTCGTTACCCCACGTATACTACACGATGCACGATGAAGGCCAAAATCGGGCCGATCACCAAATCGGTCGCACGACTCAAAAATCGGCTCAAAATGGGCCAAAAATCGCACAGTGTAAGCCCAGCATTAGAGCAGCAATGTTTGTTCGCTCAGAGAAAGAAAAAAAAGGCTGCAAAAGTACAGGGAGGAATGGGAAAAGGAAAACACCTGGCTGGAAAAGTGCACTATAAAGCGCACTGCACTGTGTGCTGGCGCACTTTTTCCATAGGCATGCTTCTAATGGTGGGCACATGAAGAACACGAGGGGCGTGAAAGCTCGGGGAACCCTTAACCAATTTCTTGTCCACCAGGCATGGCAGAAGCAGATATGGTATGTAAACACTGGTTTGTTTTTTTAAACCCTCTGGTTAAGGTTAATATGGGCATGTGCAGTGAATATCAGCGCTATGTGGCCAGAAGTGTAATAATATAATTTATTTTGTGTAATAAACAACTGCAAGGATAAATGATTACAACAAATAGATGACTAATACATAAAAGTAATACATAGATGAATAATGATGATGAGTTATGATGCGTAATCATGGGAACAAGCGGGTTTACAAACAGGAGCAGCTAATTAGCATTAGAAAAGCTGAAATAATACCTCAGCTGAAGCCAATTGTACTAAATGCACTATATGTGCACTGTTACAAGAATATTTTTGTTCTATTGCTTTCTATTAATTTATATAATTTTAAGTTAAGCAGGACAGAGTTCTTTTAAAGAAAGATTTCAGAATCAGAATCAGAATGGGTTTATTGCCAGATGTTGAGGTTTACAACATTAGGAAATTGCTGCGGTGCTTCAGTGCAGACAATAAGAATTAAAGTGCTATGTAGAAAGAAAGATATGTGCATGAGATATACATGAGATATATACATGAGAATAAGAATTATGAGTGCTACGTAGAAAGATATATACATGAGTGCAGGTGGTGATCAGTGCCAAACATGAAATGATGCAGTGACACAGCGTAGGGTCATGTGTTAGTGGCGGGGACAATCATGTGGTTATTGTTCATGTGTCCAACAGCAGAGGGGAAGAAACTGTTCTTGTGGCGAGAGGTTCTGGTGCGAATGGACCGGAGCCTCCTGCCTGAGGGGAGCAGGTCAAACAGACTGTGTCCAGGGTGAGAAGGGTCAGCTGAGATCCGGGCTGCACGCCGCAGTGTCCTGGAGGTGTACAGGTCCTGCAGAGATGGGAGTCTGCAGCCAATCACCTTCTCAGCAGAGCGCACAACACGCTGCAGTCTCTGTTTGTCCCTGATAGTGGCTCCAGCGTACCACACGGTGATGGAGGAGGTGAGGATGGACTCGATGATTGCAGTGTAGAATTGCATCATCGTCCGTGTTGGCAGGTTGAATTTCTTCAGCTGCCTCAGGAAGTACATCCTCTGCTGGGCTTTCTTGATGACGGAGGTGATGGTGGGCTCCCACTTCAGGTCCTGGGTGATGGTGGTACCCAGGAAGCGGAATGAGTCCACAGAGGTGATGGGGGTGTCAGTCAGGATGATGGGGGGGAGTGGGGCTGTGTGCTTCCTGAAGTCCACAATAATCTCCACTGTCTTCTGGGCATTCAGCACCAGGTTGTTGTGGCTGCACCAAGACACCAGACGTTCAACCTCTCTCCTGTAGGCAGACTCGTCCCCGTCCGAGATGAGCCCAATGACGGTGGTGTCATCTGCGAACTTGATTAGCTTGACAGACTGGTGGGTGGAGGTGCAGCAGTTGGTGTACAGGGAGAAGAGCAGAGGAGAAAGAACACAGCCCTGAGGGGAGCCGGTGCTGATGGTCCGGGAGTCCGAGACATTCTTTCCCAGCCTCACGTGCTGCTTCCTGTCCGTCAGGAAGTCAGTGATCCACCGGCAGATGGGATCAGGCACATTCATCTGGGAAAGCTTGCCTCGGAGATGGTCTGGAAGGATGGTGTTGAAGGCAGAGCTGAAGTCCACAAACAGGATCCTGGCGTAGGTTCCTGGGGAGTCCAGATGCTGCAGGATGAAGTGTAGGGCCATGTTGATGGCGTCGTCTACAGACCTGTTGGCTCTATATGCAAACTGCAGGGGGTCCAGGAGGGGGGCCGTGAGGGTCTTGAGATGGGAGAGAACTAGGCGCTCAAATGACTTCATGACCACAGATGTCAGAGCCACGGGTCTGTAGTCATTTACTTATATTCTCAAAAGTTAAGCATGACAGGCTTCTGTTTAAGAAAGAGACCTGTTTTACTGTGTTAATGTTGTCATTTTGAGCTAAAAATAAATGGCTAAATGATCATTTGTTTCACATATGGTCATATCACAAAGAATATGCATCTGCTTAAATCAAGTTCAAGTCAAATGGTTAAAAAATAATTTCACACACAAAAAAAGAGCTACCACACTGGGAAGGGTGAAGACAACTGGGTTGCCCAGCCCTGGCCACGAGGTGTCCCTTATTTATTTTTCAGGGAGTTGGCAACCCTAAACCCTACAAACGTTACTGCTGTTTAGTTTTCTGTCTTCATTTATGCTGGAAGTGATAACAGAGCTGTATGTTTTAATTTGTTTCCAAAACCCCGCAGTCAGGACATGCTATATTGTATTTAGATAGAAGCTAGCGAGCTAACTCCCTGCTAACTTCTAACTCCTTTAAATGTCATAAATTCCGTTTTCATGGATGCCTGGATGTTAAACTCAATTGTTACACCTGGTAGAGCAGAATGCTGATCATTTTATTAAAGATGAAAGACTTTAGACAGTTTTTCAACTCTCAGTAATGCCATAGTGATCGTTTGATATATGGACCTGCAGCGGAGTTTAGACCCAGACACGGCTAGTGACGTCAGACTGAACAACCGGATAATGGCCACTAGATGGCGCAGTCAGGGTTAAATTCATTGAAGGTTAAATTGAATTTGCACACACAAATGTGTTGTTTGTTTTTGATGCTGCAAACATTAATGAGTGGGACTAATGAACATCCAAGCTTTTAAACCTTCCCTCATGCCAAAAGCATTTCTTATGGCTTCAGTTTTCCCTCATGCACAATGACATTTAAGGAGACTGTGACTGATGTCATCCATCAGCGTTAGTGCGTGTATGAATGTCCATGAGAGCATGCGTATCCCATCCAAAGCGGCCAATAACATGCGTGGGCACACATCCTTATCTTAGCAAGGGTAATCAATGGGAGGATAGCGGGTCTGAAATAAATTCACACACTGTTGTAAACAGATCCAGAAGATGGATTATAATGGAGAAATCTGCTCAGTTTCCTTCCCGTTTGCAGATGTTTAAAACGACCATGAATGACTCACAATGAAAGCATCAGTGGAGGTCAACACTTTTTATTTATTTCTATTTATGTATCATATCTTTACAGTCATTTACAAAAAGAATCTGCAGTCTAGACTGCGGCTTTTCTCCAACTTAAAATTTAGCCCAGCAAACTATGTGACAGAGACAGGCCTGCCTCATGTTCATTATTCAGAATGGTTGGAATATCTATGACATTTTTGGTAATTTCCCAACAGCATGAGTGAGAAGATACAAACAACACTGCAGAAAAGAAATTGCATAATAGCTAACACAGCCTAAATTGTAATAATAACTTTTTAGAAAAGCTTACAGTACAGTGTATTTAGCCTTCTATTTCTGGTCTGACATTTGGACTAGCAAAAAGAAAAATTCCCGATAGTGATGTGTGAGAATATTATCACCACATGATGGCAGCGTACTACATCTTGTGCTACATTATCTGTAGACCAGGTGCAATGCACAGGCACTGATAAATGCTAATTAGTAACACACAAGTGAAGTAGGAGAATTTCACCCATTATGAGCACAGACTTCCTGGATGAGCTGCACATCATGCCAAATTATTTGTGAGATAACTGCAGTACAAACTCTCCAAAAAGCACAATGCTACAAAGCTTTTAAAACGGGAGTCCATTGACCCTGACGCTATAATAATGCTCTCCACGTTATGAAATAAAAATGTTTACAGATTAGAGAAATTATTTTAGGTGACAATAACTGGCTAATTTTAACTGAAATGCCAGCTAGACGGATCCTCAAGTCCATGTTGGTGTAAGTGCACTCTGTCTCCTAATTTAAATGCTGCATTGATGAGCAAATTTCATTTTACTTGAACTCAGTGTGATTAAACCAGAAGATAAAAACAAACAAAAAAAAATGTAGTGAAGTGAAAACAGCGAAATAAAACTTTAAAAAGAAGTAAACCACCACTGAACATTCACACACACCCTCAGCACAATTTAAATTTGGGAACTGCACCTGATGACCTGAGAGGCCTGATTGGTTATAGACACTGAGAGAGTCAGAGATGTGTGATCTGTATTGAACTGGGAGCCTATCAAGTGACTTCAATACTGGGGTAATGTGGAAATGACTGTGTATGTGTCATGATTCTGGCTGCAGCATGCAGAATTCTTTGAAGTTTTGGATAATCCTGCAAATAGACCTTTACAGTAGTGTAACTTACTTAATATAAATACACGGAACAATTTCTCATAGTTACTATTACAGTAGACTTATGTAACTTTTGATATATTTTTAAGTGATGGAAAGCAGCTATGGCAACCTGAGATAATGGTCCAAAACAATGCCATGGTTTTTGACTTGAAAATGATATGCAGAATTTAATTCCCAAAAAGAAATTCATTCAAATTTAAAGCACTAAATTTATCACAGTGAGTAACCAACACCAGCTAAAGGAATATGCAAATTTTCCGACATTTGAATTGCTGGTTGTTTCCTCTAACACGCTTTCATACAAGACAAAAAAAACCTAACCTAACAAAAACTACTATTTGATACATATTTCATATGTTGCTGATATATCAAATATGTAGTGCATACAAACAAAGTTTCATTTCAAGGAAAGAAACCTGTCACCTGTGACAGAATTTCATCAAATACATTAAACTAATACATAAAGAGGGCTCCACTACAGTACTCATAGGTTCTTTCCCCTACTTGGACATGTGATTATATCTTGCCTCCAGGCTTTGTGGGGTTGTTTTCAGAACAAATACTTGTGAGGAAGAGACAAGTGTGAAAGTGCTAAAAGCGACAGGAAGGATAACACAGAAGAAATGTTGGAGGGAGTGTCAGACAGGGCCTAGAGGAGCAGAGCAAGCTTGACATAAAATATCACAGGAGGGAGATATGAAACCTGCATAACAACTTGCTTGACAACTGAAATAATGAAGTAAAGTGTAATATGATGTCATTTATACAAGTCAAGGAAAAAAGGTGCATCACAGAGATAGCTACACTCTGTGGTTACTTACAGGTACACCTTGCTAGTACTGGGGTGGACCCTTCTTTGCCTTCAGAGCTTCTGTCTTCATGGCATAGATTCAACAAGGTAATGGAATCATTTCTCAGTTTATGGTCCAAACATGTGTGGAAACAATTCAAGAAATCAGTTTGAGATGAGTGTACCCATGATGGGCACACTGTGGTAATAAAGGAATAGGCACGGTCAGCAACAATACTCGGGTAGGCTGTGGGGTATAATTGGTGCTCAGCTTGTATTAAGAGGGCCAAAATCTGACAACATTGCACCAACACCACCAGCCTGAGCAGCTGATCCAAGGTCGGATCAATGTATGCTTTCTTCTAGTTTACGCTACATTTTGATAGTATCATTTGAACATTGTAGCAGACATCAAGACTCATCAGAGCCGGAAACATTTGCCCTCTCTTCTGATGTCTAGTTTTGGAAAGCCTCAGTTTTTTGTTCTTAGCTGACAGGAGAGGTACCCAGTGTGGTCTTCTGCTGCTGTAGCCCATCTGCTTCAAGAGTCCACACACTGTGCATTTAAAGAAGCTCCTCTGTATAGTTTGGTTGTAACAAGTGGTTATTTGAGTTGGTGTCATTTTCAGATCAGGTAGAAGCTGTTTGACTGTCCTTTGACAACAAGAAGTCATTTTCACCATTTTCATTTTCTAGGTGAAAATGGCTTTTGCTATTTTTTCAGATCCTCTATGAACCTGAGTGATGGCTGTGCAGGGAAATCACAGTAGATAAGGAGGTTTGAATTTCTCACATCAGCCCACCTGACACCAACAACCTTATCACATTCAAAGCCACATATGTGATCTACTGTCCAGATGCTCAGTGTGAACTTCAGCAGGTTGTCTTGACCGTGTCTAAATGCCTAAATGCACTGAGATGTTGCAATGTGATTGGCTGTTTAGATTAATGATGACCAGATTAATAAGCAATTGAACAGGTGTACCTAATAAAGTGTCTGGTGAGTGTATATGATGGGTTTAAGTGACACTGCGCGAGCTGTCTAAGCCAATAGTGCCAAAAGAAATATCTAAAAAAAAAACCAACTCCAGGGTTTGTCAGGTGGCCACAGGCTCTTTGTCCGTAATGAGTTCTTTCTTTTTCCTGTCACTGACTATAATGTCAGCTGACATCAATCAAGCAGTACAGAAATTTATTTGTTAGAAAGCACAAGACACAGACCAAAAAAAAAAAAATTCTTCTGCTTGAAAAAACAGCTAATGGAGCACGAGTCTGTGAGGTCATGTCAGGGGGGCTCATATCAAACTGAGAGTGAGGTCACATTTTTAAGTGAAAAATTCATTTCAGTTCAATTTTATTTCTGTAGCTTTGAAGAAAATGTGTCTGAGAAAGATGGACTAATTAGGGGTAACTGATTTTACTAATTATTGGTCTAAATAAGTACCAAGAAAAAGAGTAACCACGAAAAAAGGAGACCTATCTCAGGACCTGTACACCTCCAGGACATTGCGGCGTGCAGCTCGGATCTCAGCTGACCCTTCTCACCCTGGACACAGTCTGTTTGACCTGCTCCCCTCAGGCAGGAGGCTCCGGTCCATTCGCACCAGAACCTCTCGCCATAAGAACAGTTTCTTCCCCTCTGCTGTTGGACACATGAACAATAACCATATGACTGTTCCCGCTACTAACACATGACCCTACGCTGTGTTCACTGCATCATTCCATGTTTGGCACTGATCACCACCTGCACTCATGTATATATCTTTCAACGTAGCACTCTTAATTCTTATTCTCATGTATATATCTCACGTATAGCTCATGCACATATCTTTCTACGTAGCACTTTTAATTCTTATCCCTACTTTTATTTTTTCATGTCTATTTAAGTGCTATTTATGACACTATGTTTGCACTGAAGCACCGCAGCAATTTCCTAATGTTGTAAACCTGCTCAACATTTGGCAATAAACCCCTTTCTGATTCTGATTCTGATTCTGATTCTGAATAGAATAGGATCGAGTGCATGTACATGTATATATTACCCTGAGTACTCCCATAGTACACCTGCAAGCCACAGCTTCCAGCGCTAGGATTGGTCAAAGTGTAGTTATACTTCCTGACACACTGATTCAATGCTAGCTTTCCAAATGGCAGTAAGGTGGACCCTCACATAATGGGAGCAATTTAAGCCAAGCTGTCAGCGGTCTTCATTGCAGCACCATATCTCAGTTTGCACTGCTTCATCCTGTTACATTTTTGTACAGTCAGACCACCAGTGCAATTTACTGCCTCATTCATCCATCATTCCTGAGAGAGCAGGCTGTCTGACACGTGCCACTGCTGAAACGCTGCCAACATCCAGGCAGAGGAAGGGCTTCACTAACAAAACCTATTGATCCAGAGGTACTTGTCTTCTCTGATGTGCTTACTTTACTTACAAAGATGCCAGTCTGTTACAGAGTCAAGGGGAACTGAAGGTGAAGGCTATTCAGTGATAGGCGATGCTTATCTGATAGTCTGGATGGAAAAAAAGAGGCAAAAAGAACACTCAGGTGGAGCACATGCACTTTCCAGCCTTTGTTGTTGTGTAACAGCAACCTGAGGAGTGTGTCACTTTAAATACATGTGGAAAAAAAAGCAAAGCCTTCCCATCGAGCACCTTTGAGTTTTTATAATTTTCTTTTCTTTCTTTTGAACAACACTTACCATCGTTTTTTATTTTATTTTAAGATTTGTCTGTGGACATGTGGATTATCACCATCACAATCTTGTTTTTCTGAAGTTTTCTGAAACACACAAGTGAAGTAGGAGAATTTCACTCACCAACACATGAGCACAGACTTCTTGGATGAGCTGTCAGGACAATGAACTGCATATCATGCCAAATTATTTGTGAGATAACAACAGTGCAAATTCTCCAAAAAGCACAATGCTGCAAAGCTTATCTCTTAAAATGGGAGTCCATGGATACCGACTCACTGTTGGTTAAGAACTCAAGCGGTCATTTGGGGGAGCTGCACTTCTTCTTTTTTCTTTCTAAGTTTTCATGCTCACATTAAGATGACTCAACTCCCATATGGATACCAGCAAATCTGCCAGAGACTAGGATGCTAAGAGAACAAACACTGACAAATATTTCACAAAGTTCTTTTATTTACAGTGCTTTCAGTTAAAGTTTAAGAGTGCAAACATGAATATATCATTCACTCTGACAATTGAGAAAAGTGCATTATTTGAAAAAGAATCATTTTAGATCATAATGTTGTGTGCGTGGTGATGGAAAGAGCAAATTTATTTTGGTTTGTTAAATGCAAATGTTCTTTCCACATGGCACCTGACCCAGACAGTTGTCTGACAGAAAATACAAACAACGTGACTAAAAAGCTGAAGTGAAACCACTCCGACCAGTAACTCGCTGATAAGAGACAAAATCAGATCAGCAGTTGCAAATAAGCACAGGCATTTAAATATCTCTTTTCCAGTCTTGTTGTCCACTCACGGAAGTAGTAAGTCACTGCTAAGGATTTTTATGATTTTAATGAAAATCAGAAGGTGCGATCAAAACAATGTAACCATTTGCACTGAGTAGTCACTGAGCTTTATTAAAGTAAAGAGCAAACATTTCATCAGTTTTCTGAAATATAAGTTATAGGATAATAAAAAAAAGCTCCCGATCATTTCCTCTAAAACTGCAAAACTGCACTGAACTCTGCAAAAGATGTGCTCTCTGAATGCCTTTTTTGTTATTTTTAGCCATGCTCCACCAATCCACAAAGTTCAGTGAAATTCTGCTGGTATTTTTTTGCATAACCTTACTGACAAAAAGTTTTATATGCCTCAATCCCTATGGTTAAATAGGTAACAGAATTCCTCTCTTCTTTTCCTGCAAAAAGAGGACAATCTGACTGGCACATGCCTGTCCTGTGCTAGTAATGAAGCAGTAAAGCAGTGGGTCGGCAAGACAGTTAAGGCTTGATAGGGCAACGCTGATCTTGTAGGGATAGAGGATCCATGCAATGTTCCTGCAGTCATTAACCAGTATGCGAAGAAGCATCATGACATGAATAGGTCCGAAGCAGAACAAAAGGCCAAGAAGAACCAATGTTAATAGCTTTAAAATCTGCTTTTGTTCCTGCTTGTCAGTGGCCTGATTGGATTTTACAGCTGTGCAAATCCTCCAGGTGGAAAAGAACACTAGGAGAACTGGAATAATAAACCCCAGAAAGAAGCGCATTACATTAGCCCGGAGGAGAGTCGCTGACAGTGGACTAAAAATGTCAAAGCACACTGAAAAGTTTTTCTTTTCATGGTATGAGTCCTCCCAGGAGATGGTGCTGGTGTTGAAACAGACCACCAACAACCAAATGGTAACAGTGACTGCTGCTGCAGTGCTAACTTTCCTCCACCATCTGCACTTTAATGGGTGAACCACTGCTAAGTAGCGGTCAACTGCAATGCAGCAGAGGAGAGCTTCGCTGGTGTAGAAGTTGGTGAAGAGAATGTATATGGACATCACACAAACATAACGCCCATGGATCCAAACTCCTCGCCACAGGAAGTCCAACCAGAGAATAAAACAAACAGTGAAGGTTAGGTCACTCAGCGCCAGACTGAACAGATACACACCGAGCTCGTTCCTCCTTCTAATGTGCTGCCAGGATACGTAGAGGAAGAAGGTGTTGGAAGGGATGGCGATGGCAACGACAGCCATGTAGAACAACAGAAATGAACTTCTCCCGGCTGCATTGTCGACCAGGTTACATTCTGAATGATTACTGGTCAAGGTTGAGTTTTCCATTGTAGAGGTTGTGTTCATATGCTTACACCTTGTAGAAAAATAAGGAAGCAATACATGAATGGATGTAAATACACAATACCTGTAAGAGTCTCTACCAAGTTCACAGACCTGCCACATGACTACATCTCAACTCATGAAAGGACTTTTTAAAGTTGGCAAGTCTGACACCACTGGGAACTACAAATTATCAATGGAATGTGAAAATGGAGAACTCTACCTATGCACTATTTTTTTAAAAAGAGGAAAATTTACTACTTAGAAAGAATAGTTGAAAGATGCTGTTTAGTGTAAGCCCTTTTGTTTTGGTAGTTTAAGATTAAAAGGCAGAGTGTTTCAATTGTGCGGATTGATTTGACATTCAGCATGAGTGTGAGTCAACCTTATGCAAGTGCAATTAAATTGTTACAATAGCCTCGCTTTTGCAGCATTGGGTTGTTTACCCAGTGTTTTGAGTTCATGGAGTTTTTAGTTATATTTGAATATTTTCTGTTCGCTCTTAGTTTGCTTTATTTGCCCCGACCCCACTTTTTCCTTAGTAACCATTTATTTTTGTTTATATTGTTCTATATATATTTCCACATTTAGTCTTGTTCTCAGTTCCTGGTTGCTTTAGAGTTTTTTTTTTTCCTATGTCAATTCCCCTGTAACAAACTCATTCGTGTCTGTTTCCCTGTTATCACGTTTCACCATATACCTTACTGTAAAACAATTTCCTGTCATTTTTACAAGATTTGTTTAGGCTTTGGTTGTGTGCTATTTCAATGAACAAGCTTGCTACACTGGCACTGTGTTTCACTTTTCCTCACAGTTACATTTCCTGATATTGTCTACCACGAAAAACATGTGAAAAGTTGCAAATACAACTTTTCCTAAGTACTCTAAATTCTCAGTTATATTGCAACATGATAGAAAATCCTAAGGTCACATTTTTATTGCAATGGAATTATTTGATAGGGGCTTGTTAAATTTTTTTTATAGTATTCCTTTAAACCATAAAGTCATATTAACAAAGTACTTACTCTGTATCAAGTTGTATTTCCACTCAAATTTCTATAAATTCTTAGAATAAAACCAATAAAACAGATGAAAGGCTGACGTATTCTGTTTCTTCGTCTTCACCGCTTAATCAATCTGCTAGAAAGAAGAGGAAGGGTCAGCAGCTGCTGCATTTTATCCTTAACAACTGTATCATTTACTGGGTGACAGGATATGACAAAACAAACTACAGGACCAGGTAATTTTAATTTAAGCCCATATGAAAGTGTGTGTCTCTGTTTGGTGTGTCAACAGACATGAACTCAGGTAGAGGTGATGCCAATAATCGTCCCATAAAGTGATAGATGTCTTTTCAGCTCGTTGTTTGAACAGCGCAGATATGTCTTTATGGTTTTGTTTCAATGACTGCACGCTCTAAAAGAACAGATGCTTTTTTTTATTAGTATCTCATGGAAGCATGAATAGCTGTCAAGTGTTATAAATACAAGTGGTTAGTAGGAAAATTCCACAGTGTGCTTCTCTTTGTGCAAAAATACACTCAAATATTCAAGTGCAGTGATACACAATAATACTGAACACTGGATCAAAATGAAACTATTAACACCACAGCCAAATATTTCAAATTACACAAATCACAGTTAAAATTAAACATCACATTAAAGACAAATATACAGAAGAAATAAAAAAAATAATTAATATGCCTAAACTTAGATCACATGTAGGTTACATATAGGTTGCACAGCCCCAAATAATAGTTAGATTTTCATTATATTTACATTTTATGTTGAAAGAAGGGGAAAGAAATCATTCAAACAGAGCTATCACTGTGCTTTCCACGCATAAAAAGCCACCTCACATTTTGTGCAGTTTTCTTAATCTCTGTCTTTGCGCTCTCATTGATTAGACAGTATATTATAGGATCCAGTGTACTGTTTAGCGTTGTGGTGGCAACTGTCACCATGAATGCACTTTTGAGCCTAGTTGCCCAGACGCAGGACCCAGGCTCCAGTATAGCCCTGAGCAGCATGACCAACTGGTAGGGCATAAAAGACACTATGTAGGTTAGAAGGAGTAGCAATAACAGCCATCCCACTTTCCTGCGGTCTTCCACTTGGATGGAGGTGTTACATTTGATAGAGCGCATGATGTTATGATAGCAAAAAGTCATGATGAAGGTAGGAACCAAGAAACTCAAGGCGAACCTTGTAAGTGCAACAGCGGCATCTTCTTGTGTCATGGGTATCTGCTGATCACACAAGTATCTTGAAGCTTGCAGCGCCCCCATGTGGTGAAGTAAGACAATGTGGATGGCAATCTCCAAAGCCCAGACAGCTATACTCACAAGCACTGCTGTCCTCACCTCCCTGATCCAGTTAAAGTGGAGTGGGTAGACCACTGCCAGATAGCGATCAGCACAGATGCAGCAAAGGAGACCAGAACCAACAAAAAAGCTGTTGTACATGATTACAGCCATGAGGTTGCAAAGTTCGTCACCTATGTGTTGCCCCATGGCCTGTACTATCCAAATAGGCAGAGTGACTGTGTATAGTAGGTCAGAAATGCACAGGCTGACAAGATAGACTGCCATGCTGTTCCCCTTCTTCATCAGCATCCAGGCCACATACAGAGACAGGCAGTTGGCTGGAAAGCCCACACTAAAAAAAAGAGAGTACGCCGTTGGATACATGTACCTCTGCACCGAGGAGTTAGCCGTGCATGAGTTTGTGTTGTTGGTGATCGTCGAGTCCATCCTGACACAGCGGTGACTGAAGCCCGAATGGGAAGCTCATTCGATTCGAGATCTGAAAATGCAAATAATGGGGAAGTGTTGTTGTGCTCAAAATAAAAACAGTGTTTGATGATTTACGGAAGCTGTCCTGTTTTTACAGTACTAAGCAAAATGTGCTCATCAAGTTTCTTAATTCCGTGTCCGAGTACTGGTGAATGTAAAATCCCACAAATGCAACAGAATTAGAAAACACTTCACAAGTATATGTTTGTGTTTTTTAAACCGTGGAAATGTGCCAAAATGTATCATTTACTTTATTAGAGTGTCCCCATTCTATACACTCTGTATAACTTTCCAGGAACAGCATATATTTGCATGTCATGGCGTTCTGCCAGTGTAGCTCAGAGGATTAAAGTGGGATATGGCCACTGTAAACACTGCAACAGTTACATCCTTTTTGCACACGCTCTTTTCTACTCTGTAATATTCCTGTTAACGTTCTTGATATTTATTTATAATCAACTCTGTCAATCCTTGATATTTATTATTGAGTGATCTGTGTATATTGGGCTATTGCTTAAATGTCTTAAATGTGTAACATATGCTATTGTTAAATAGTGTAGTCTGTTTCTGTTACTGTTATTTATACTGCAGCAACTGTAACCCACATAATTTCCTTAGGGATTAATAAAGTATGCTGATTCTGGTTGATTAATTCAACTTCTGAAAGTGAAAAAGAAAATAGGAATACTGCGTTTATTTAAGTCTAAAATCTAATTTTAATGTAGTGAAGTAGATTTTGAGTAGGATTTTACGTGATGTCCGCGAATGCAGCACTGACATCCACACCTTCCCAGCTGATAATTAGCGGCCTTATAAGAAACAGCTGCGCTTCACTATGCACGGAGGCATTTGGTAGTCTGTTCTATCCAAGGTGGTCAAGCGCGTTAAGTGGTTAAGCGTTGCAGAGCGGTTTGATTTCTTCAGGAAAGCCGCTCATTCTAGTATTGCCCTTAGAGAGTGTTAAGTGGGACTCAGTCGTCAAGGGTGGAACTTGACGACTGTTTCCCTCTTTTGTTACAGAATTGTGCCATACTGCTGCTGTCTTGTTCAGTCTTGTTCGCTTTTATTCTGTCTTGTTGTGGCCTGTTGTCATCTTATGGACTGGCCTTGACTGACTCCTGGCTTTATAGTCTTTTACTCGGAATTGTTTGATATATTTTAATCTTGCGTTTATAAATAACTGTATCTTAGGGTGTGTTTGTTTTATTTCTCTTTTATTAATTTGTTTAACGTTTTATGCTTTGTTTTGTTGCTTTAGTGGAGGTGTGGCCGCTTGTTGAGGGGCTAGGCACGTGAGATGGAATCCCCTCCCCGATGCGTGAGAGTGTACACACCGGGCATAGGTAGACTGCACCATTTAGATTTCAGTGTGAGTGACAGTGAGGTTTGCAGTGGAACTATACGGGTCAGTAATTGGTGGCACCCTTGGGAACTCCTCTAGGTTGCCTCCTCAAGTGGTCGTTCTCCACTATTTGTTTAGTTATTTTATTGAGCTGTTATTGTTCTAGGGTAGCATCGTGACAGCGAGCCTGGTCATTTTAATCACTGTTTGTTAATAAAGTCTTCTAATTGACAGTCTTGCGGTCTCAGCCCTGTTACCTTAAGAACTTTTCTGATTTTACAGTTCTGTTTTTTAGTATTTTCCGTAATAAATTTTGATTTGTAAAATTGATCAGCCTCACCTCTGCTATTAATAACGAGCCTGTGGGCTTTGGTAGCTAGTGTAACATTTACATTGGCTATAGAAATCTTTCCTGGGGTGTAACTCCCTCCCCAGGTGGCGTTGTCAACATCCTGTGGTCTCCTTAACTGGTTATCCTCCTTCGTGCCACCACATTAACAAAGGTACTCGGCTTGAATCAGTAAAGTAACGAAAAAAAAGCTTTATTTTCTGTTGCCTATATTGTAGAGGGTGACTTTGCTTCTAAACGGGAAAATGAGTAGGGAAGAGGTTTGTGGGATTCGGTAGGCAGGGGAGCCCTAAAATCTGCTTTAACTGCTCAATTTGGGGGGGGAAGTCACAACTCACAATAATTTCTATTGTGGGCTCCAGTAGATTTTCTTAGTGTACAGGCTCTGATAACCTGATCTGCTGCTGTTTGTGGATGTACACAACTGAATTCAACAAGATGTCTGCAGATGTTTCATGCGTTGTCCTGTATTTCCATTCTCTACGCTGACAGTACACTACGTGCTGTCTTTTTTTTTTTTTTTTTCTCTCCTAGGTGGCATGAAGGTGGAATGATTGATTGAATCTAAGCATCATCAGCTTAACTTCAAATTCATCTCTGCTACACTTAATGCAACTTAACTCTGACCATGAAACCACAGCCACACAGCAGTCACACACCGCACTTTACTTTGAATTCACCACAGTTCCCTCTGAACTGGCCCCTGCAGGGCCAGCTGGATACTGAAGTTCTGCAACCACAACTTGTGGACACCTGCAGTTGTCATGGTGCTGTGCCATCTCTTTGTGTGCCACATACCCTGTTGATTGATAGGTGAACAGGACTGCCTTTCATGTGTTACTGTTTAGGCTTTAATCTGTTTCCTGTTTGAAGTCCCACAGTGACCTAAAAATAACTGCCTTCAAATCTGTTAAACCAAAAGTAATGAGCCTGTTGTAAACATGTAAAAAGTGAAAGAACAGAAATTTGTTTAAAAATGTAAGGAGTAAAAAGCTGTCAGAAAAATAAATACTCAAGTGAAGTACAGCCTCCTGAAAATTTTAAGTGCAGTAACAAAATATTTTGTTCTTCGTTACTTCCCACCTCTGGATATTGCAATGTGCACTCTTGAGACAAAGCAGGCATAGACAGCCCACTAACCACATATCTTGCATAGAGAGCTGGTTCCTGCTTACCAAATAAAGGCTTGTTGGACTTGCTGCTATCCAGTGTATAAAACTCATGCCATCTCTGATTTGTGGCCAGATCTGCTCTAAATGTCCCATGTAGTGCAACACAGACATTTAACTGTGGCAAAATTTAGGAAGTGCATTTTATTTAAAATGTTTTGGTGGTTTCTAATAATAGAATTTGACATTGACATTGCACAGATATAAAGTAACTGCAGACCGCTTATAAATCTGCAAAATGTTAATTTTTCCTACTCAAGCTTTGTTTACTTCCATACTTTTTGTCCACATCCTCACTTGTAGTGGGTCACTGGCCCACCAGGGGGGGCTCATGCCACAGATTGAGAACAGCTACTTTTAACAGCTCACTGAACCTGAAGTATACAGGGAGTGCAGAATTATTAGGCAAATGAGTATTTTGTCCACATAATCCTCTTCATGCATGTTGTCTTACTCCAAGCTGTATAGGCTCGAAAGCCTACTACCAATTAAGCATATTAGGTGATGTGCATCTCTGTAATGAGAAGGGGTGTGGTCTAATGACATCAACACCCTATATCAGGTGTGCATAATTATTAGGCAACGTCCTTTCCTTTGGCAAAATGGGTCAAAAGAAGGACTTGACAGGCTCAGAAAAGTCAAAAATAGTGCGATATCTTGCAGAGGGATGCAGCAGTCTCAAAATTGCAAAGCTTCTGAAGCGTGATCATCGAACAATCAAGCGTTTCATTCAAAATAGTCAACAGGGTCGCAAGAAGCGTGTGGAAAAACCAAGGCGCAAAATAACTGCCCATGAACTGAGAAAAGTCAAGCGTGCAGCTGCCAAGATGCCACTTGCCACCAGTTTGGCCATATTTCAGAGCTGCAACATCACTGGAGTGCCCAAAAGCACAAGGTGTGCAATACTCAGAGACATGGCCAAGGTAAGAAAGGCTGAAAGACGACCACCACTGAACAAGACACACAAGCTGAAACGTCAAGACTGGGCCAAGAAATATCTCAAGACTGGTTTTTCTAAGGTTTTATGGACTGATGACATGAGAGTGAGTCTTGATGGGCCAGATGGATGGGCCCGTGGCTGGATTGGTAAAGGGCAGAGAGCTCCAGTCCGACTCAGACGCCAGCAAGGTGGAGGTGGAGTACTGGTTTGGGCTGGTATCATCAAAGATGAGCTTGTGGGGCCTCTTCAGGTTGAGGATGGAGTCAAGCTCAACTCCCAGTCCTACTGCCAGTTTCTGGAAGACACCTTCTTCAAGCAGTGGTACAGGAAGAAGTCTGCATCCTTCAAGAAAAACATGATTTTCATGCAGGACAATGCTCCATCACACGCGTCCAAGTACTCCACAGCGTGGCTGGCAAGAAAGGGTATAAAAGAAGGAAAACTAATGACATGGCCTCCTTGTTCACCTGAGCTCAACCCCATTGAGAACCTGTGGTCCATCATCAAATGTGAGATTTACAAGGAGGGAAAACAGTACACCTCTCTGAACAGTGTCTGGGAGGCTGTGGCTGCTGCTGCACGCAATGTTGATGGTGAACAGATCAAAACACTGACAGAATCCATGGATGGCAGGCTTTTGAGTGTCCTTGCAAAGAAAGGTGGCTATATTGGTCGCTGATTTGTTTTTGTTTTGTTTTTGAATGTCAGAAATGTATATTTGTGAATGTGGAGATGTTATATTGGTTTCACTGGTAAAAATAAATAATTGAAATGGGTATATATTTGTTTTTTGTTAAGTTGCCTAATAATTATGCACAATAATAGTCACCTGAACACACAGATATCCCCCTAAAACAGCTAAAACTAAAAACTACTTTCAAAAACATTCAGCTTTGATATTATTGAGTTTTTTGGGTTCATTGAGAACATGGTTGTTGTTCAATAATAACATTATTCCTCAAAAATACAACTTGCCTAATAATTCTGTACTCCCTGTAGAAGATACAGACTTGTTTTTAAAAAGTGTAAGACTCGTGATGGACAGCTTAAAGAAGCATTAAAAATAACAAAGAACCACATCACAGGGGACAACAAAAGTCTGGAACGTTTTATTAATTTATTGTCTACAAGTGATTAATATTGAGTGTTACATTAAAAGTGCTGTGAAAAAGAGGTATGCATTTCAGTGTCCAGCAGTGATCTGTGATTTTAAACCATAAATAAACTACTTAAAGCATTGTTAATTGTATTTAAACTGTAAATTTAAGCTCCTAGGACCTGGCGTCCACATACATTTTAGGACATCACATTTTAGGGTTGTCTAGACCACAATACTACGTTTTTTTTTCTCTACAAGGGCCCAATATCCACTTGCGAGTACATATTGCTACTGTTCTATCAAAATTTAAAGCGAATGTCCTCATATGTGGATCTCATTTTTCTTAGAAATGAAAATCAGGTAAAAAAAAAAAAAAATCACATAATTCTTTGTTTTTTGTTTTTTTTTTTTTTACAATCATCAGGTCCCAATCAGCCCAAAGAGAAATTAAAAATGCATGCCATGAAAGAGTTCAGGTCTTAGGAGGTTAAAACCCTTACATATAGCCATGCAGAGTTTCTTTTTGATGCAATGGGAATAGAAGCACAATACTTTAATATAATGCAAAGAAAAAAAATCCCTCTTTGAACTTTAAGTTCATCACTGAAACAATCCAAGTTGGTAGCAGTAAATCTGCATCATGCCACAGCACAGAGCACTCCAACTACATAACCATGCCCACAAGTGAAGTGGAAAATCTAACCATGCAAATATTATGTTAATAGTATAAACACTGTTAAACTGTTGCCGTCTCTTTTGCATATTTGTTTCATTATCTCAGCTTGTGTTTATCACATGTGCAATATAAAATAAAGGTGGGAATGCTATTCAATTATGAAGCAGGGTTATTATGGCATTAAATCTGAAATTGTGTCTAATAGATATCAATTAGAGGATGAGCAGTAGAATGACACATTTGAAATTTGAGCCTCATATCCTGTCATGCTACGAATGTCAACAGGATGTCAAGAGAAAGCTATACTGGATCACTGGTTTTGAAGAACAACCACACCCTTACTTGCCATTGAATTTTAACTTCATTGAAATTTAGCACAAACAAAAGCTCAAATATGGCCTTAAATGTAATTATTTGCAATTATAGTTTTATAATTATATTTTTCAAAATGTGACATCTAAACAGATACGGGTTCATGGACGGTTGGTAAAACAAAACTTGTTTGAGGTATGAGGTAATGTCTCCTGTTATTCACTCCTCTGTCAGAGTCTGACGAAACATGGAACAAAGCCCAAGACAATAAAAAGGTGACTTTTCTTCTAACAGTGTATTTTCATTCTTTAACTTCAGGAGTGTTGCATGAATCACATTTCAGACGACTTGCTTGTTATCTTTAGCCTTTCATCCATGCTAGCTGTCTTCTGCATGCTACTTTCTCTTAGCCAAAGCCAGGAGTTATGTTCCAACTGGAGAAACGGTCAAAGAACGCTCAGACTTCACTACACCAAGCAGAGTCAGACTGACAGCCTTTCAGTATCACCTCTAGGAAATAAACATGTTATGGCTAAATATCCCTTTCTGAAGAAAAAGTAATGCATGCACAATGTTAAACAAAAAAAAACAAACAAACATTCAGATTACAAAATCAACATTTTTCTCCTTGCCTGAGTAAATAATTGTCCATTTAACTGGGTAAACCATCACAGCACACATCCAAAAGATCGCAGTCCCGCATATCACTTTGAGCTATGATCACAATTTAAAACTTGTCAGGCGTGTGGACAGTCGGCTGAAAGATGCTGTTTGAGTCTTGTTCCACAATATGAAGAGTTCCTTTGCTCGTTTCTGGAAAGTTTTCCCTACTAAGACGTAGAGAATGGGGTTAAGGACACTGTTGAAGAAGGCAAAGTACGTAGAGATCTGTTGGACGATGGTCAGTGTGATGTGGCATTTCAGAATGCCAGTGTTTTGGAGCATATCTAGTATCTTTGTCACGTGGAATGGCACCCAGCAGATCAGGAATGCCAGGAGAACTGCCAGGATGAGAGTGGTGGCCTTCTGATCCGTTTTCTGAATGTTTAAAACCTCCATTGGCCTCTTTCTCAGAGTTTGAATAATTTTGACAGTGCAGAACAAAATAATGATAACAGGGACGATGAAGCTGAATGTTATGGTTGTCACCTCAGATGCCAGATATTGATTTTGTGGCAAGTCAAGTGAACAGTGAGTAAGATTTGATTGAGAGTTGAATTCTAGCTTCCTGTAGATGAATATGGGGAGAGCAAAGACCAAGCCAAGACCCCACACAAACAGACATCCCAGTTTGGCATAGAGCGGCCTGCGCATCCTCTCATGGGAAAGCGGGTGCACCAGTGCCACATAACGATCTATGCTAACCATAACAAGGAAGTAAATGCTACAGAACGCATTCATGTAGATAACAGCCGATGTCACTTTGCACAGGCTTTCACTGAAAGGCCAGTCAAATCCCTTTCTTGTATATTCAGCCCAGAAGGGCAAAAAGCACACCAGAGCAAGGTCAGCTCCAGCCAGGTTGCTGAGGTATATCTCAGCCACAGTGCAGGCCTTCTTGTGGAGGCAGAAAACCATCAGCACAAACACATTAAAGATGATTCCAAGCACACTGATGACCAGGATGTAGGGTGGAACCAGAGTGAAGACCAAGCTGTTGTCTTCAGGAATACAATGGTCTTCTCCTGTGTTACTTTGGTCTCCAGACATCTTGACAGAGTAAGAGCTGGAACGGATGCTGCAGAGAGAGGACAGCAACACAGGTAAAACATTATGAAATGCTATGTTATATGGAACACAGTGATATACTTCATTGTCATCAAAACTCATAATGCAAAAGCTGTTGCTGTATTTCCAGTTCGTTCCTAATAAATAAACACTGTGGCAAGTTCAGGCACAGAACCTGTTTTGGTGACTCCTGAAAGAAAATCATTTTTTAAATTTATTTATTTAATGAACTTTTCTCACCATCTCTAAACCCTTACTAAAATTCAAAAACAATGACAAGAGTTAATTTTCTTAGTTTTGTTATTAGGATTAAAGCCTCTCTTTTAAAAAAAAAAAAAAAAAATCAAAACAAAAACAACCCTTGCGATTAGGGTTGGTTCAGGTGACTGAAAACCATTCATACTTTTTTGCCATCACTTATTCAATTCAGGGAGTGTGGGAGGAACCCAGAGTACCCAGTGAGAGGATAGAAACACTATGCAAAAGGTCCCTGACTGGATTTGAACCCAATAGCTTTGTACTTTGAAGCAGCAGAGCTTACCACTGCACCACTGTACTGCCAAGCATAACACTGAAGTTGCTCTAGGCTCATCCAATTAGACAACTTACTATGATGCACAACGTATTTTCCTTCTATTTCTCATAAACTTTTATCTACTTTCTACCATAGTTTGTGTTTTCCTTTGCTTACCCATGAACCACTTGTTTCTCTTCTTTTTCCACTCATCTCCCAACTATTCACAGTAAAGATGGCTAGCCCTTCCTGAATCGGGGTTTGCCAAAGGCCTCTTCCTGTCTCAAAGAAGTGTTTCCCCCCAGGGACTTGTATGCGTGTCAGGTTTTTCTCTATCATAGTCTTCATCTTTCACTATAAAGACCTTAAGGGAACAGTTTGTGCAAACTGGTGCTAAATAAATAAAAATCAACTGATTTTTCCCCTTGCCTAGACATTTAAAATAGTAAACAAACAAACAAACAAACAAAAAAAAGCCCCTCAAAAAAAACAACAACACCTCAATCTTTCATAGAAAATCAATTTTCTTTGTTTTTGTTGCTTTTAAAACTTTTTTTTTTGTATTAAAAGTACTTAATTCTAACACCCCCCTGTCCCCCACGCCTATGTAGTATTTTGTATTTGTTTTTGCACATAAACGATAACAACCCAAAGGTATTCACATTTTAAACTTACTGCGGTTCAGCAAAACAGAAACCACATTGAATGCAGAACTTTTCCATATCTGTCACTTAACGCTGCATAATATGAAAAGCAATTGCACAAAAGGATGATTAACGGTTATCAGCACCAATCCAACAACATTTTGCCTGCATGTCGCCTCCACTGTATAACTGCGGGGCATCCACAGTTTCTGTATGTTTTCTCAGCAGCTTTAAAACAATTTTAACTGAAATGCATGAACGCTTAAAAACAAAAAAAGTGGCAAAAAACAAAAACTCGTTATCATGTGTGTGTGTTTGTATTAGTCTAAATGTTTAATCGTACTTACTCGTTTTGGTTAAAGGTTCTCAAAACGCTAAACGCGTTGAGACAAATCCGGTTAAGAATCTGCAGTTACACCTGACAGAGTTCATAACCTGCACAGCCAGAATATTAACTCAAAACTTTGTTGTTATTTGTCACAAGTAATGATATAAAGCAGAAAACACTTTTTATTATAAATCATTATGCACACTGTTAAGATGTAGTTGTGATTTAATTAACCTTAAACTGCAGAAGAAAAAAGGTTAAAAAAACAAAACAAAAAAAAACACAGACAGAAAAGTAAAAAACAAGTTTGTTCATACCTTGTACGCAAGAGTCTGTCCTCTAGGTAAAAAAGAAAGCGTCCAAAAATCAACTATACACATCCAACACCTTGTGCTACTGACTGTGGCTGTCGCTGACTTCGAGGGGAAAGTAAACCGATGGCTCGCGCTGCTGCCACACACTTCGGTCAATCCCTCCCTTTTCTCTGTTTAAGTACCGTTGTGGTACGGAGGGCCTAACGTGCCCCCGAGGGGAACGCGAACTACGCGGTGGACCAACTTCACCATCACCTAATGGAGCCCAATTATCAATCAGTGAAAGTCGCCCACCAGGCCCGAGAGGCGGTGAGTGAACACGGGCTTTTGTTTCTTGTTGTTTTACGCAAATTTGACGCACAACTGTTTTCAGATATCAGCCTGTGGCTATCTAACAAGCAGTGGCAGTGAACAGATGGGCACCGAACTGTCTGGTACTGTAAGCAGTGTTAAGCTAAAGGCATATGTATCCAGGTGTTGGTCGATTTATTTTGCACATGTGATGGGATTTCTATATTGTCGCTTTCACGAGCGTGGTAGTTAGCCGTCGAGCTAATCGTTAAGTTCTCCATGCACTGTGTGACAATAAAGCGGCTGCGTCCACTGGTTGCCTAGAGACAGCTCAACTGGTTGTTGTTTGTTGTTGACTGGCCCCCTCTGCTGGCAACTGTGTTTTCCCTGTATTTCCAGCCCAATATAAAATATTCCTCCTCCACATGTTTGAACCAGGGAAGAGAAGAGAACTGAAGCATTAATGAGCACAGGCTAACTCGTTAGTTGATAATTAGTGGCTACTTTTAGTTAGACCACAGACATAAATACTTTAGGGAGTGTCATTTCCATCTTTATTGTCTGTGCAGGTTCTTAGTCATCCAGGTCATGGCAGTCTTTAAGAACTTGTAAAAAAAGAAAAGCAGTTGGACTTCTTTAAGTTTGATGATGTTTTTCATCTTTCACCCAAGAGGTTTCTTAAGTTCTAAAAACAACAGGTGGAGGGTGCAAGGTATTTAACCAATAGTGGGAATTTTCACAAGCTTAAAGAAGTACAGTACTGATTTTATCTACTGTTCTGATTTTATCTGTTTTGATTTTATATACTGTTGTTTGTTTGTTTGTTAATTAGTTAGTTTATTTGCTTGTTTTATTCAATTTTAAATCATGCTTTTTATTTGTTCTTGTTTCTAATGTCTCTGTAAAGCACTTTGAATCACCTTGTTGAATTGTGCTATACAAATAAACTTGCCTTGCCTTCTTGAGACTTCCATCTTTACTGAAATTAGGCATACAGTTAAAGCCCATGGGTAGCACAGTGGTAAAGAGTTTTGCCTCCCAAAGAGGTCTATCCACAGGCCAGCTGGAGTGTCTCTGTGTGGAGTTTGGATGTTCTCCTCGTGTCTGTGTGGGTTCTCTTCAGCTACTCTGGCTTCCTCCCACAATTCAAACACATGGACATTAGTTGAATCAATGACTCTTAACTTGATCATAAGATAGGAATGTGTTAGCCCTGCGTTAGGTTTTGTTTATCCATAAGTTGTGACACTTCATATCCTTCTGTTAAAAAAATCGGAATATTCTTCTAAAATATGTTGCTTTTGGGGGGACTGTATTGGTCTTTATTAGACCATATCTGTTCTTCATGACACCTGTGACAAATTGAACAATATTATTTGGTAGTTATTTCTCATATAACAGCTCCATTTGAATTCCCCTTTTGTCCTCTTGTTGCTGCTGTTCTTGTTGCTGTCCAACAGGATGAGCAGAAGACTGAGATGAGGAAGAAAAGTCTCCTCATCCTTATCTATCACCACCTGCTGGGGGAAGGGTCAGTATAAAATTGTGTGTGTGTGGATGCATCAAGTGGTGATCAAAAAGATTAACTTTTCTTTTAAGTACATTTTTAGCATCAGGTTTAGATACGGACTTTTAAAACAGGTGGCTGAGTTTCTTTGATCAGAGCAGGTAGAATACATAAATTCACTCTTTGTTACTTCAGAACAGAATGGCATAATGCAAAATGGCATTGCTGGTTTATTATTGGATAAATGGTAACAAACCAAACAAAAGGTCATATTTGTATGTCTGTATAGAAAAAGTGAAGTGCAATTCATCAAGACAAGCACATCAAAAATCTGTTCCTTGCAATGTGTCGGTCCACCAGCTATGTAGCTGCAGCAGTGGCCTTGGATCAAGAGATAAATGGAGGTGTGAGTAGGTTCGAGGTTAGCGATAACATCGATCTGGAGATGGTGTTGAGGGAGTATGAGAGCTACCACTACGTCAAATTCCAGAAGTATCCCAAACTTATCAGAAGAATAGCAGAAGCAGGTACAAGAACTCTGCTGAAACACTGAGAAGCAATGAAAATTATATCTCAAGCTCTGTAAAATTATTAAAAACTAACTTATTGTCTTAGCATGTTTTTTTCTGATATTTTTTTCTGTCCAGGTGAAAGAAAATATCCAACACGTAGTGCAACTAAGAGGTGAGTCAGTCACGGACCAAGTATGCTGTGCATACATGCTCACAGTAGAGGTGGGGAAAAATTCGATACAACATCGAATCTCAGTATTTTCTGTGGCAATATTGTATCGATAAAGCAACACAGACACTGTCTTATGGCGACATTTAGGGCAGAAAAAACAAAAAAACTATTGCATAAAACAGATATTGACAAGTTGAACTTTGAGGAGATAATTTGTAGTTGAAATGGGTGATAAATTGCAAATATGTTATTGCAAAATTCAGCATGTCACAAAATGTTAAAAATCACAATAATAATTATGAGTGAAGTATTCTTTTTTTTTTCTTTTTTCTTTTTCAAATTGTGATAATATTGTATCATGGGTGTGTCTGGTGATTCCCACCTGAATATATAACAATAAGTGAGTCTGCCATGCTGCTAGTCCATGCATGACAGTTAAAAAAACAAAAAATACATGTGTTTTGTTTTTTATTTGTCCCCAGGAGTCCCTGTTCAGTTGTGAAACCCCTCCCAGAAATCAACCCTTCCCGGAACACAAAGACAGGAACTGGAGCAAAGAAGCCAGCCACTAGTGTACAAGCAAATGTGGAAAAATGAAGTCAAATCAAAACAACTCTGTACTCTAGCTAGCAATTATTCTGACATTTGTGTTAATTTCCTAGGAGAATGGCACCAATCTTGCTCCACAGTCATGGGACTTTGGTCTCAGCATATCCTCCATCAAAATTAGACCAGCTGGAAAGTGTGCCACAAACAGGAAAGTTCTGGAGAAGTGAATACTCTGAGAACAGAAGCAAACCTCATCGTCCCAACTGAAGTTAATCACATTTTTTTCTAGTATGACATTTATGAGACGGTTTTCATTTTACGATGATGCTGCAGCAGGATGCTAACAAAATTGTTTATGTTTAATTCATTACAACATAAACCAGCACCTTTATGATTTGGGGTTGATTTGGCCGAGCCAAATGCAAAAACATAAAAAAGAAGTCCTCACCCTTTTTAAAACAAAATTACCACTGTCACTTTTGTTCCTATTATGTTCTCTTATGTATCTTGGGGGCAGAAGACTGATGCCAAAGGTGCAATCCAGGATGCTGTCAGAGGAGCTGGGATTGATTCAGACCATATGGTAATTATGCTGGAGCCTTTGAGCTAAACTGAGTTATAAAAAAGGTCATAATATTCAGACAAGCTTCAAACAACTGTGAAACGTGTAAAAATATATTTTGGTAACAGTCTGTATTGTCCAAAATAAAAAACTATTTGAAGGCAACAAAAAGTACAAAATGTCTACTGATAATAATAAAAAGTCTATGTTGCAGGAACGCCTACTGAAGCCACTGAGTGGCTTTTCTGGAATGAGTGGTGAGATGAGGGAACTAGCTACGATCATCAGCAGGGTAAACACACACACACGCACACACACACACACACACACACACACACCTTAATAAGCCTGGGGAGAAGCTGATTTTATCTTAATTTGTTCCTTGGAATATGATGTAAAAATATGAAAATCCTCCATATGACTCTTGCTGAATGTGTCCACTACAGAGCAGCAGAGGGCTTTGTTTTGAATGAATTGATCTTTTGTACTAATGAAGGCCCAGGCTCTATCCACTTCCCATATCTGTTGTTTCATTCTAAAAGACATCTATTTACGCAACCAGGACGTGTGTGGGGGGCCAATTTCTGGCTTATATCTTTCACATGCATCACTCACTCGCTGTTGTGTGTGTGTGTGTATGCTTTTCCAAAGGACATCTATTTGCACAGCCCCAATGTGCGATGGGAGGACATCATCGGTCTGGAGGATGCCAGGCGATTAGTCAAAGAGGCCGTCGTTTATCCCATTAAGGTGCGGCCGCTACCCGAGCATGCTGGTATTTCAGCTCCGGACGCCCATCTTCGATTCTGAATACATCTCTTTTAAAGGGCTTAAAGAGAATGGTAAATGGCCTGTATTTATATAGCGCTTTACTAGTCCCTAAGGACCCCAAAGCGCTTTACATATCCAGTCATCCACCCATTCACACACACATTTACACACTGGTGATGGCAAGCTACATTGTAGCCACAGCCACCCTGGGGTGCACTGACAGAGGCAAGGCTGCCGGACACTGGCGCCACCGGGCCCTCCGACCACCACCAGTAGGCAACAGGTGAAGTGTCTTGCCCAAGGACACAACGACCGAGACTGTCCAAGCCGGGGCTCGAACCGGCAACCTTCCGATTACAAGGCGAACTCCCAACTCTTGAACCACGATCGCCCCAGAAGGAGGGCAGTGGGGTCAGGCCAGTCTATTAGACTAATATTAAGTCTTTACCTGGGATATTATGGTAACACAGATACAGAAATTGATAGAAAGACACATGTGGCATGCCATGTAGAATTTATTATACTGCTACAGTCACACAAGTTGTGCTTCTGCAAATAGATAAAAACTGCATCATCAGACTTATCAGGTTTCTTTGCACAGAGCTCAGTTTGCTATTGGTGTGCTGAAAATGGAAATACAATGTGTTCTCATACTGAGCTAGGATGTGATTTACTCAAGTTGTATCTATACTGTTTTGTTCATGTTTCCCCCTCATTCTTTGACTCCGTCTCTCCTCCTCAGTATCCCCAACTCTTTACAGGCATCCTGTCTCCATGGAAGGGTTTACTGCTCTATGGTCCCCCAGGTAAGGACTCAAGTGCAGGATATTAAAAAAATGTCAGGGGCTCACTATGAAAACTTGCCCTTCACATTCCCTTACCCACGCAGGTACAGGTAAGACGTTGCTGGCCAAGGCCGTAGCTACAGAATGTAAGACCACCTTCTCCAACATCTCAGCTTCCAGCCTTGTCAGCAAGTGGAGGGGAGACTCTGAGAAACTGGTCAGGGTAGGCTGTCAGCTATAGGAAGAATTTTACAAAAACATGTTTGAATACTATTCTCTGGGGGGGGGGGGGGGTCTAATTAGTGTAAATGATTTAATACATGTGTCTGCAGGTTCTATTTGAGCTGGCCAGGTACCACGCTCCATCCACCATCTTCCTGGATGAGCTTGAGTCAGTGATGGGCCAGAGGAAGCAGCATGGGGTGAGCTCAACCACAAAGTGCAGTAAAATGTAGATGTGCCACTGCTGCTGTCCACAAAACCTCTGTTTACTGCTTTCAGGGGCGAGCACGAGGGGAGTCGCAGGGTGAAGACTGAGTTACTGGTTCAGATGGATGGACTAGTGTTACGTTCCCCTGAGGGGTCTAGGCGGTGAGGGGGAAGTAACAAAAAGTGTCCGGGTCAGAAAAAGGAGTCAAGGAGGCAAAAGGGTTAAATTAAAGAGTTTTAAAGTTTCTATTAATACTAACTAAAAGAGACGGACAAGCCGCTATCACCATTTAAGAAAACAAAACTCAGGCGTTGGTCAATAAAGTAAAACATAAGCCAAAAAGAAAGAGCAGCTCACTAGCTGAAATCCGCTGAAATCCACCAAAAACACACTCACGCGCGTGCAGAAAACCACCAAAAAAAATACAGCTCACTAGCTGTAACCACACTCTGGCCCAGAGCTCACCTTTCCCTGGGCTTAAATCTCCTTGATTACTGACGCGAGTCAGCTGTGTAAAAGGGAAAGGTGGCACCTCAGGCAGAAGAGGTGGTGGGACACCTTCTTTTGCATTTACAAATGAATAGGAAGACAGAAAAATACAACTCACTATTTTTGCTGTTTCAACCCTCCTCGTACATTTATTGCCAGCATCATCTCAGCCTGATTTTAACATTCATTTATTTTTCTTGCATTGAATGCATTTGAAAAAGACCCTTCATTTTCTTGACAAACACAAGATTATGATGTCATAGCTGTTTAAATAAAAAAAGATGACTACTAAGACAGCTATAAAATTATGACAGTTAAATCTGCCTTTGTTTGTTTCTAATAAATCTCTCAGGGAACTGGACCACGCAATGCTGAGGAGGTTAGAAAAGCGGATTCTAGTGAGTCTTCCCTCTTCACCAGCTCGCCAAGCCATGATTTCTCATTGGCTGCCTCCTCTCAGCTGCACAGGAGGGATGGAGCTACGCACTGTGCTAGACTACGAAGCACTGGCAAAAGTGTGTATGGAGTTTGTCAAGTGTTTAATCGTTATGCTTAACAATTTTTCTTTAATTAATATAATTTCATAAATCATATATGTTATCTGGAAGGAAATGTGTTCACTCATGTGCATCTGTACATTTGTGTGTTTTATTTCCAGGAGATGGAGGGCTACTCTGGCTCAGATATAAGATTGGCATGTAAGGAAGCTACCATGAGACCAGTTCGAAAGATCTTTGATGCTCTGGAGTCACATCAGGATGGTAGGACAACACACACACAATGTCAAGATTGACCCCTACAACAGCCATCTTCTCTGACTTACTGTGATTCTCTTTTACAGATGACACAGACATGCCCGCCATCCAACTGGAAACTGTAACAACAGCTGATTTCCTGAATGTGATTGAACACACCAAACCCTCAGCACGAAACCTGATGGACAGATACACAGCCTGGGAGAGAGAGTACCAATCTGTCTGACGCTAGTACACATAACATGAATGCAAAGACTGTCATACTAACGCAATAAAAGTGATGATAACTTGTTTTTACTGTTACAAATTTATCCTGCACTATACTAATAATTTACACTAATGACTATATATTTGCGTAAAATGTTACCTATACTTTGGATATTTGTGACAAGCTACTGCAGGTTGGAACGGTGTACATTTTAATCACTGCGGAGTTTTGAAAAACTCTTTTTGACATGGAGGAAATATTTGTTCATTGATCATTTGTTTTCTTTTTTATTATTTGAAAACAAAAAGTATACAACCTAATACAATAAAACTTTGGTGACTGGTACTTTGAGTCAAACTACTATAGCATGACTATTTTTGATTCATCAGGATGTTCTGCGGAGAATAATTTCAAATCTTAAGTCTCTCCACTGTTGAAACATTAGCAGTGTTACTTGTGCAAATGTAACCGGAAGGTTATTTTTATTTGATGCTCAAAGCAGATTCTGCAGGATGTGTTCAACAGCATCTGGGAAACTGTCACATGTCAGGTGGGGAGCTGGGCTTATTTTATTGTCATTGCCTTCTCTGTATTTACCTAAAACATAACAGCAGAGAAGATGGTTAGCAACAAGAAAAAAAATTATGACAGATGAAGTTGCAGTAGGGAATTATTATTATTGGGAAGCAGGATGGGAATGCTAGTCTATCAGATTCCCCGCTGCTGGTTTAGCAATCAGATTCAGAGTGCTGGGCCTTTACAAGTAATCAGCAGGAGGGTTTCTTAAAACAGGGCAACCTGCCACTCCTCGCCAGTTCGTTATGCACTCTTCGGTGGTAACTAGGCAGCTCTTTTTGGAAATTGTTTTACCTGTTTTCCTCATGTAATGTTGTCTTCCCTGCGTACAAAGGGTGTGGCTTCCTGTGATTGGTCTCACCTGGAGTTGACTTCTCATTCCTCCGTTCTGTAAACATCTATCTCCCCTCCTTGCCTGCTTGGCTGCCCCCGGCCTGACCTGCACCTCTCTCTCGTTCCTACGTTTATCGCTGCAGTCTCCCCCGCCCCTCTCTCCAGTTCCCATCGTGATTGTTCCCATTGCCATCCCTACCCAGATCCTTACTTCCCTGTAGCCTTCACGGTTCAATAAAGACTCTTGTAAAAAGTTCCCTGGTGTGTTGTGTCGGGATTTGGGTCCATTCCTTGTGCGAACCTTTGGTTCATGGCAACTATACTTTATTTTGGATGCAAATACTGTGTACTCCATGTCATTTATGTTAAAAGGTTCATTTGATTATTATTCATTATTCATGCATCCCAGCAGTATTTAGTAACAGACAGGTGTCTTTTTACCCTGTCTTTCAACTCTGGTTGTACACTATACATCTATTAATATTACTAATGATAATAAATAAATAAACACTAAAGTAAAAACCTTTTCCTACATAAAAAAGTAAATTGGCTAACAAGAGCAGACTATAGAGAGTTTATAGAGCTCATCTTGGCTAGGTAAATGTTTTTGGCACAACAGTGGATTCAAATCATGACAGGGCAGGTTTTCATGTCTTCATATAAGTTGATTTTTTTTTTCTTTTTTTTTACTTTCTACAAGACTTATATAAGTTGATGGTTTTGCCACAGTAAAGTACATGTCACTGCTCAATCTTGCTGAGTCACGTAACAGGACTAAAAAAAGGCTTTTATTTTGGAAAGCAAAATCAGAATGACTTGAAATTGACATAGTACCATGGTGTGGTTGTACACTTTTGATCTAACATGGATTCATCCTGTGGAAACAGCAATTTACATTTTTAGAGCGTTTTGAAATCGTTAAGAGTAGGTCGTATATGGGCAATTTTAAAAGGCTTTTATTTTGGAAAGCAAAATCAGAATGACTTGAAATTGACATGGTAACATTGTGAGATTGTATACTGTTGATCTAAAGTGAAATTATCCTGTGGAAAGAGCAATTTTCATTTTTAGAGAATTCTGAAATCTTTAAAAGAGTAGGTCGTATCTTGGTCATTTGAAAAGTCTTTTATTTTGGAAGGCAAAATCAGACTGATATGGTATCACTGTGGGGTTGGATACTATTGATCTAAAGTGGAATTATGCTGTGGAAACAGCAATTTTCCATTTTAGAGCATTTTGAATTCGCTCCAAGAGTAAGTCATATATGGGCAAATTGAAAAGGCTTTTATTTTGAAAAGAAAAATCAGACTGACTTGAAATTGACATGGTATCACTGTGGGGCTGTATACTGTTTATCTAAAGTGGAATTACCCTGTGGAAACTGAAACCTTCCTTTTTAGAGCATTCTGAAATCACTGAAAGTTAGGTAAATTATGGGCATTTTCAACAGGCCATTATTTTGGAAGGCAAAATCAGAATTACTTGAAATTGATATGGTAACATCATGAGGTTGTATACTGTTGATCTAAAGTGAAATTATCCTGTGGAAACAGCAATTTTCATTTTTAGAGCATTGTGAAATCTTTAAATGAGTAGGTCGTATCTTGGCAATTTGAAAAGTCTTTTATTTTGGAAGGCAAAATCAGACTGATTTGATATTGATATGGTATCACTGTGGGGTTGGATACTGTTGATCTAAAGTGGAATTAGCCTGTGGAAACAGCAAAATTCTATTTAAGAGCATTTTGAAATTGTTCCAAGAGTAAGTCAGATATGGGCAATTTTAAAAGACTTATTTTTGAAAGCATAATCAGAATGACTTGATATTGATATGGTATCACTGTGGGTCTGTATACTGTTGATCTAAAGTGGAATTACCCTGTGGAAACAGGAATTTTCCATTTTAGAGCATTTTGAAATCACAGAAAGTTAGGTAAATTGTGGACAATTTGAAAGGGCTTTTATTTTTGAAAGCAAAATCAGAATGACTTGATATTGATATGGTCCACTCGGGACTCCTCCTTTCCTTTCATCCTCAGAAAATTCCTAATAAAAATAAAACAAGTTTTTAAAATGTAGCCAGCATTTTGCTCTAAATAAAAAGAAAAAAAAAACCCCCCACAAACCAAACAACCCAAAACAGAAAATTAATGAATGATGAATACCTCCAGTTACGCATAACTTTCCTTTCATAACAACCTTCATTTCCAAGAGGGTCTAGATTGTGAGGAGATTTTGAGTTTGATTTTGACACAAAGACTAAATACACATGAGGGATGATCAGGGGAAGTGGCCACACATGGGAGCACAGCTGACACACATGAACCTAACGACAGGACAGGAGAGGTGAAACTAAATACACTGACATTGAATACAGACTTACAAAGTAAAACAGGAAACATGGAGATTAGACATGACATGAACTAAACATAACCACGCAGACATGACGCATGAACCAGGGAGACTTAGTACAGGGGGAGATGACATAAACAACTAAGGAACAAGACTAAACAGCAATCTAGAAATTAACTAGGTGAGCTAAACTAGGGCATGTTACGCCCCAGTCTCGGGGTATAGGAACGCAACATAAGTTTGAAAAGACTGCCCCGCCCTGGTCCCCAAAACCATACACAGAGGGAAACCAATTCCTTAGTGAATCGTGTTTTATTATCTACACTGCAAAAATGAAGCTCCAGGGTGAACAAAGGCCAAAATAACAAACAAAACAAGCTAAGTCAGGAGGAGGTGCTATCTAAAACCCTATGTGAAATCAAACATCAAACAAAAGACTAGCGCTACACCTAACTAACTCTCTAACTGAAATAAACAGGAGAAAACAGTGCAAGGAAAAACAATACGGCAGCTCACCCCTTCTGTTGCAGTGCTATTTACAATGTGCTATGTACAATGAAAGCTAATATACACACTATATACAAAACTCAGAGAAGCCGCACAAATCACAAGCACAAAAGTCTCAAGTTTTGAAGGCCAGGGTCAGGTCTGCTGCTGCTGTCAGTGGCTGCCCCGGGACAACTGCTGGTGAGGGATTTGAAGAAGATCACATGGCCAGGGGACCAATCAGCAGCCGTCAGCTCATCCACTCTGGGACCTGCAAAGACTTAAAGGCACAGACAACAACAGCCACCAAAACAGATTATGGACAGGGCCATAACAGGGCACAAATGAATACAAAAGATACATAAAACTCAAACACTGGGTCACTCGACCCAGGACCATGACAGAAAATTAATGAATGATGAATACCTCCAGTTACGCATAACTTTCCTTTCATAACAACCTTCATTTCCAAGAGGGTCTAACAGCAGTACAGATTGTGAGAAGATTTTGACAACCTAAAATAAAAATTGTATTTAGTAGAATATGTGTATTACACTCACTTAAGTAAACATAATCAATTGTAAGCATTTTCAAAATAAGAATATGCTGCTAAAAAGAACAGTAAAACAAAAAAGAGAAAAAACACATGAGGTGTGAACATGTACCACAAGGATCCAGTGTGCACCAGAGTTCAGTGGGCACAACCAAATGTCCTCAGCCGGAAACAACATCTGTGGAATATTTTTAAGTTTATAAAGGTTTAGATTTATTTACATAACATACACTATATAACCAATATAACATCTACATTACCTTGCTGACACATTTAAACTTCCCAGAAAACAGAGAGGTTGCAACAACGCAAGACAACTGATACACGGGTTTCTGAAAAATGCAAGATTTTTTTTTTTTAAAAAGATTACAAAATTGTATAAAATACCTTTGTGAAATAACCGGCATACGTTCTTACTTGCCTTTTGTTTCCTAATGAGGCAGTGCAGGTATGCATCAATGACCTGTTTGGATTAAAAGATTATTTTTACAGACCACCACTAGGACCAAATAGTTAAATGTTGAAATGTGAATAGTTGATTTTTGTATTATATGATTTATTTATTACATTTTATGTGGAGTGAATAAATAAAAGTATATTTACGGTGGCCCCTAGAGACAAAGCACATACAAACTTCAAATCACGTACGAACTCTGAAGCATGTACAAACTCCAAAACACGTAAAAACACGTACAAACTCCAAAACACGTACAAACTCAGAAGCACGTAAAAACTCAGAAGCATATAAACACTCAAAACACGTACAAAAGACAACAGAAGTGCTATAGGATGCTAGGCGCAGTGTTGAGCTTTTGTTATCTTGTGGCTACACAAGCCAGCAAGTACCAACGACCGGATTTGGTGTGTGGTAATAACAGGTAAATTAATTTTTTTTTAATTATTTGAATATATATGAGTGCCTGTGTATACACAAACAATACACACATGCTTTCAATTGTGTAATTTAAGTGATCTAGTAGCTCTGCTTTGGAAGTTCAGTTCATGCTAGAAATGTGTTTTGGAGTTTGTACGTGTTTTGTCTCTAGGGGCCACCGCATATATTTATATATAAACATATATAAATAAAACCACTTTTTTTTACGTTAGTAATTCCTTTTGTGCATAATTTTTTATTATTGTTAATAATAAATTAATTAAAGCAACAAAACAACCCGAAGAGCCGGTTTGGAGC
Organism: Aulonocara stuartgranti; assembly: GCF_965226115.1. NCBI lineage: Eukaryota > Metazoa > Chordata > Actinopteri > Cichliformes > Cichlidae > Aulonocara > Aulonocara stuartgranti. The sequence continues at coordinate 7,270,910 of NC_138955.1, read as the reverse complement.
CGAAAGAGATTTCCGGATCTTTTTAGAGATCCGGCTCTTTCGGTTCGACTCACTAAAAAGAGCCGGATCTCTAAAAAGATCCGGAAATCCCATCACTACTTTGTTGTGGTGTGTACTTTTGACCGGAGTGAAAACAGGGTGGGATCTAGATACAGATCCCAGTTATTCTGCTGGTCATTCACCAGTTTTCGGAGGGCTCTAAATGCAGGCATAGAAATATGTAAAGACAGTAAGTAAGACAGAAAGTTTAATTAGAAGTAAAAAAATTAATAAATTATTAAGTAACAATTAAGTTTGAATAACATAAGTAATGTTATTAAAAACTGATAGATAAAAATTAGGCATACCTTTTTATGTTGTCATTGGTCTTTTCATCTAGACCATTGGTCTGTGGATGGTATGCTGCTGTGACACTTCTTTCAATTTGCAATAATTTGAAAGATCAGAGTTGAGCTTCAACAGATAAGGACAAGGTTATACTTCTTATACAAGCACACAAGAAAAAATCTTTGACCCCAGTGAAGTAAAGTTACAAAATGTAACTGAAAATTATTTAACACTTACTTCATTCACAAACTCTCTGCCTTGGTCTGACAAAATCCTTTTGGGGCAGCCATGTCTATATATAATGGAGCACAAGTGCTGGGCTACCTCAGATGCAGATTTTGTTTTTAATGGGAAAGCTTCAACCCATTTTGAAAAGTAGTCAGTTGCAGTAAGTATATACTGGAAGCCGCTTGAAGTTTTAGGAAGAGGTCCAGTAAGATCTATACCAATAAGTTCTCACACTTCAGACACCCATCAAGGACAAATTAATAATTTGAATAACAATTTGTATAATGTACACATTAACATTGATGGTTAAAATTAGTTGGCAAACCCTCCTGCCGTTATGAATATGAGCTACAAGCATAGTTTGATGGGTAAACGGGACATAATATTTACCTGAATACACTGCAACGGTTGCACAGCAGTCAGTGGTTTCCCAACTTTTTGACACTGGTCACATTCCTGAATCTTTAAGGTAAAAATATTTATGGAGTTCACGTAAATGTTCAACATTCTCATTTGTAAAAAAACCCAAACAAAAACCAAACAAAAACACTTAATGACATATTCTCTTACGAACAAACAATTTAGCAACAATACTTTGTGTGCGTCTTCAAATCTCTGCCAGGCCTACAGGTTATTACTGTAATATCACTAATTAACCATATTTATTTATATTTTGCAAGTGTACAGTTTCTCTTTTAACTGATATCAAAAAATTTGCTTATTTTAAACGCTGTTTAACAACAGTACAAACAGTTAATACATACCCATGTTTTAATGTCAACTGTCATACCAAACCAGTAAAATCTGGAACACACTGCATTTAGCGTTTTGTGTGTGCCAGTGTGTCCTCCAATTGGAGATGAATGAAACTCATGAAATATCTTCCTGGCATCATCCATGGTTTGTACTACTCTCCTGGTTCCAACAAAGAGTTCTCCATCTGCAGTAAAACAATATATATTTAGGAATTAATTTAACCACATATATGAGTTGTTAGTATTAACAATAAATTACTGACCCTTTTGTTTGAATTTTGAGGCATATCGTCTGAGGTTTTGCCTCTGAGCCTTGTCATATCCTGAAGGGTAGGAGCCCGCAGAAATAAACGCGTAAATCTCTTCCCACTTCTTCTCCATATCTAGGAATGTAACTAAACATTTTCTTATGAGCTTCAATATGTGCAGTTAACAATGCAAATAATTTAACTTATTAAATAACGACATTACCGAAACAGCCTTAAAACACAGAAGCTGCGGACTCAACAGTGTTGTGCAAATACCACGTGTCCAGTAACTTGACAGCAGACTTCACCGAAGCTGCAAATTTGACAGTTTTGTTCAGAAAGCAGATAGTTTAATATTGACAAACAATCACAAAGGCTTAAAAAATCAATTATCAACGTCAATAAAAAAATACTAAAACTTATTACTTACCTATTCTCCTGCAAATATGACAACGGAGTAGCGTGAAATCACAGCCGGATGCGCTTAGCTTCCCTTTTTGCGTTGTGCGCATGCGCGCACATGCTCAGGAACAACGGCGAGGACGGTTTACAGCAGGGGTGTCAAACTCAAATACACAGTGGGCCAAAATTCAAAACTGGAACAAAGTTGCGGGCTAACGTTAATATTTATTGAAATATATTTATTCCTCCAGATATAAGAATGAATTTTTCTTATGGACTCAAACACATTTTGCTGAAAAACTGAATATGGAAGAAGCAAAGCTTAATACTAAACAATGTATATATTAGCTGTATAATACCAGCAGGCCAGCTCTGATAGTAATTTGGTATGGCTTCGCGGGCCAAATGTAAGTAGGCTGTGGGCCAAATTTGGCCCGCGGGCCAGAGTTTGACACCTATGGTTTACAGGGTAGGAGAAATTCCCAGAACACCGGAATGAAATAAATAAACATTTCAGCAAATAATTTTGTCATTAATTCAACGGAAATTATATGTATATGTGTGTGTGTGTGTGTGTGTGTGTGTGTATTTAAATATATACAGGGGAGTGCAGAATTATTATGCAAGTTGTATTTTTGAGGAATAATTTTATTATTGAACAACAACCATGTTCTCAATGAACCCAAAAAACTCATTAATATCAAAGCTGAATGTTTTTGGAAGTTGTTTTTAGTTTTAGCTGTTTTAGGGGGATATCTGTGTGTGCAGGTGACTATTACTGTGCATAATTATTAGGCAACTTAGCAAAAAACAAATATATACCCATTTCAATTATTTATTTTCACCAGTGAAACCAATATAGCATCTCCACATTCACAAATATACATTTCTGACATTCAAAAACAAAACAAAAACAAATCAGCGACCAATATAGCCACCTTTCTTTGCAAGGACACTCAAAAGCCTGCCATCCATGGATTCTGTCAGTGTTTTGATCTGTTCACCATCAACATTGCGTGCAGCAGCAACCACAGCCTCCCAGACACTGTTCAGAGAGGTGTACTGTTTTCCCTCCTTGTAAATCTCACATTTGATGATGGACCACAGGTTCTCAATGGGGTTGAGCTCAGGTGAACAAGGTGGCCATGTCATTAGTTTTTCTTCTTTTATACCCTTTCTTGCCAGCCACGCTGTGGAGTACTTGGACGCGTGTGATGGAGAATTGTCCTGCATGAAAATCATGTTTTTCTTGAAGGATGCAGACTTCTTCCTGTACCACTGCTTGAAGAAGGTGTCTTCCAGAAACTGGCAGTAGGACTGGGAGTTGAGCTTGACTCCATCCTCAACCCGAAAAGGCCCCACAAGCTCATCTTTGATGATACCAGCCCAAACCAGTACTCCACCTCCACCTTGCTGGCGTCTGAGTCGGACTGGAGCTCTCTGCCCTTTACCAATCCAGCCACGGGCCCATCCATCTGGCCCATCAAGACTCACTCTCATTTCATCAGTCCATAAAACCTTAGAAAAACCAGTCTTGAGATATTTCTTGGCCCAGTCTTGACGTTTCAGCTTGTGTGTCTTGTTCAGTGGTGGTGGTCTTTCAGCCTTTCTTACCTTGGCCATGTCTCTGAGTATTGCACACCTTGTGCTTTTGGGCACTCCAGTGATGTTGCAGCTCTGAAATATGGCCAAACTGGTGGCAAGTGGCATCTTGGCAGCTGCACGCTTGACTTTTCTCAGTTCATGGGCAGTTATTTTGCGCCTTGGTTTTTCCACACGCTTCTTGCGACCCTGTTGACTATTTTGAATGAAACGCTTGATTGTTCGATGATCACGCTTCAGAAGCTTTGCAATTTTGAGACTGCTGCATCCCTCTGCAAGATATCTCACTATTTTTGACTTTTCTGAGCCTGTCAAGTCCTTCTTTTGACCCATTTTGCCAAAGGAAAGGACGTTGCCTAATAATTATGCACACCTGATATAGGGTGTTGATGTCATTAGACCACACCCCTTCTCATTACAGAGATGCACATCACCTTAATATGCTTAATTGGTAGTAGGCTTTCGAGCCTATACAGCTTGGAGTAAGACAACATGCATGAAGAGGATGATGTGGACAAAATACTGTATATATATATATATATATATATGTAGGTATTCACTGACCAAGTGCTCAGTGAATACCTCAGGCAGCAGAAACCCAAGAAAGAGGAGGGAGACGAGGAACCATCATGGAAGGACAGGCCCCTGCACGGTATGTACCACCGGCAGATAGAGGAGGTGGCTGATATCCAGAAATCCTACCAGTGGCTGGACAAAGCTGGACTGAAAGACAGCACAGAGGCACTAATCATGGCAGCACAAGAACAAGCTCTGAGCACAAGATCCATAGAGGCTGGGGTCTATCACACCAGGCAAGACCCCAGGTGCAGGCTGTGTAAAGATGCCCCAGAGACAATTCAGCACATAACAGCAGGGTGCAAGATGCTAGCAGGCAAGGCATACATGGAACGCCATAACCAAGTGGCCGGCATAGTGTACAGGAACATCTGTGCCGAGTATAACCTGGAAGTCCCGAGGTCAAAATGGGAGATGCCCCCAAGGGTGGTGGAGAATGACCGAGCTAAGATCCTGTGGGACTTCCAGATACAGACGGACAAAATGGTGGTTGGCTAACCAACCGGACATAGTGGTGGTAGACAAACAGAAGCAGACGGCCGTAGTGATCGATGTAGCAGTTCCGAATGACAGCAATATCAGGAAGAAGGAACACGAGAAGCTGGAGAAATACCAAGGGCTCAGAGAAGAGCTCGAGAGGATGTGGAGGGTGAAGGTAACGGTGGTCCCCGTGGTAATCGGAGCACTAGGTGCGGTGACTCCCAAGCTAGGCGAGTGGCTCCAGCAGATCCCAGGAACAACATCGGAGATCTCTGTCCAGAAGAGCGCAGTCCTGGGAACAGCTAAGATACTGCGCAGGACCCTCAAGCTCCCAGGCCTCTGGTAGAGGACCCGAGCTTGAAGGATAAACCGCCCGCAGGGGCGTGCTGGGTGTTTTATATATATATATATATATATATATATATATATATATATATATATATATATATATATATACACATATATACATACACACATATATATATATACATACATATATACATACACACATATATATATATACATACATGTCCCTTGTTCTGTCTTGTTCGCTTTTATTCTGTCTTGTTGTGGCCTGTTGTCATCTTATGGACTGGCCTTGACTGACTCCTGGCTTTATAGTCTTTTACTCGGAATTGTTTGATATATTTTAATCTTGTGTTTATAAAGAACTGTATCTTAGGGTGTGTTTGTTTTATTTATCTCTTTTATTAATTTGTTTAACGTTTTATGCTTTGTTTTGTTGCTTTAGTGGAGGTGCGGCCGCTTGTTGAGGGGCTAGGCACGTGAGGTGGAATCCCCTCCCCGATGTGTGAGAGTGTACACACCGGGCATAGGTAGACTGCACCATTTAGATTTCAGTGTGAGTGACAGTGAGGTTTGCAGTGGAACTATACGGGTCAGCCACACGGCAGTCACACACTGCACTTTACTTTGAATTCACCACAGTTCCCTCTGAACTGGCCCCTGCAGGGCCAGCTGGATACTGAAGTTCTGCAACCACAACTTGTGGACACCTGCAGTTGTCATGGTGCTGTGCCACAAAACATAAATATAAGAAATTAATAAATAAAAACGCCAGCCCACTTTAACCGTTGATTATGGCATGCAGCGTTCCCCTTTTCATCTCTTTGTGTGCCACATACCCTGTTGATTAATAGGTGAACAGGACTGCCTTTCATGTGTTACTGTTTAGGCTTTAATCTCTTTCCTGTTCGAAGGCCCACAGTGACCTAAAAATAACTGCCTTCAAATCTGTTAAACCAAAAGTAATGAGCCTGTTGTGAACATGTAAAAAGTGAAAGAACAGAAATTTGTTTAAAAATGTAAGGAGTAAAAAGCTGTCAGAAAAATAAATACTCAAGTGAAGTACAGCCTCCTGAAAAATTTAAGTACAGTAATGAAATATTTTGTTCTTCGTTACTTCCCACCTCTGGATATTGCAATGTGCACTCTTGAGACAAAGCAGGCATGGACAGCCCACTAACCACATATCTTGCATAGAGAGCTGGTTCCTGCTTACCAAATAAAGGCTTGTTGGAGTTGCTGCTGTCCAGTGTATAAAACTCATGCCATCTCTGATTTGTGGCCAGATCTGCTCTAAATGTCCCATGTAGTGGAACACAGACATTTAACTGTTGCAAAATTTAGGAAGTGCATTTTATTTAAAATGTTTTGGTGGTTTCTAATAGAATTTGACATTGCACAGATATAAAGTAACTGCAGACCGCTTATAAATCTGCAAAATGTTAATTTTTCCTACTCAAGCTTTAATTCCATACTTTTTGTCCACATCTTCACTTGTAGTGGGTCACTGGCCCACCAGGGGGGGCTCATGCCACAGATTGAGAACAGCTACTTTTAGCAGCTCACTGAACCTGAAGTATAGAAGATACAGACTTGTTTTTAAAAAGTGTAAGACTCGTGATGGACAGCTTAAAGAAGCATTAAAAGTAACAAAGAACCACACCACAGGGGACAACAAAAGTCTGGAGCGTTTTATTAATTTATTGTCTACAAGTGATTAATATTGAGTGTTACATTAAAAGTGCTGTGAAAAAGAGGTATGCATTTCAGTGTCCAGCAGTGATCTGTGATTTTAAACCGTAAATAAACTACTTAAAGCATTGTTAATTGTATTTAAACTGTAAATTTAAGCTCCTAGGACCTGGCGTCCACATACATTTTAGGACATCACATTTTAGGGTTGTCTAGACCACAATACTACGTTTTTTTTCTCTACAAGGGCCCAATATCCACTTGCGAGTACATATTGCTACTGTTCTATCAAAATTTAAAGCGAATGTCCTCATATGTGGATCTCATTTTTCTTAGAAATGAAAATCAGGTAAAAAAAAAAAATCACATAATTTTTTTTTTTTTTTTTTTTTTAACAATCATCAGGTCCCAATCAGCCCAAAGAGAAATTAAAAATGCATGCCATGAAAGAGTTCAGGTCTTAGGAGGTTAAAACCCTTACATATAGCCATGCAGAGTTTCTTTTTGATGCAATGGGAATAGAAGCACAATACTTTAATATAATGCAAAGAAAAAAAATCCCTCTTTGAACTTTAAGTTCATCACTGAAACAATCCAAGTTGGTAGCAGTAAATCTGCATCATGCCACAGCACAGAGCACTCCAACTACATAACCATGCCCACAAGTGAAGTGGAAAATCTAACCATGCAAATATTATGTTAATAGTATAAACACTGTTAAACTGTTGCCGTCTCTTTTGCATATTTGTTTCATTATCTCAGCTTGTGTTTATCACATGTGCAATATAAAATAAAGGTGGGAATGCTATTCAATTATGAAGCAGGGTTATTATGGCATTAAATCTGAAATTGTGTCTAATAGATATCAATTAGAGGATGAGCAGTAGAATGACACATTTGAAATTTGAGCCTCATATCCTGTCATGCTACGAATGTCAACAGGATGTCAAGAGAAAGCTATACTGGATCACTGGTTTTGAAGAACAACCACACCCTTACTTGCCATTGAATTTTAACTTCATTGAAATTTAGCACAAACAAAAGCTCAAATATGGCCTTAAATGTAATTATTTGCAATTATAGTTTTATAATTATACTTTTCAAAATGTGACATCTAAACAGATACGGGTTCATGGACGGTTGGTAAAACAAAAACTTGTTTGAGGTATGAGGTAATGTCTCCTGTTATTCACTCCTCTGTCAGAGTCTGACGAAACATGGAACAAAGCCCAAGACAATAAAAAGGTGACTTTTCTTCTAACAGTGTATTTTCATTCTTTAACTTCAGGAGTGTTGCATGAATCACATTTCAGACGACTTGCTTGTTATCTTTAGCCTTTCCTCCATGCCAGCTGTCTTCTGCATGCTACTTTCTCTTAGCCAAAGCCAGGAGTTATGTTCCAACTGGAGAAACGGTCAAAGAACGCTCAGACTTCACTACACCAAGCAGAGTCAGACTGACAGCCTTTCAGTATCACCTCTAGGAAATAAACATGTTATGGCTAAATATCCCTTTCTGAAGAAAAAGTAATGCATGCACAATGTTAAACAAAAAAACAAACAAACATTCAGATTACAAAAACAACATTTTTCTCCTTGCCTGAGTAAATAATTGTCCATTTAACTGGGTAAACCATCACAGCACACATCCAAAAGATCGCAGTCCCGCATATCACGTTGAGCTATGATCACTATTTAAAACTTGTCAGGCGTGTGGACAGTCGGCTGAAAGATGCTGTTTGAGTCTTGTTCCACAATATGAAGAGTTCCTTTGCTCGTTTCTGGAAAGTTTTCCCTACTAAGACGTAGAGAATGGGGTTAAGGACACTGTTGAAGAAGGCAAAGTACGTAGAGATCTGTTGGACGATGGTCAGTGTGATGTGGCATTTCAGAATGCCAGTGTTTTGGAGCATATCTAGTATCTTTGTCACGTGGAATGGCACCCAGCAGATCAGGAATGCCAGGAGAACTGCCAGGATGAGAGTGGTGGCCTTCTGATCCGTTTTCTGAATGTTTAAAACCTCCATTAGCCTCTTTCTCAGAGTTTGAATAATTTTGACAGTGCAGAACAAAATAATGATAACAGGGACGATGAAGCTGAATGTTATGGTTGTCACCTCAGATGCCAGATATTGCTCTGGAAAAGTTAGGTTAAGTGAACAGTGAGTAAGATTTAACTGAGAGTTGAATTTTAACTTCCTGTAGATGAATATGGGGAGAGCAAAGACCAAGCCAAGACCCCACACAAACAGACATCCCAGTTTGGCATAAAATGGCCGGCGTATCCTCTTATGGGAAAGCGGGTGCACCAGTGCCACATAACGATCTATGCTAACCATAACAAGGAAGTAAATGCTACAGAACGCATTCATGTAGATAACAGCTGATGTCACTTTGCACAGGCTTTCACTGAAAGGCCAGTCAAATCCCTTTCTTGTATATTCAGCCCAGAAGGGCAAACAGCACACCAGAGCAAGGTCAGCTCCAGCCAGGTTGCTGAGGTATATCTCAGCCACAGTGCAGGCCTTCTTGTGGAGGCAGAAAACCATCAGCACAAACACATTAAAGATGATTCCAAGCACGCTGATGACCAGGATGTAGGGTGGAACCAGAGTGAAGACCAAGCTGTTGTCTTCAGGAATACAATGGTCTTCTCCTGTGTTACTTTGGTCTCCAGACATCTTGACAGAGTAAGAGTTGGAACGGATGCTGCAGAGAGAGGACAGCAACACAGGTAAAACATTATGAAATGCTATGTTATATGGAACACAGTGATATACTTCATTGTCATTAAAACTCATAATGCAAAAGCTGTTGCTGTATTTCCAGTTCGTTCCTAATAAATAAACACTGTGGCAAGTTCAGGCACAGAACCTGTTTTGGTGACTCCTGAAAGAAAATCTTTTTTTTTTTTAAATGAACTTTTCTCACCATCTCTAAATCCTTAATAAAATTCAAAAACAATGCCATCACTTATTCAATTCAGGGAGTGTGGGAGGAACCCAGAGTACCCAGTGAGAGGATAGAAACACTATGCAAAAGGTCCCCGACTGGATTTGAACCCAATAGCTTTGTACTTTGAAGCAGCAGAGCTTACCACTGCACCACTGCACTGCCAAGCCTAACACTGAAGTTGCTCTAGGCTCATCCAATTAGACAACTTACTATGACGCACAACGTATTTTCCTTCTATTTCTCATAAACTTTAATCTACTTTCTACCATAGTTTGTGTTTTCCTTTGCTTACCCATGAACCACTTGTTTCTCTTCTTTTTCCACTCATCTCCCAACTATTCACAGTAAAGATGGCTAGCCCTTCCTGAATCGGGGTTTGCCAAAGGCCTCTTCCTGTCTCAAAGAAGTGTTTCCCCCCAGGGACTTGTATGCGTGTCAGGTTTTTCTCTATCATAGTCTTCATCTTTCACTATAAAGACCTTAAGGGAACAGTTTGTGCAAACTGGTGCTAAATAAATAAAAATCAACTGATTTTCCCCCTTGCCTAGACATTTAAAATAGTAAACAAACAAACAAACAAACAAACAAAAAAAAACCCCTCAAAAAATAAAAAAACCTCAATCTTTCATAGAAAATTGATTTTCTATGAAAATCTGGTGTTAATGACAGATAATTGATGTCTTGAGTAACATCAACACCAACAATAACTCAAACACTCAATCCTCTAAAGGGTTGCTGAACTTTGTTTTTGTTGCTTTTAAAACTTTTTTGTATTAAAAGTACTTAATTCTAACACCCCCCTGTCCCCCACGCCTATGTAGTATTTTGTATTTGTTTTTGCACATAAACGATAACAACCCAAAGGTATTCACATTTTAAACTTACTGCGGTTCAGCAAAACAGAAACCACATTGAATGCAGAACTTTTCCATATCTGTCACTTAACGCTGCATAATATGAAAAGCAATTGCACAAAAGAATGATTAACGGTTATCAGCACCAATCCAACAACATTTTGCCTGCATGTTGCCTCCACTGTATAACTGCGGGGCATCCACAGTTTCTGTATGTTTTCTCAGCAGCTTTAAAACAATTTTAACTGAAATGCATGAACGCTTAAAAACAAAAAAAGTGGCAAAAAACAAAAACTCGTTATCATGTGTGTGTGTTTGTATTAGTCTAAATGTTTAATCGTACTTACTCGTTTTGGTTAAAGGTTCTCAAAACGCTAAACGTGTTGAGACAAATCCAGTTAAGAATCTGCAGTTACACCTGACAGAGTTCATAACCTGCACAGCCAGAATATTAACTCAAAACTTTGTTGTTATTTGTCACAAGTAATGATATAAAGCAGAAAACACTTTACATTATAAATCATTATGCACACTGTTAAGTAGTAGTTATGATTTAATTAACCTTAAACTGCAGAAGAAAAAAGGTAAAGAAAAAAAAAAAAAAAAAAAAAAACACAGACAGAAAAGTAAAAAACAAGTTTGTTCATACCTTGTACGCAAGAGTCTGTCCTCTAGGTAAAAAAGAAAGCGTCCCAAAAATCAACTATACACATTCAACACCTTGTGCTACTGACTGTGGCTGTCGCTGACTTCGAGGGGAAAGTAAACCGATGGCTCGCGCTGCTGCAACACACTTCGGTCAATCCCTCCCTTTTCTCTGTTTAAGTACCGTTGTGGTACGGAGGGCCTAACGTGCCGGAATGAAATAAATAAACATTTCATATCATTAATTCAACGGAAATTTTTATATATATATATATATATATATATATATATATATATATATATATATATATATAACATAACACAAATGCTACGGCAAGGAGGAGTCAGGACGCCAGGTCAGGGGGGAGATATCATCACCCCCACCCGAGATTGGGTACATAGCCCCAAGTGCGATAGGAGAAGGATCGTTGAGTGCGAGAGGAACTGACCTGAAAAATAGGATCATGGCCAAGCTTGAAACCTGGATCCCCCGTAGCCGGTTACCAAGATTACGTGAAGTTCCCTCAGAAGGTCTGCTAGATGATGTTAATGCAGCACTACGGGCAATACCTACAACCACGATTACCGACACTAACAAGCTGATCTACAATACGGCAACAGTGATCAGTGAGATGCTTGGCTACAAGTTGAACAGCGACAAGGGGCAGTACCCTCCATGGAGAAGGAGGCTAGAGGGCAAGATCAAAGTAGCACGGAGGGAGGTTAGCCAACTAACGGAGTTGCAGAAAGGTGCGACAAATAAGGTGCCTAAGAAATACAGCAAGCTGTCCATACCTGAGGCCTTGGAAACTGCCAAGCAAAGACTCACAGCCTTGGCCAGCCGCTTGAGGAGGTACACCAGAGAGATAGAAGGCAGGAGAATAAACCAGCTGTTCTCCACAGAACCAGCAAAGGTGTACTCTCAGTGGCAAGGGAACAATAAGAGAACAGCACCACCAAGGCTGGAGACGGAGCAATACTGGAAGAGCATATGGGAGAAGGATGCAACCCATAACGGCAATGCTCAGTGGCTAGAGGATCTGAGGGCTGACCACAGCGACCTCCCTGAACAGGGTCCAGTAACCATCACAGTGGCAGATATCCAAGAAAGGGTCTCCAGTATGAAGAGTTGGACAGCACCAGGGCCCGACATGGTTCACACCTACTGGCTGAAGAAGCTGACTGCACTCCACGAGCGTCTGGCAGCACAAATGAACCAGCTGCTAGTTAACGAGAGACACCCGGAATGGCTAACCGAAGGCCGGACGGTCCTGATCCCCAAGGACCCCAAGAAGGGACCGGTCCCCTCCAACTACCGACCAATAACCTGCCTCAGTACTACATGGAAGCTCCTGTCAGGCATCATATCGGCTAAGATGAACAGGCACATGGGTCAATACATGAGCGGGACACAGAAAGGAATTGGCAAGAATACCAGAGGCGCAAAACACCAGCTACTGGTAGACAGAACAATCAGCCGAGACTGCAAGACCAGACTGACCAACCTGTGCACTGCCTGGATTGATTACAAGAAGGCCTATGACTCAATGCCCCACAGCTGGATACTGGAATGCCTAGAATTGTACAAGATCAATGGGACCCTAAGAGCCTTCATCAGGAACTCAATGGGGATGTGGCGTACAACACTAGAGGCCAACTCCAAGCCCATAGCACAAGTCACCATCAAGTGCGGGATCTACCAAGGAGATGCTCTGTCCCCACTGCTGTTCTGCATAGGCCTGAACCCCCTCAGTGAGATCATTAACAAGACTGGCTACGGATACCGACTACAGAACGGAGCAGTTGTCAGCCACCTCCTGTACATGGATGACATCAAGCTGTATGCCAAGAGTGAACGAGACATCGATTCACTGATCCACACTACCAGGCTATACAGCAATGACATTGGAATGTCGTTCGGACTGGAGAAGTGTAGTCGGATGGTAACAAAGAGAGGGAAGGTAGTCAGAACTGAGGGGATTGAACTACCAGAAGGCAACATTGCAGACATAGAGGACAGTTACAAGTACTTGGGGATCCCACAGGCGAATGGGAACCATGAAGAGGCCGCTAGAAAAGCTGCAACCACCAAGTACCTGCAGAGGGTCAGGCAAGTCCTGAGGAGTCAGCTGAATGGTAAGAACAAGATCCGGGCCATCAACACGTACGCCCTGCCCGTGATCAGGTACCCTGCTGGGGTAATAAGCTGGCCAAAGGAGGAGATAGAAGCCACTGACATAAAGACAAGAAAGCTCCTTACCATGCATGGAGGGTTTCACCCCAAGTCCAGCACCCTGAGGCTGTACGCTAAGCGGAAGGAAGGGGGCCGGGGACTGGTGAGTGTCAGCACCACAGTCCAGGATGAGACAAGGAACATCCAAGAATACATTGGGAAGATGGCCCCAACTGACCGAGTGCTCAGTGAATACCTCAGGCAGCAGAAACCCAAGAAAGAGGATGGAGACGAGGAACCATCATGGAAGGACAGGCCCCTGCACGGTATGTACCACCGGCAGATAGAGGAGGTGGCTGATATCCAGAAATCCTACCAGTGGCTGGACAAAGCTGGACTGAAAGACAGCACAGAGGCACTAATCATGGCAGCACAAGAACAAGCTCTGAGCACAAGATCCATAGAGGCTGGGGTCTATCACACCAGGCAAGACCCCAGGTGCAGGCTGTGTAAAGATGCCCCAGAGACAATCCAGCACATAACAGCAGGGTGCAAGATGCTAGCAGGCAAGGCATACATGGAACGCCATAACCAAGTGGCCGGCATAGTGTACAGGAACATCTGTGCTGAGTACAACCTGGAAGTCCCGAGGTCAAAATGGGAGATGCCCCCAAGGGTGGTGGAGAATGACCGAGCTAAGATCCTGTGGGACTTCCAGATACAGACGGACAAAATGGTGGTGGCTAACCAACCGGACATAGTGGTGGTAGACAAACAGAAGAAGGCGGCCGTAGTGATCGATGTAGCGGTTCCGAATGACAGCAATATCAGGAAGAAGGAACACGAGAAGCTGGAGAAATACCAAGGGCTCAGAGAAGAGCTCGAGAGGATGTGGAGGGTGAAGGTAACGGTGGTCCCCGTGGTAATCGGAGCACTAGGTGCGGTGACTCCCAAGCTAGGCGAGTGGCTCCAGCAGATCCCGGGAACAACATCGGAAATCTCTGTCCAGAAGAGCGCAGTCCTGGGAACAGCTAAGATACTGCGCAGGACCCTCAAGCTCCCAGGCCTCTGGTAGAGGACCCGAGCTTGAAGGATAAAGCGCCCGCAGGGGCGTGCTGGGTGTTTTTTTTTTTTTTTTAATATATATATATATATATATATATATATATATATATATATATATATATAGATATATATATATATGTGTGTGTGTGTGTGTGTGTGTGTGTGTGTGTGTGTGTGTGTGTGTGTGTGTGTGTGTGTATATACTCGTACCACAATCATTTCCATTGAAGAAACCGATAAATTGTCTTACCATGTGGGTTTTGGCGGGAGGTGGATTATCAAGACCAAAACAACAAGGTTCAATTGCAGCTTCTACCTCATTAATTCCACCAGCACTATTCTGCCCTACTGTGCTGCTACATTGTCATGTACATAAGGAAACATCTAAATGAAAATAAAGTAACCTTGAACCTTGAAGTGCTGATAAACTTTCCGATAATAACTTTACCCCCCCATAAATGTTATATTATAGCTACACCATGTGTATTCAAATTTTTTTCATTTGTTTATTAACAGTTATTTGGAGCTGAGGAATGACACTGTGCAACCAGAACCAGTTCAGGTTCTTTAAACCATCTCAGTTGCTATGGACTTAACAGAAGAATGATTGGACTTTCCTGTTACTTTTGAAACCCATCCAAAACTCATAAAGTAAATTTTACGACACTCCCAGCACTACAGCAAGATTGCCTTTTCTTCTCGTTATGCCCCTCGACTTTGAACCAATATGTAAGCGGAAACTTAACTCCCAATTTTAAGTAGCATTTATCCAATATCCAATACAGCTGCCAGTGGAGAAGTTTCCAGTAGCTTTAAACAGTTTTCAATGTGATGCTGACATATAAGCTGTATAGTTAAATGTTGATCTCGTTAAGTGTGACTGCATGGAGGCTCTTTTCACTGATTCTTTTTTTCCACCACTGCTGCAGTACATGCCTCACAGCCACAGTAATCTGAGATGCGCTGTCCTCCACAGTACTAGCACTTGAACTTTGTTTTCCTTTACACACAGCAGCAATGTGCCATTAATATAATTTTGGCCCTTAAAACCTCTGGGGATGTATAATGTCTAAGTGCATAGCTCATATACCCTTTGAAAACATTGCTTTTGCCCCCCCACACACACACTTTAGCATTACAGCTAAACTGTCACATTAATCTCTATTTCCTCTTGTCTTTAAGTGCTGTGCCTTGGTTACCATAGAGACTGCTATATTTTCTTTTGTCTGCTCAGCTCTAATAGCTGTCGGCACACCAGAAATAAGTCCAAGGACAATCTTATTGTCCTCAGTCAATGTGCTTGTCAACTTTTGGCCTGTAATTTTGCCTGATCTGATGACTGACCTTGTCCCTACAGATAATTATGTCTTACTTCTAATTTTCCTGGTGTTTTTGATGTCTACTACTTTATATATCACTTTGCTCCTGACTCAGTTTAACGACCTGTCACGGGCTGCGATGGCAGACCAGGTTAACACTCTGATATATACAATGGGCGATGAAGCTGAAGACGTGATCACCTCGTTGAACCTGACCGAAGAGGAGGCGAGTGAGTACCACACTCTCAAAGACAAATTCGAGGCACACTTTGTAGTCAGAAGAAATGTTATCTTTGAACGTGCAAAGTTCAACCAAAGGCAGCAAGAAGCAGGAGAGACTGCAGACGGGTTTATTACATCCCTATATGCCTTGGCTGAGCATTGTGGCTACGGGGCGCTGCACAGTGAAATGATAAGAGACAGACTCGTTGTCGGAATAAGAGACAAGAGACTCTCGGAGCAACTACAAATGGATGCGGAGCTCACATTAGAAAAAGCAGTGATACGGATTCGCCAAAGTGAACTTGTTAAGAAACAACAGGATCTTCTTAAAAACAACTTCAAGCAGGAGAATCTTTGCAACGTGGACATCGTTAAAGCAAAAACGAAACACTTCAAACCACGAAAGACTGTACCACAAACCACGGAGAGGAATGTGAAAAGCCAATGCAACCGATGTGGAAAGACACCCTTTCACAGCAAACACCAGTGCCCAGCCAGAGAGGTACTCTGCAATCAGTGCAAAAAGAAAGGTCACTACGCAAGAGTATGTAGGTCTGGGGCAGTGGGAGAAATACGTGCAGCGGGTGGTAACAGAGAAGAAAGAGAAATAGCATTTCTGGGAACGGTAGCCTCAGATAGAACAGAGGATGCGTGGTTGACTAAAGTAAAAGTTAACAATGCAGACTGCTGGCTAAAAATTGATACAGGAGCGGACGTAACCGTCTTGCCTGAAAAAGAGTACAACACTCTAGCACAAAAACCGCAGCTGCAACCCACAGATCTGAAACTATATGGGGTGGGAATGTCTCCATTAACAGTTAGAGGGAAATTTACTGCTAACTTGAGCACTCCAAGCAAAGCTACAGTACAGCCTGTGTATGTAGTAGCAGACCTGACACAAGGATTACTAAGCCGCATAGCGAGCGTAGCACTCGGGTTAGTGGCTAGAATAGAAACTGTGTCACTCACTTCAGTAGAAACAGTGAAGCAGCAGTTTCCAACACTATTCAGTGGGTTAGGCCGGATGGCGGGGGAATACAAAATTGAGCTTAAAGCAGACGCCAAACCGTTTGCCCTGTCAACTCCAAGAAGAGTCCCGCTTCCCCTGTTACCCAAAGTCAAAAGAGAGCTTGCTCGGATGGAAGAGTTAGGTGTAATCTCCAGAGTAGAGCAGCCTACCGACTGGTGTGCAGGAATGGTTCCAGTACCTAAACCAAACAGAGATGAAGTGCGTGTGTGCGTGGACTTGACCAAACTAAATAATTCTGTGAAAAGAGAAAGACACATGTTGCCATCAGTTGAGCACACCCTAGGACAGCTAGAGGGCGCAAAGTTGTTCTCAAAACTCGACGCTAACTCAGGGTTTTGGCAAATACCTTTGTCCAAACAGTCAGCTCTTCTCACAACCTTCATCACGCCATTCGGAAGGTTCTGTTTTAATAGACTTTGTTTTGGCATATCTTCGGCCCCCGAACACTTCCAAAAACGAATGTCTCAGCTTTTAGAGGGGCTGGAAGGAGTCGTCTGCCAGATGGATGACATTCTGGTTTATGCTGACACACAAATCCAGCACGACAAGAGACTGATCGCAGTCCTGGAACGGCTCACAAAAGCTGGGGTGACATTGAAAAGTGAGAAGTGTGAGTTTGCAAAGACCTCAATCAAGTTCCTCGGACAGATCATCGATGCTGCAGGAGTCAAAGCAGACCCGGAGAAAGTGAAAGCAGTCAGCAACATGGAAGCGCCCACGGATGTGGGTGGAGTGAGACGATTCCTAGGAATGGTTAATCATCTAGGCAAGTACCTTCCCCACTTAGCAGAGAAAACACAGCCGTTGAGAGAACTACTCAGTACCAAAAACATGTGGTGTTGGAGTGAGGCTCAACAAACAGCATTTGACAACATTAAGGCAGAACTGAGTGAACCACCGAACTTGGCACTCTACAACCCCAAAGCACAAACAACAGTATCAGCTGATGCATCCTCCTATGGACTAGGAGCGGTGCTACTTCAGAAACAAGAGGATGACGCAACCAAACCAG
Source organism: Aulonocara stuartgranti (assembly GCF_965226115.1). Lineage (NCBI taxonomy): Eukaryota > Metazoa > Chordata > Actinopteri > Cichliformes > Cichlidae > Aulonocara > Aulonocara stuartgranti. The sequence goes on along the minus strand of NC_138955.1, from coordinate 7,253,019 downwards.
TGGCCTTCGCTTCAAGAGCATTAACCCCCACGGAACAGAGGTACGCTCAAATAGAGAAGGAAGCGTTAGCCATAACCTGGGCATGTGAGCGATTCTCTGATTTTCTTATAGGCATTGAGTTCCATGTTGAGACAGATCACAAGCCTTTAGTACCACTTTTGGGCTCCAAGAACTTAGACGAACTGCCACCACGAGTACAAAGACTGAGAATGAGATTAATGCGGTACTCTTTCACCATCTCACATGTCCCAGGCAAACACATCGCAACTGCAGACGTGCTGTCCAGAGCACCAGAAAAAACTGTTTGTGACGAGACATTAAGAGACAAAATGAACCTGTATGCACATCAGGTGATTTCAGGTCTTCCTGCAACAGAGGAGAGACTACAACAAATAAGAGAGCAGCAAGACAAAGACGAAACACTAAAACAAATCAAACTCTACTGCAAGAATGGCTGGCCGGACAAACTCAAAATACCAGGTCCATGTTTCCCATACCACCAGCATGCAGGGGACCTGACTGTTGAAGATGAACTTCTCCTAAAAGGTATGCGTATAGTTATCCCAAAAATATTATATAAGATGTTTTGACACGACTGCACACAGGTCACCAGGGCATTGTAAAGTCCAGGGAACGAGCCAAGCAGTCGGTATGGTGGCCAGGACTGAGCTCTCAACTACAACAGCTGGTAGCAGAATGTGAGACGTGTGCAAAGGTGAGACAGCAACCCAGAGAAACACTCATGCCAACTGAGTTTCCTACACGGCCGTCGGAGTTAGTTGGTGCTGATCTTTTTGAGTGGAGTAACAGCCAGTATTTGGTTGCAGTGGACTATTTCTCACGATACATAGAAATAGCTAAGCTGTCCTCTACCACATCAGCAGCAGTGATTGACCACTTAAAGTCCATATTCGCACGCCACGGCATTCCAACAGAGTTAAGGTCGGATAACGGTCCACAATTCTCCTCAGAACATTTCCAAAAGTTTGCTTCAGGGTGGGGCTTTGCCCACACCACTTCCAGCCCGAGATTCCCTCAGAGCAATGGTGAGGCTGAAAGAGCAGTGAGAACAGTAAAGAGCCTTCTACAGAAAGAAGGAGACCCATATCTTGCTCTCATGGCATATCGCGCCACACCACTTGCCAATGGACATAGCCCTGCAGAGCTTCTGATGGGGAGGAAACTTCGTACCACAGTTCCCATACTTCCATCCTGCCTCAACCCAGGCTGGACAAACATCACTAAACTGAGAGAGAGAGAAGGGAAGGAGAGAGAAAAACAGTGGAAATGGTTCAACAACAGACACAGAGCACAAGACCTCACAGGACTACACCCAGGAGATCAAGTCTGGATAACAGACATGAAAACAAATGGAACTATATCAGGCAGAGCAGAGACGCCGCGTTCTTACCTTGTTGAGACCCCGAGAGGACTTCTACGTCGAAACAGGAGCCATCTCATCACACTAAAAGAGACCAAGACGGAACTGACAGAACAGCAGATCCCTGTCATACCAGAAGACAGCAGCAGCCCGGTTTCGAACCAGGCACAGCAGTGTCTTACACCACCGAATGACCGGATTACTGAGAAAAGATATCCCACCAGAGACAGAAACCCACCGAGGTACCTTAAAGACTTTGAAGTAGGTAGTAGGTACTCTCGAGCACCTGAGTGACCAGCCAGGGGCAGAATAATCCCCTCACTCAGCGGAAGGATTGGGAAGTCTACCCCACCTTCATAGTTGGATAAGTTCACACAGTTAAATAAAATAATTGTTATGAAGTGGAAACAATAAATGTCCGTTACAGAATAAAAGTTAACGTAACAGCATTGAAATATTCAGCTACAAGTTAAGTTGCAGTGAATGTAGTGTTGACATAAATGTGGATTAGCACAGGAAACATTATGGTTATAATGTACTCAGAAAGGGGGATGTTATGGTAAGGACTAACTCAAGGGTTCATGCAGCACCCTCTGGTGGTTGTGCCGTGTGTATTGTATGTTGCAGTTTGGCAATAAAGGGAGTCGCCACGATAAGACAGCTGTCCCAGTGTCGTTTATGGCGTTGCTATTAAAGTCACGAGAGCTACCAAAACAGTGGCCTACCTCTAACCCCTTGATGGAAACGCAGCAGCTCCGGCGAGCGGCCACGGGTCCGGCAGCCGCGGCGGAACGGTTCCGGTGGCCTGCCACGGGTCCGGTGGCGGCGGCGCTGCTCCTCCGGCGGCCTGCCACGGGTCCGGTGGCGGCGGAACGGTTCTGGTGGCCTGCCACGGGTCCGGTGGCGGCGGAACGGTTCTGGTGGCCTGCCACGGGTCCGATGGCAACGTCGCTGCTCCAGTGAGCAACAGCGAAGCGTGGCACATGGTCTATGACGCGCCGGTCGCTGACGTGGATGCACTGGACGTGGATGGCGTGGAGGCCGCGCTAGACGTGGAGGTCCCTCCGGTTCGCTGACCTCCGGCTGAGCGGGTCCCTCCTCGGCTGGCAGCGAGAGCCCCTCCTCGGCTGGCAGCGAGAGCCCCTCCTCGGCTGGCAGCGCCGGTTGTTCCTTCCGCTCGCCGAGCTCCTCTGCTGGTGGTTCGCTGAGCTCCTCCGGCTCGCTGAGCTGCTCCTGCTCGGGCATGCTGAGCTGCTCCTGCTCGGGCATGCTGAGCTGCTCCTGCTCCGGCTCGCTGAGCTGCTCGGGCTCGCTGAGCTCCTCCGGCTCGCTGAGCTCCTCCGGCTCGCTGAGCTCCACAGCTGGCGACGCGGGCTCCTCCCGCTCGCTGAGCTCCTGCTCGGGCATGCTGAGCTCCTCAGCTGGCCGTGCGGGCACCTCCGGGTGCGCTCCAGTCACAGATGGATGATCCGGAGGCGAAGATGGTGATGCGGTGTACGCAGGCGGGGAAGGTGAAGGCAGAGCCGGTGAAGAAGATGGCAGAGGGGTGACTACATGCGGATGAGATGACGACGGCGCTACATCCACAGATGGTGAAGCCGCCAGCGGCATGGAGACTGCTGAATGAGGCAACGCTAGTCGTACTGTAGGCCGGCTTGCAGCAGCGTCAGCGGCGTCACCATCCACTGAAAACAAAAAAGCAGATGGGGTGAGAAATGAAAAAGTGTCCTTATTACTCACCACAGCCGGTTCTTGAGATGTCTGGGAGGGCGGCTGCGGTGAGGAACGCCGGCGGCGCGAACGTCGTTTCCATGTAGACGTCGGGGCCGGCGTCTCAGGCTGTGAATCCACCAGCTGTCCGGGCCGGTGAGCAGCCTGAGGAGGAGAGTGGAGGTGGAGGGTGGAAAGCAGGAAGTCCAGGACAACTGAATTAAGGGAGTCCACCAACCAGGGGAATTCAAACAGCATCCCCTGCAGCCGCCTCTCCACGGCGCGACGCAACCCCTCCGTGGGCTTCTCCCACCACAACTCACACATGCGGTAAACCTTGTCCATAACCTCCCCCCTGAGCCTCTCCTCAGAGACCGCTGGGTCCAGACGTGGCGCTGTAAACCGAGCTGAAGGTGGCCGCTGATCGGCTAACCGAACTGAAGATGGCTGCTGATCAGCTGACTGAACAAACATAGCCCCAGAATAAAGAGTTCCAGACGAAACAGTCTTGATTCCTGGATTTGAAAGAACGTCAGGCGCACAGTCTTCTGAACCTATGGGAGAATAATCGCTCTTAAAACGAAAACTTCTATTTTCCCAAACCGGAGAAACACGAGCTGTAGTGTTCATGAAGCTGGCGGAATGTGACGAGGGCGGATTTTGATGTGGCTGCTCCTGCAGTGATGTGGGAGCGCTGGGTGTGTCGGGTGGCACGAGAATAATCCCTAGCATCTTATAGAATGCCTGAGCGGGCGTAAGCTGATTGCTGTCAGGCTCATAGTAATCCTCCCGGGACCGGCTAGGGCGTTCTCTGCGAGACCGAGGCGTCCGCGGAGAGGAAGCAGACGAGTGGGCCGAAGGGTAGGCTGCCAGCGAGGAACGGCAGCACGGAGGCCCTCCAAGCACTAGTCGGGTCCCGTCAAAACGGGAGCTGCGCTTCCGCGGTGAGTCCGCTGGGTCCATAGTGGCTGGATCCTTCTGTCACGGGCTGCGATGGCAGACCGTGGAGTGACAGTGAAAGCAGGGCCCAAACGCGAGACTCTAAGTGAAGGACAGTGGATTTATTTACAGGAGGTGAAAAACACACAACTATATACAAAATCCCAGCACTGTGGTCCCGTGGTGATTCTCCCTGAATCCCACACAGTGCAGATGTCCGTGAGAAGTGAAAGGTGGCGACTCCAAAAAACTCCAATTCCCACACCGTGACTTTAGAGGCGTACTCCGCTCCCGATTCCTGGTAACACAAAAGGCAGAGGGTTAGCAGGGGATCTGTTTCCGCGGAGGTTACGTAAAAGCTCACGGCAGTACTGACGAGTTCTGACTCAAGGATCCAGCGTCGGCCTCAGCTCAGCTGCAGTCCTAAATGCCGTTCCTAGACGAGCGTAATCTGCTGCAGCTGGCAGAGGACGACGAGCGGCAGGTGCGGCCGTCTCTCGAGTAGACCACTTCCGGGTTCGCAGTCTCCTCAGCGAACCCACACCTCCGGAAGCTCACACAGAGACACATGGAGAGATGGAGAGCAAACCAATACAACACACGGAAAACATAAACATACACTGAAAATGCCTGAGCCCTGGGTCCCTAGACCCAGGCCATGACACGACCACTTTATGCTGCTCATTTGGCGTCCCTCATGTGACAATGGTTTGGTCATTATCACTTTCATCTGCATTCATTAACAGCTTTTTGCAGTTTTTCTGCTTAGTAAGCAGTGACTGAATGCACAAACAACAGATCCTGCTAACCACCTCAAATGAAACAAATTAAATGTGTTTTTACATAAACGAAATTAATTAATCAATCACACATTTAAAGACGTGTAATTAATGATGCATCATTTACTATTTTAAATAATTAATGGCACATGACATAATGATCTATTTATTCATTTAATAATATTCATTTAATTTTGGCACTTTTGAGCCTCAACAGTGTAGCAGTTTGCACTATTTATTTTTGTAGTATTTTCTCGGAAATCATTGACGTGTCCACAAGAGTTCCAAAGTTGTCTTTAAACATGCTGCTGCTGACAATTTACAAGGTATTTACGTTTTCAAAGACACTGTGGGATCAGAGATGGGGGTGTGTGTTGAACTCTCTCACACTCTGTCTGACTCTGTCTTTATTTATAGTGGTGCAGAACTCGGGCCTTATACATAAGATAACTCTGCACCATCCCTTGCTTCTTGTTTGAAATTTCTACATATTTAAACTTTCATTTCTTTACAAACTGTCATATTTGTAGAGAAACAAATCCAAATGCAGTAACTTAAATCTACCTTTATTTCAGGTGATGATATATATATTTTTTTGCTTAAAAAAAAGCCAACAAAGCGAAACCTGGTTGTCGGCATTTCATTAGCTTTCCTATAGTTTCAACATGAAAGAGAAAATACTTTTAAATATTGTAAGTACATTGACTATGATCAACTATGTAAATTTGATTAAGTCCAAAATTATTGGTATTTATGAAGCTATACAATTAACAGTACCTTTGTTATTTGGCCTGCATGAGATTAAATTAGGCTTATGATATGTAATATATTTACATTACACTGATTTTCTATTAGTGTTTCTTTGATGCTATTAAAAAAAAAGTTAGAGATGTCATATAAGACACTGATGGCCTTGCAGATATACTGAGTGGTTTAGTAACTCATGAAGCCTTTGATGGCGTGCACCCTGACAGTGTTTCATTAGAACCCATGTAACAGGATCACTGAGGTATTTTTAAATGATATTTTATCAAATGCTTTCAATTCAATTCAATTCAATTCAAATTCTTTATTATACCATAAGGGGAAATTAGTTTAGCAGCATGCAACATCAACGTAAACAAAACAAGAATATAAAATAATAATGACAGTAATAGTAATAGAAAGTCACAGGACGGTTATTTGCCATTAAGAAGATGGGATGCAGTAGGGATAAAAGAAACCTGGAGTCTTTGGTCTTCCTCAAAGGTACTCTAAAGCAGTGGCCAGAAGGCAACAACTCAAACTCACTGTGAAGTGGATGGTTCAAGCAATTAACAATAGAAAGAGCCTTCCTAAGCACATTTTTGTTGTAAATGGCCAAAAGTCCATCTTGCCAGCGCCCTGAAATTTTACGAGCAGTTCTTACCAGAAGTCCCAACCGATTCTTATTCTTCACTTTCAGGTTACAGCGATACAAAAAGACATCACAGATTCAATTAAACTTATAAAACAAAGAGAACATCTCAGATGAGACATTAAAGGATATAATTTTCCTCAAAAAGAACAGTCTTTGTTGAACTTTTTTAGTAGTGGCATCAGCATGAGATTCAAAACACAATTTATGGTCAAGTATCACACCTAAATATTTATAACTGTCCACAATCCCAATATCAGCAGCCTTAATGATAGTAGGTGAAGAGCTAAAAAAGGACTTCCTAAAATTAGTAATCATGTCTTTAGTGAAAGGAAGGACTCATCACACCAATCCACAAAATCATCTACAAACTTCCCATGGCCTGACTCGTCCCCCACAAGAAGACTGACGATCACTTTGTCATCAGCAAACTTCAGGATGTGTCTGTTCGAGAAATTACTGCAACACTCATTTGTGTTCAGAATGAACAGAAGGGGTGAGAGGCAGCAACCCTGGGGAGATCCAGTAGAGGAGGAGAGCACGTCAGAAAATACATGATTCACTCTCATTGTGACCAATTGGTCAGAAAGTCTGTCAGCCAGCCAATCAGACTAGCGCAAAGCCTAAAATGACTGTAAAGTCTGTGAGCAAGTAAGAAGGGTTCAATTGTGTTGAATGCCGATGAAAAGTCAGCAAATAATAATCTTGCATGGGTGTGAGGGGCCTTGAAATGATTATTCAAGAAATGCAGGAGTGTGAGAACAGCATCCTCCACATCTCTCCCTGCTCTATAGGCGAACTGGAAGGGGTCAAGATGGTGTTCAACATGCATTAAAATCTCCTTCTTAATCATCTTCTCAAGTCAGAGCCACAGGCCTAAAATCATTCAGTACCTTAGGTGAACTGCCCTTAGCAACTGGATCAATGACAGCATGTTTCCAAATCTTAGGTACTTTTTGCTCATACTTAATCCCCCATTCATCGTTTAAAATCATCACAGCACACGTCCTAACTTAAAATATCTCAATACTGCAATTCAGTGTGTGCGTGTGAGGACATAAAGTTGGATGTTTTATTTATTTCATTGGTGGATGAGTACCTCAGCTCTTTTCTGGAAGGGTTTTCCCACACTAACATAGAGAACGGAGTTAAGGACACAGTAGAAGAAGGATGAGTTAGAAGATGACCTGCACAATGTGACACTCGAGAATGTGAATGTCTTGGAGTAAATCTAGTATCCTGCTCATGTGAAATGGCAGTGGATTAGGAACACCAGGAGAAATGCCAGGTTGGTGGTGGACTTCTCAATTTTTAAACAGTTAAACTGGCCTGCTTTTTTAAGAGCTTGAATAATATGGTACATTTCTCTTTTATTTTTAATGTTCTCTCTAACTGAGAAATTGTAACTTCAATGAGCAATGATCAAGTCAAGACCCCAGTAGGCTACTCTTCCGCTCCTGGCGAAGTATGTGCAACAGTGCCACCTAAGGATCTATGCTAAGGAAAATGAGGACTTAGATGCTGCAGAACGCATTCATGCAGATAACAGCTGATGACTATATGCGTAGGATTTCACTGAAAGGCCAGTCATAGCCATTTCTTACACAGAATACCATTAGCAAAAATGCAAAAACCCCAACAAAAAACCCTTAAAGATGATTCCAAGCACACTGATGACCAGCATGTACACTGGAAACCGCCAACATCACCGTCAACAAGCTTGTGGGAGCCAAGTTAAGATAGTTCATATGTTTTAGTATTTATATTTCGCTGTTGTTAAGCTTGTTTGTGTAATTAATAATTTTGGAAGTAAATGCATGTTTATGGTGGAACTAAAATTATTTTATTGCTCTGTTGGTTTGGTTATGTAGTACCATGAATACATGTGCCTTAAAAGACTCGTGTTTATAGTAAAATCCGGGCATCACGGATGTATGCAGGTTAGCGCATGCGGTGCGGGAGGGGGGAGAGAGAAAAAGAGTTAACACGGCATAAGCTATACGCGGCAGCAGGGTAGAACAGAGCCACACGGTTTTCCTACCGTAGTAGGTTATTTTGTTGAGGATAAGTTAAACCTGACCACTCCTGTAAGATGCAAACTGTGGAATACATTTTTTGTTACATCTTTTCACATCGGAGTCCCGTGGAGTTCTTTTTCCTCTTCAAACTGATGTACGCGTGTGAAGCATGGGAAAACTGGTCTCACGGCTTACACAAAGCTAATTATATCAGGAGTGCAATGACTTCGTCATTTGTGTTGTTTTGGTTTCCAGATATTGTCACAGAGCCAAATTTGGATGGGATTCTAAACAAAAAACCAGAAAATATATCATTTTAAGTGTCTCTTTTCTGGCATATTGTCGTTACTATGTTGTTACTCTGGAGATGCAGAGATGCATGTCTATTTAAGTAACACTGATATTCAGTACAAAATACTCAAAATGCTCATATTTCAATTAGTTCCCAAAGAGGCTGAATCAAAATAATAATTTTTAGAAAGCAGTGGCAAAATCCAAGCTCTGTGATTTGATAGTGTAGTTATGTAGTGATGCTTGTTTTTGCTGGGCTAACAAAACTTTCATTATCTAGTTTTAGTCAGTGGCACAAAAAGCTGTAGGCACAGGATCATAGGTCGGTGGATCATAGGTTACCTAGGTTCAGCTGTGTCCCTGCCCACAGCGTGATCACCACACTTGTAAACAGGAGCACAACTGCACATGAAAATGGCTGCAAATGATGAAAAGAATATCTGCTAAAACCAAGCAGATTTTAGTATGAATCATGAAAAAGATATATATGAGATATGTAAACTCTAAAATACTTACTTTCAGATTATGGTCATTTTTTCCAGGAAATAATGTTGTTTGAGTATTTTACAGGATACATAATTTACAGAGATCTTATCTATCTTCCGTACCAAGAGCGCTTTACAATTCACAGTGTCATTTTCACACCAACAATCACCTGAAACGTCAAGTCATGAGTATACATATTCTAACCTTTGCAGCCACTTAAAAAATCCTGAAGACTTCATTATATGTGTGTGTAAGTTTGAATAAATACATTTGTATGAATATATTCATGCAAATGAAATTACTGTATGGGGCTGGGAAAAAGTGTTGCCCCAAATGCAGACTACTGGAGACTTGAAGAAACAAAAAAGTGAGCTTCACTACAGGAACTAAAATAACGCCAGAAAGAGTGATATTTCTGACAGCACCCAGAAATGCAATAATAATCACAGGAACACTAACAAAAAGAAGACGACGCAAGCTAAGCCAAGAAAAACCACAAATCAAGACAGCTGCTTATTAATTCTCTGAGTTTGAAACCGTCTGCTAGACTGTTTCTCACAACTTGACTAGTGCAGAAGGAAATGATGATAGCAGGGATGATAAAACTAAAAATGATCAGCATCCTCTCCATCATTAGATATGGATCTTTTATGAGGTTAAATGTGCATTTAGTAACATTTGACTGAGGGTGAATTTTGAACGTCCTGTAGATGACTGTGTGAAGAGCAAAGACCCCACCCAAACAGACATCCCAGTTTGGTGTAAATGCCCTACTCTTCCTCTCATAGGAAAGCACCAGTGCAACATAGGGCTGCTCAATTAATCGAATTTTAATCTCGATTACGATCTGGGCTTTCAACGACCATTAAAAATGACTGAGCCGATTATTAGCCCCTCCCTCGTGCTTTACTCTCGCGCTGCTCCATGTGGCAAATCGAGCGCACCGCTCTGCATTTCGAATACCTGTCACAACAATTAAGAAGAGAACCCGAGGGAAGCTCGGAAAGCTAAGTAGAAGTTATTTGGAGAGGAGAGTGACTGCCATTGGTTGAACAGAGGTAAAAAAAAACTTCAGTGGTGTGGAAACATTATGGGTTCGCGGAGTCATAGACATAGTGTGTAAACTTTGCTACAGTGTCTTAGCTGCACCACAGAGCAACACTGCAAAGTTCACTAAACATAGATGTTTACATTTTTCATTTATTTCTTATATTGCAAACATTTGCACTGCATCAGTATTTGCACACTATTTTATATTATTTTTTGACAATCTTTAAAGTCATTATTCAATACATTGTTATTGTTAAATAAATATCGTCAAATAATCGAGATCTCAATTTCAGTGAAAATAATCATGATTATCATTTTTGCCATAATCGAGCAGCCCTAGTGCAACACAATGATCTATGCTAACCTGAACAAGGAAGTATCTTCTGCAGAATGTATTCGTGTTGATAACAGCTGATGACACTTTGCATAGGATATCATTGAAAGACCATCTGTTATCAGCCCAGAAGCTCACACAGCACACCACACATATATACACTCGTAAACAGGAGCACCATTGCACATGAAAATAATTGCAAATGCAAAAAATGAATTTCTGATGCAAATCCCAGAAGATTAGTTCTGTAGCTGCAGAATTACCAGAAACTGCAAAACAACTGCAAAAAAACCAAAACAAAACAAAACAAAATACCAAACCAAACCAAACCAGTGGTGCCTGTCAGTTGCTCAGATGGTAGCTGTCAGCTTTATGCAGGTTACACATAGATTTACACACTCTGCTCCCAGGTAAGTCACCTAGTATGATAGCCACAACCCTAATAATCCTATTTGGATGATATGAGTCAGTGGCAGAAACACAATCATATAATAATGAAAAACAAATCAACAACCCAAGCAGAAAACTTAGTTTATCAGTTCCCAGAGTCAGAACCAGACACGGAGAAGCTGCATTCAGCTTTTATGCTCCTTATAGCTGGAACAAACTCCCAGAAAGCCTCAGATCAGCTGAAACACTCAGTTTATTTAAATCCAGGTTGAAGACTCACCTATTCTCAGCTGCATTTGAATAAAGCACCAAATCCACACTTTAAGCTTAAATTTCAAAACTTACATTTAACTACTGATTTTATCTACTGTTCTGATTTTATCTGTTTTGATTTTATATACTGTTGTTTGTTTGTTTGTTTGTTTGTTTGTTAATTAGTTAGTTAGTTTATTTGCTTGTTTTATTCAATTTTAAATCATGCTTTTTATTTGTTCTTGTTTCTAATGTCTCTGTAAAGCACTTTGAATCACCTTGTTGTTGAATTGTGCTATACAAATAAACTTGCCTTGCCTTGCCTTTAAAACCCTTCTAGCAAAATAAGTTTTTTAAGTTATGGAAGCTGCTATAGCGTCTTCTCTCTAAGATCACACCTTACGCTGCCAATGTAAGAATATATATATGAACACAAAGGCTCCTAATGCTTGAATGAATAATTGCCAGTTTAATTTTTCAAACTTTAAGGCTTTTTTCACTGCTTGAAGAATTCCTTTGTCCTGTTCTGGAAGCTTTTCCCAATAATGACGTGGAGAATGGGGATAAGGACACTGTTGAAGAAGAGTAAGTACATGGAGACCTCTTGGATGATTACAAGTATGATGTGACATTTCAGCAACACTAGTAACGATGCTTCAGTGTCAGGAATTAAGTTGGCAGGGATGCTGGAGTGAAATAAAGGATACCAAAATAGGAAACATAAATATAATTTTAACTGGTATTGTTCTAACATAATTTGTTATGATGACAGAAAATATAGAGATGCAATTCTGAATAAGACTGTTATATAACTAACAGGCTTCAGACCCTGAGTGACCTGAATTGGAATAGGAGAAGAAAATGGATAGGTTGATAGTATTTGATTCAATTTTAAAGACCATCATCATATTAGAAAACATGCATAACCAATGCACAATTTAAATCATATTAAGAGCTGAGCGTGCTTTCCAGCATCATAGAGTCATCGCCACAACACCAGCTACATAAAACAAGTTCACAAGTTTTATTATGCTTTTTGGGGGAAGTCTGTATTAAATACACTTTCGTTTGTGCTAAATACATTACTATAAACGTTGTTACTGCATGAGGCTGAATTTGATCAAAACACAAAACATGCTGAGACAAAATCAGTTAATCTGCCGTCTACTTGTCGACACGTTACAGTACACCTAAGAACATCACTGCTTCCAAAACCTGTGCAGCTGTTAAACTGAAGAAATTTCCTTTTTTATACAGATAGTGCCAAAAAGTCAAAAACACTGTTCCTGATGGACAGTGATTTAGACCTTGCAAATATTCCAACTAAAGGTAAAGACATATCTTGCAGGCAAATTGGTCTGTGCTCCTAATGGAAAAAGAGCAAACAGCCAGCTACACTCTCTCAGTACCTTCTGCTACAGTCTTCTTTCTGAAATGCTTAATTTAAAGAAGAAACTAAACTGATAGTCAAGTGATTTCAGATAAGAGAGACATCACACCCAGGCTATGACCACTTCCTTGACTCTTCACTGAAGTCCTTAGTTACTTCTAAACATTTTTTTCTCTGGGTTGATTTTATAAACAAAAATGACCCTATTATGGACAGAGAAAATTTTCCATTTATTAACTTAATGCCAACATGTTAGACGCTGTCGTTATCGATTAAAATACACAGGAGACTTTTAACGACATGTCTATTCCAAACTACAGATCCTGATTCATTTTGACTGCAGGAAAGACCTGGAAAAACTTTCAGGCTTTCACCTTTAACAGGTGTTTTTTAAGATATTTGTGTTGAAACATGACAAAAATGCCTGGATGTCTGCCAGTGCATCATTTTAAAAATATAGTCAATATCTTGAAATGAATTTGATATGCTACTTCAAAGCACATTGTGTGCTGTCTGTCCTGCGTGCTGCATAACAACAACAATATTTAGTATTTACTGCTGTTTACACTTAGCTAGATTAATGCGATGGTGTTGTGTTTAGTATGTTGCTTTGTTTTTTTTGCTTGTTTTCTATTCTTTCTCTCTCAACAGGTGATCCAGGAGATTTTTTTCCCCTTTCTCACTGTCCCTCTTCCCTTCTGTTATTCTTTTCCTTCCTCTCTTTCTTTCTCCCTTTCCTATCCCTCACTCATGTCTGTCCCGTCTGTAACAACTGAAAATAAAATAAAATAAATAATAAAAACAAAGGTCGATCAAATGGACCAATACGGCAATGCCATGATGATCCATTTGGCAAAATAAATCCATTGGGTATCCTTGTTGGTCTTTAGACGACAATTCTGAAGGCTAAAGAACCAAATGGGACAGGCAAAAAAAAACAAAAGAAAGAAATGAATTTGATATATAAGGCTAGAAATTCACAGCAATCATTTAAGTTCATTATATATTTTGAAACTTTGAGTCATAACATTTTTATTCAATTCAGATATGGTCGAGCAGAAGGCCCACGTTGATTTGAGATGGGGTGATCCATATGAGAAACAGAAAATACACGATTATTATATAAATGTATGATGATTTATTAAACCGTCACAATTTTTCTTACACAGCATAATTATGTTGTGATTTGTTTGAATAAATAAGTCACACGGTGAGTAGAAATTAATTTTTTTATTCATTGACAACAAGTATTAATACAGTAGCTGCAGAATTACCAAACACTATTTGCATGTACAAGAATTTAGAAAAAGAAATTTTAAGAAGACAGTTGCCCAGAGGGCAGCTGTCAGCTTTATGCAGGTTACACATAGATTTACACACTCTGCTCCCAGGTAAGTCACCTAGTATGATAGCCACAACCCTAATAATCCTATTTGGATGATATGAGTCAGTGGCAGAAACACAATCATATAATAATGAAAAACAAATCAAAAACCCAAACAGACAACTTAGTTTAAAACCCTTCTAGCAAAATAAGTTTTTTAAGTTATGGAACCTGCTATAGCGTCTTCGCTCTAAGCTCACACATTATGCTGCCAATGTAAGAATATATATATGAACACAAAGGCTCCTAATGCTTGGATGAATAATTGCCAGTTTAATTATTCTACCTTTAAGGCTTTTTTCACTGCTTGAAGAATTCCTTTGTCCTGTTCTGGAAGCTTTTTCCAATGATGATGTAGAGAATGGGGTTAAGGACACTGTCAAAGAAGGCTAAGTACACAAAGACCAAATCGATGATTTCCAGCATGATGTGACATTTCTGACTGTCAGTGTTTTCGACCACAAATATTCTCACGCACAATATCACCCTGCAGATCAGGTATGACAGTACAACTGCCAGGATGAGAGTCGTGGTCTTCTGCTCTGTTCTCTGTGGTTTTAAAAACCCCATTCGCTTTTTTCTCAGAATTGTAATAATTCTGACAGAACAGAACAAAATAATGACAACAGGGATGATAAAGTTGAATATTATGTCTCTCACCTCATACAGCAGATATTGATTTTGTGAAGTGGAGTCGACTATACATTCAGTAATATTTGACTGTGGGTTCAATTTTACCTTACTGTAGATGAATATGGGGAAAGCAAAGACCAAACCAAAACTCCACACAAACAGACATCCCAGTTTGGCATAAAATGGCCTGCTCATCAACTCGTGGAAAAGTGGGTGCACCAGTGCCACATAACAATCTAAGATAGCCAGAACAAGAAAGTAGATATTGCAAAATAAATGCATTCTCACACCAGCTTTTACCAGCATGCACAGGCTTTCACTGAAAGGCCAGTCAATGCTTAATCTTACATCATCAGTCCAGAAGGGCAAACAGCACATCAGAACAAGATGAGTTCCAGTCAAGTTGCTCAAGTAGATCTCAGTCACAGTGCAGGCCTTCTTGTGGAGGCAGAAAACCATCAGCACAAACGCATTAAAGATGATTGCAAGCAGGCAGATGACATAAACTGGAGTCATACAGAAGATTAACGTGTTGTTGTTAAAAATGGTGGGACAATGCTCTTCACTTGCGTTGCTTTGGTTTCCAGTCATCTTCAGTGTCAGGAATTAAGTTGGCAGGGATGCTGGAGTGAAATAAAGGATACCAAAATAGAAAACATAAATATCTTGTTACCTGGCATTGTTTTAACATAATTTGTTACGATGACAGAAAACATAGATACACCTAATTCTGAATAAGACTGATATGTAACTACCCGGCTTCAGACCCCGAGCGACTTGAATTGGATAAGCAGAAGAAAATGGATTGATATATAGTATTTGATTCAGTTTTAAAGACCATCATCATATTAGAAAACATGCAATTTTACATCATATTTAGAGCTGAGCGTGCTTTCCAGCATCATAGAGTCATCACCACAGCACCAGCTACGTAAAACAAGTTCACAAGTTTAGTATTTCCATCCTCACATTTACAGACAGTTTAAAACAATTTAAATGTGAATTTATTATATGTTTTGGGGGGCAGCCTTTATTAAATACATTTTCATTTGTGTTAAATACATTACTATAAACGTTGTTACTGCATGAGGCTGAATTTGATCAAAACACAAAACATGCTGAGACAAACATGCTGAGACAAACATGCTGAGACAAAATCAGTTAATCTGCCGTCTACTTGTCGACACGTTACTGTACACCTAAGAACATCACTGCTTCCAAAACCTGTGCAGCTGTTAAACTGAAGAAATTTCCTTTTTTATGAAGATAGTGCCAAAAGGTCAAAAACACTGTTCCTGATCGACAGTGATTTAGACCTTGCAAATATTCCAACTAAAGGTAAAGACATAAGAAAGTAAATTCCAAGCCAAATTAAGCGTTTACATACCTTGCAGGCAAATTAGTCTGTGCTCCTGATGGAAAAAGAGCAAACAGCCAGCTACACTCTCTCAGTACCTTCTGCTACAGTCTTCTTTCTGAAACGCTTAATTTAAAGAAGAAACTAAACTGATAGTCAAGTGATTTCAGATAAGAGAGACATCACACCCAGTCTATGACCACTTCCTTGACTCTTCACTGAAGTCCTTAGTTACTTCTAAATATTTTTTTCTCTGGGTTGATTTTATTAACAAAAATGACCCTATTATGGACAGAGAAAATTTTCCATTTATTAACTTAATGGCAACATGTTAGACGCTGTGGTTATCGATTAAAATACCAATACAAGACTTACTCTGCTGTAAGAACACCATAATACTGATGATCCAACAAAGAAAGTCAGAGACAACATGTACACAAAATGTGATGAACGGAGGTGAAACAGGTGGGGAACAGAACAGAGCTGAGGTAAGTCAGGAAATAGGAAAGGGCAGAGAAAGTAAGTAAAACTAAACGACATGGGCAGAAACAGAAACTTTAAAAGTAAAGACAGGAACTGATGAAAGGGAGCAGACAAACCAGAATACATACAAACCAAAATGGTGACAGACAGAGACAACTAGATACGAGAAAAGGGAAGAAGCTAAATGCAGCTTCAAAGTCACCAGTAACAAGAGCTAAGAAGGTCTCAATTAACAAGCATATATAATAAATTATACAGAATACACACAATTAGAAGATAATATTCAGCCTTCAAATTTTATTTGAATGGTGCCAAATCACAAAAACAGTCACCTCAAGGTGTGTTTATATTATAAGGTAAAAGACGCTAAGATAAGTACAAAATAAGCCTTGCAAATTACAATAAATGTATAGAAGAATCACAGGGATATAATACCACACCTAACAAAACTATAAACAAAACTACCTTTCAAAAACGAAGAGCAGAGATTTAAATTAATCTCCAAAATATTCATGAAAAACCTCAAAACAGAAGATGACACTTTATGCATAAAAAGCAGATATTGATTCAATATTAAATGCCTGCCTCCGTGTTAATGTAATTAAATAATCCTAGACATAATTGTTGCAAAGGACTTGAGTTGAATAAATACTCGATACAATAAGTTGAAGAAAACAAAATTTAGATTCTTTGATAAGAAGTAATAAAACTGTCGCTGACACTATTTGTTTCCAATAATTAAACAAAGTAGAACTCACTTTTTTCTCTTTTGTTTTTTCCTTTTGAATACTTTTTATTTTATTTGCTTCTCTGTCCTTGGTCTAGAGCATGGATGCAAGCTGCAATTATTGCAGTCATACATGTTGTAAACTTCTGTAATACAATAGGGCCACCCTAACTGTGAATCTGGATTATATGTGCAAATGACAGGAACATATTCATCTTGCACAGAGGACAAAAAATGTGTTTCTCTATTGGAAAACACTGATTGACTGTTCCACAAATAACACAATTTAAAACAGCAGCTGGTTGGGGCTTCTGTGCTTACAGCCAGAGCTGTGTGCCTGAGAAGATCCTATCAAGGATATCCATCATCCATCATGGTGGTCATCCTGTGTCTTTCTGTGTCTGCTTTGTGTCTGCTTTGTGGGCAGAGCATTGGTTCCTCACCTGTTCTGCTCACCTGCTGATGACAATCAACGAGGCAATACTTAAGGGCAGGGCATCTACTCATCTACTCTGTGCCAGTCTGTCAGCTATCTCATGGTGGTAACCAGGCTGTATCTTTACGTCTGTGCTCTGTACTTATCTTGATTTCCTTGTGTCTTCAGTTTCTCTGCCACTTCACTGCTTAACACACTCCTAGCTCAAGTCTCTGGATGCTGGTCACTTTGGCAAAATTCACTGAATCGCCTCTCACCTTCTTCCCGTCACTCTTGGATTCTTGGAAACAAGGCTGAATGGGCAAATGGGATTTAGAAGGCTTCTAAAGAAGGCTTAGTATGCAGAATCTCAGTATTTATTCTGTCGAGTACATCTAGTATCCTGCTCATGGGAGAATGGGCACCCAGCAGATCAGGAATGCCAGAATGAACAACTCACAGGATGAAAGTGGTGGCCTCCTACTCCATTCTCTGAGTGTCTCACCCCTCTTTTCCCCAGTGCGTGAATAATTATGACAGTACAGAAGGAGATCATAGAAACAGAAATGATGAAGCTGAAGATAATGGTCCTTGTTGTTTTTATCGATATAAAAATATGGAAATGTACCGATACGTGATCAGAATTATAATATTTCTGACTATCTGAGGCAAAAAAATTTCAGATTCAAATCAAATCGAATCGTGGATCAAATTGATTCGGGAGCTTGTGAATCAGAATCGAATCGATTGTAGAAATCGGTGGCGATACCCAGCCATAGCCCTAAGTGCAGACTACAGGAGACTTGAAGAAATAAAAAAGTGAGCTTCATTGCAGCTGATTCAATGCTAAAAGAAAAAATCCAAACAAAGGCTTAGAAAGTCCAAATAGCACCAGGAGGAGAAAACACACTAGGAACTAGACAGATGGACACCAGAGGCTTTAAACACATACACAAAGTAATCATGAAGAGTCAGCACAGCTGGAGATAACAAGGCATAGCAGAATCTAGACACAAACGGGAAAGGTAAAAAAATATAGACCACAAGAGGCCAAAGACCCAAATTAAAAAGACGAAGCAACAAAACAGGGCAAAGCCTAACATTAAGACGGGGACTTGACAGTAAAACACTAGGGGAACTAAAATAACGCCAGAAGGGGGGATATTTCTGACAGAACCCAGAAATGCAATAATAATCACAGGCACACTAACAAAGCTCAGCCTAAAATAATAATTAAACTAAAGCTCAAGAACAGCAATGAAAAGCAAACTAAAATGCTCAATTATAAGAAGAAGACGCAAGATAAGCCAAGAAGAACTGCAAAACATGACAGCTGCTTAATTCTCTGAGTGTTTAAACGAACTGCTAGACTGTTTCTCAGAGCTTTTCTAATGCTGTGCAGAAGGATAACAGGGATGATAAAACTAAAAATAATCAGCATCCTCTCCATCATTAGATATGGATCTTTTGTGAGATTAAATGTGCATTCAGTAACATTTGACTGAGGGTGGATTTTCGACCTTCCTGTAGATGAATGCGTGAAGAGTAAAGACCCCACACAAACAGACATCCCAGTTTGGTGTAAAATGCCCTACTCTTCCTCTCATAGGAAAGCACCAGTGCAACATGTGATCTATGCTAACCTGAACAAGGAAGTATCTTCGGCAGAACGCATTCGTGTTGATAACAGCTGATGACACTTTGCATAGGATATCAGTGAAAGACCATCTGTTATCAGCCCAGAAGCTCACACAGCACACCACACATATATACACTCGTAAACAGGAGCACCATTGCACATGAAAATGGTTGGAAATGCAAAAAATGAATTTCTGCTGCAGATCCCAGAAGATTAGTTGTTCTTTTGGTACGTAAGATGACAGACAACATTTATTTATATTGATAAATATATTTCTATATAACAGTGTTTGAGGGTACTCCTTTAAAAAGCGATGTGTAGGCGCACCTCACTTATATATTTATGTATGTATAAATTATATTTATAATAGGCGAGACCTGTGTTTGGTTCTCTAAACTGTGGCATGCTTGTTATCAGATCATCAGATAGTTGGATGTTTTGCTTATATTTTCAGTAGTTTTGTTAGATGATGGTATATATTGCTTTTCACAGCATTCATCTTTCAGTGACAAACATTATTTTTTTCAATGTATTTCACTTTATTTTAGGCTATCATCAGTTTAGAAGGTGGGAATGGATGTTTGTGTCTGTGTGTGCCTGTATGTCTTTGTCTATATGTCAGGTTGGGTATCAGACGCCACCTCTCTGGGGACATCTCAGGCCCTCCAAGGTTTGGAGGCCTATCTCCACCCACCACCACTTCCCCTGCCAGTGGCGGACTCCCTCAGGTGTCGGTGCGTTGGTGGTTCTTTGTGTCTGGGGGTAGGCGTCCGGGTACACACCGGCTCACAACTTGGCGGCCGCTTATCGGGGCCTGGAGCCTGGGGCTCGCTCGGAGGTGGGATGCCCCCGGCCTCTCGGCTTGGGGCTCGGTCACTCAGGCACGGCTGGCTGCCGGCGGAGCTCACGGGCGCGTCACTGCAACTCCCCCTGGCTTTTGCTCCGCGGCTGCTGAGTGAGCCCTCATCTGGGACTCTCCTCAGCTCTTTCTGGGACAGTGGCACGGCTGCCCCTCTGCTGGTCTTCCTTGGTCTCTTGTGTTCTGGGGGCCTCTGGATGTCTGGAGTTTTGATCTCCTCCATACCTGCTTCATACCCTGGAGGACGGGGCTGTGGCTCCCCATACTCCCTAGCAGATCGTTACATGGAGAAACCTTTGGAATGCAAGCATGCTGATCCACACAGGTATGCACACAGGTGTACACACGGGTATTCACAGACGCGGACTACACCTTTCTTGGCTGCTGCCTCAAAGCACATTGTGCGCTGTCTATCTTGCGTGCTGCACAATATCGTTTATTATTTAGTATCTACTGATGTCTACTGCTAGCTAGTTTATTGTGATGGTGCTGTTTTTTTTTTTATTATGTTGCTCTTTGTTGTTTGCTTTCTCTTCTGTTTTTTTTTCTCCATACAGGTGACCCAGGTGTTTTGTTTTTTTGTTTGTTTGTTTTTTTTTCTTTCTTCCCCCCCTTCTCACCGTCTCTTCTCCCCTTTGGTTTTCTTTCTCTAACTCTCTTTCTTTCATTCTTTCTCCCTGTCCTATCCCCCAGTCATGTCTGTCCCGTTTGTAGCAACTGAAAATAAAATAAATTCATAATTATAATAAAGGTCAATCAAATGGACAAATATGGCAAGGCCATGATGATCCACTTGGTAAAATAAATCCGCTTGACATCTTTCTTGGCCTTAAGACAACAATTCTGATGGCTAAAGATCCAACCGGGACAAAAAAAAAAAAAAAAAAAAAAAAAAAAAAGATGATGGTATATATGGCACTTCACAGCATTCATCTTTCAGTGACAAACATTATTTTTTTCAATGTATTTCACTTTATTTTAGGCTATCATCAGTTTAGAAAGCATTCATGGCCAGTTTTTATTTTCTAGGATTCATTATTTACAGCAAGAGTAGATTTGCATGAAAGGAAATGGTTTGTAATGGACAGATGCAAGGTGATCAATGGCCACAGCCTCGTGCAGTAAAGATGTATCACAAGACGGTTGATCTGTTTGTCTCACTAACAAACTAAACATGGCATTTTTAGAGGGTACAGCAGCCATGGCAGTTTGTCTTGAAATAGCAACAGTAATCTCCATATTTAGACCTTTTTCTAAAAATCCATTTTCGACTTCAATCTCGAAATATTGACTTTAAAAAAAACTTCACTTATGTGCAAATAAAGTGGCAGGTAATTTTAAATTCTATCAGCTCAACACACAGCGAACACACAAACTGTTTGTATGCTGTGTGGCACAGTGTGTTGCTAGCTAAAGGCCCAGCTGCTGTCTTTCACAGGGAGAGAAAGAGTGAGAGATAACTTTACTCTGAGAAAGATGAAGGAAGACAGACACGACATGAGGTTAGATTTAAAGGTAAGGACTGCTCAGTGATGCTCGATAAACTGCAAATTTAAAACACATGGCAGAATTTTAACCACATATTGGTTGAAGTTTCAAAGTTCTTTATTCGTCACATGCATAGTTTTACAAGTATAACACACAGTGAAATGTAACCTGACATGCTCCTCGAACTGTGCAAAAGTCGATATACCTAATGTATATATAATATAAACATTAGGTGAATGTGCAGTAGTGGCATGTATGCATGGTGTGTGTAAGGTGGTAGTATATAATGTGATTTGATAAATAATGTAGTTTCATTTGTACATGTTGTACATATATATTACTTTATCATTATCTTAGTATACATATATTTAGAACAAGGTTCTGTTACCTTTCTACAAAAAAATGTTAGAATCAGGAGCTACTTTTTGCTTTCTTACTTTGAGTACTTCACTTGAGTAAAGAAGTTGCTTCAGCACTTTTACTGGAGGATTTTTTTAGTAGTTCTACTTAAGTAAAGACAGCCTGTACTTTTGCCACCTCTGCCCACAGCACAAACTATGTGAAACATGTTCCCACAACCATGTAAATCTTTGTATTCATGAAGATTAAAACAAACAAACAAAGAAAAAAACCCACTCCTTTTTATATGTGCATTTAGTTTTGACACATTTGTGTGGCAAGTGAAAAGTCACTCATTTGCCTCAAATGCTCAAATCGAACATGTGAACCTGAGTGTTTAGATTAGTCTGAAGTATGACTTTCCAGCTTTCAGGATCACTCCCACATATGCAGACCTCATCCTTTTAAATATGAACTTATTTAATGTATTTGCCACTGTAACAGTATATGATAGAAAATATGAAAAAGCACTACTCACTACTGACTGACAGCTCCCCAATATCACTTAACATGCCATGTCTGGATATCACTGAAAAACAAACAAACAAACAAACAGTGTTACATAAAGAATTTAAATTAGACCTGATACAGTAGGATTATTAGAGAGAAATACACCAATGTTTCTCTCATACTCAGACAAATAATTGTTCCTTTCATCATATTAAATCATTAAACACACACCTCAGCTCAAAACATCATTCTGAGAAACCTTCTTTTAGCCTGCTGAAGAATTTTTAAGAGCACAGAACCTACGCCAACCAGAACAAGGAAGAAGATGCTGCAGAGCACATTCATGTTGATAACAACTGATGACACTTTGCATAGGATTTCACTGAAAAGCATCTGTTATATAATCAGCCCAGCAGGACAAACAGCACACCGCAGCAAAATGAGTTAAAGCCAAGTTACTCAAATAAATCTAAGCCGCAGTGGTGATGGAAGATCAAACCTCTGGATTCAGGAAGACACAGACTTTTATTTGGGTTTCCATTATGGCGACCCTTAAAGGGAGCAGCCAAAAGACAATGGTGAAGATGAAAATGTATCAGAAAAACATGAGCTAATTAAGAAGGAGACTTTTATTGACATGTCTATTCCAAACTACAGATCCTGATTCATTGTGACCAGTGTTGAGTAAGTTACTTTAAAATAGTAACTTAGTTACATTACTAGTTACTTCTCTCAAAAGTAACTCAGTTACTTCAAGTTACTCGTTACTTTCAAAGTAACTAGTTACTAGGGAAAGTAACTTTGGTTTTACTCAGAATTCTCTTGTTAATGTGTTGCTTCCATAACTTTGCCAGTCTTCTAGCTTGCTTACTTGCCACAAGTGCACTGTGCCACCTACCAATAGAAAGGAAAAGATAATGTGCATATTTCCACAAGAGAAATCCCACGCCTGGACCGTCATTGACTGCTGCCATGATTCTAGCCTACGTCACAGCGTCATGTGCGCCTTTTACATCCAACACAAAAACTGCAGTCGTGGTGCTTTCGATTGTACTCAGAACTCTGAAATTCTGCCTTCTGAATAGAAAGATGTAGGCAACACCAGACTGCAGATGAGCTGCATACAGGGCTGGACTGGGACAGAAAATTGGCCCGGGTATTTTAACTAGAGACCGGCCCACCATTATAGGAAAAATCTTAAAGCCTTTGAATGAAAACAAACACTGTTGTGACAGTGATGTACACTGTTTTGATGGTATATATGCATCAATCTATCAATCGTTTGTTGTAAGATTCAGATAATTATTTTTTAAAAGCTAGACATTTTAAATGAGAATAAGAAAGAAAAGTATTTCCTTGTGCCCACCTCTCCCTGTTAATGCCCTACATGGACCCCTGGCAACACTTTGCTAGATCCGCACCTGCACAGTTACCAGCTGTCAGCTACCTAAAAAAGGATCCTGGGGTTATTTGTCTCTCAGAAACAGTTCATAACTTCCCTTCAACTCATTCATGTCACCTAAAGGGTAAACCTGTTTCTCCATCACCTGTTCAGCTCTGATGATCCAGTAAGGACATCTCCTGGTTTCATCTTCATGTTTCCCTCTCACCACATAACCAAACCGATATCATGACCAGCAGCTTTTTTGCAGCTGTGGCTCCAGCAAACATCAGCTGATACTAGAAATTAATATTAAATAAATTCTAACAATAGCTGATCAAGCTTAAACGTGCTGCTGTTGTTTAGCGCGACATCCGCTGGTTTCCTCTTTCGGCGCAAAGTGAGCGATAAACAAACAAGAGAGCCGATCAGCTGATCACTGATCAGTTTTCATGATTGAAGTAGAAACAGGAGAGGGAGGGGGAGAATGAGAGGAGAAGAGGCAGCTGTGCAGCAAAGACACAGAATAACTCCAGCTTTGTGTCTTTTTCATTGTAGCTGAATTACGGGACAAACTGTTCCTTTTCACCTCAATAAGAAACGCGTAATATTTTCTCTGAATACCAGACGGGACGGTTGGCAACTCTAATAACTTATGAACAAAATAAAGTTCAACATCATTAACTTCATAGCACCACCCAGCTGTATAGAAACTCCGTCATGCTAGCTAGCACGCAGTACGGAAAAAGTCAGAATAACGAAAATAAACTCCACCTAAACTTGGTTCATATCTGACCCAGAGAGACTGCAGGTCATAACTTCTTACCTGAAGTTCAGTTCACACTTGGACCGGCGGCCGCCTCGGGTCTCTTTTCATTCTGCGTCCCTTTTCCTTCATCCACCTGCTGCTTCCACCACTTGCTAATGTTACTGAATCTGTGGAAACTCCGCGATAGCCACCACACGAAGTAACGAGTAACGACCCTATCTAAATTCCAGTAACGAGTAACGCGTTCCTGATTTTGGCATAATAACTAGTTACCGTGCTCGTTACCACAATAATAACGTAGTTACTGTAACGCGTTACTTAATAACGCGTTAGTCCCAACACTGATTGTGACTGCAGGAAAGACCTGGAAAAAATTTCAGGCGTTCGTCTTTAACAGTTTTTCTAATATTTGTGTTGAAACAATACAAAAATGCCTGGATGTCTGCCAGTACATCATTTTAAAAATATAGTCAGTATCTTGACTATCTCATAGTGGTAACCAGGCTGTATTTTTATGTCTGTGCTCTGTACTTATCTTGATTTCCTTGTGTCTTCAGTTTTCTTGCCACTTCACTGCTTAACTCACTCCTACTGCATCCAATAACATTTGACTGAAGCTTCAGATTTGAGTTTCCTTAGATGAATACAGGGGCAACAAACACCAAGCACAAACCGACATCCCAGTTTGGCATAAAAACACGTTCTCATATTTTCATGGGAAAGCGAGTGTACCAGTATCACATATCAGTCTATGTTAACCTAGCTTTGTCTCTGGAGTGTGTGAATAACTCTGACAGTACAGAAGGAGATCATGGAAACAGACAGCTGTGGCCAGCCCAAATGACTACAGGCCTGTTGCACTTACGCCTGTAGTGATGAAGTGCTTTGAGAGACTGGTCTGTCAGCACATCAGGGCCGGTCTGCCTCCCACTCTGGACCCCCACCAATTTGCCTACAGGACAAATCGTTCCACCGAGGACGCCATCACCATAGCACTCCACACTGCGCTGAGTCACCTGGAGCACCGAGGAAGCTATGTGAGAATGCTCTTTCTGGACTTCAGCTCAGCATTCAATCATATCATCCCGGAGATCCTGGTCCAGAAACTGTCTCACCTGGGACTCTCCACCCCCATCTGCCTCTGGATCAAGGACTTCCTGACAAATAGACCACAGTCTGTCAGACTCGGCCCCCACCGGTCCAGCACCATCACACTCAGCACCGGGTCTCCACAAGGATGTGTTTTGAGTCCCCTCCTGTTTACGCTCTACACATCCGACTGCTCCCCTACCCATCTCTCAAACACCATCATAAAGTTCGCGGATGACACCACAGTGGTTGGACTCATCTCAAGGGGGGATGAGTCGGACTACAGAGATGAGGTCAACAGACTGACTGAGTGGTGTTCAGTTAACAACCTCCAACTGAACACCACGAAAACTAAAGAACTTATCTTGGACTTCAGGAAGGGCAGAGCAGACCCGGCCCCACTTTACATTCACGGGAGCTGTGTGGAGAGGGTACACTCCATGAGGTTTCTGGGCGTGCAGATATCTGATGACCTCTCCTGGACTGCAAATACTACAGCGGTGGTTAAAAAGGCCCAGCAGCGTCTCCACTTTCTGAGAGTGCTCAGGAGGAACAACCTGGAGGAGAGGCTGCTGGTGACATTTTACAGAGCCACCATAGAGAGCATCCTAACGTACGGCATAACAACATGGTATGCAGGGTGCTCAGCTGCAGACAGGAAAGTACTGCAGAGGGTCATCAACACAGCCCAGAAGATCACTGGCTGCTCTCTGCCCAGCCTGGAGGTCACTGCAAACTCTCGGTACCTCAGCAGAGCTGGCAATATCATCAAGGACCACTCTCACCCCAGCAACCAACTGTTTGAACTATTACCGTCAGGCCGACGGTACAGGTCACATAAAACCAGGACAAACAGATTCAGGGATAGCTTCTTTCCCAGAGCTATCACCGTAGTAAATAAGCACAAAAACAATTGAACCTATTCCATACCGTCACTGTCATTATATTATGCTGCTATCCTGTATATATTGTACATACTATTGTTTGAGTACTTACGATTGTTTTTTTTTGTACTTTTTATATTTTACATTTATATTTATTATTGAAACTTGCACCAAGGGAGTGGCACTCCAATTTCGTTGTACTCTGTACAATGACAATAAAGGCTATTCTATTCTATTCTATTCTATTCTATTCTAAATGATGAAGCTGAAGATTATGGTCCTAATCTCAGATATCTGGATATTGGTCTGGTTAAGTGAAATGTACTGAAGAGTACTAAAATCCAACACAATCTCCTGAGTTCATTAAATTTCTTGATTCTGTGTCTGAGTGCAGAGAATATGTGAGATCCTTGGGGTCAAGGCTAGCTTTGTGAAAGTCAAATTCGTCTTGAGGACCCAAATGCCGGAATCATAGACAGATGTAAATGAAAAGGGAGCTTTTAATGCTGTTTAGTCTTAAGGACACACATTCTAGGGAAAAAAAAAGAAAACCAGGAAATCCACAAAGCCAAAACTTACTTGGAAAATAAAGCACAGGGTATCCAAGATTAGAATACAGGAAGGAAGGATACAACACAGAGACAATGTTTACACAAGTAGTGACGAGAGGAAATGAAACTGGTAGGAAATAAAATACAGCTGGGGATACTCAGGGAATAAGCAAGGGCAGAGACAGGAAGTAAAACTACACGACGTGGAGGAAAAACAGAGGCTGCTTTCCAAAACTCCCTCCTACCTCCTTTTCCTAAACTCTTTCCTTTCCTTTCCTTAACCTTGATGATGTTTTCATTGAGGTCAAGGAAAGATGGGTATGAGAATTGATGAGGGCTTAGGACAAGAGAAGAGTGATGTGCTGAGAATTTGCCTTTTATGGTGAGAATATTTAAATAAGACAAAAATGTAAATAAGAAAGATTATGGCACAGTTTCCCTTCTCTTGGTCCACAACCCCACCCAACTAAGCCATTATAAAGATAAACTGAGGGTTTCCTATTAATTTTTTCTTTTGCCCATCATCTACCAGAAAGGAAACTGATTAACTGAAAATAAATAGTACACACTTCAATTATTCTTAATTCAATTACAGTAAATTTAATAAATTCCGAAATTTTGAGTGCTCTGCAGTAACTAATAATGCAATGTGCAACGGAATCAGTTTAATAAAGTAAAATATTAAAGCAACTATTAAACTTAAGGGAAAAATATATGAGGTTTTCATGCTTTCATCATTAAAACATTCGTGACTTTGCTGACAAGCCTGGAAACACATTATTCCAGTCATAAATCCGAAGAAGCAGATTCCAAAATGACTGGAAAAAAGGAAACAGTTGTGCCGGTGTTCACAGGAAGGTATGTAACTATGGCCCCGTTTTATTGACAATGACAGATGCCCAGACACCTTCTTTTGGTTGGCTGCTCTTCACAAGCCAGAATTTGAACAGCACCTGATTGGGGCAGCCAGAGCTGTGTGCTTGACATGATTGTATCAAATTATCCACTCTCACTGACATTACATTATGCACAACCAAGAGTAGGAAAAACTTCTAGAATTAAGAGCAGTCTGAACTTTCAGTTTTTATGTAACACTCCCATGTATAATAATGGGTTTCCTATAAAAAAAAAATACCACAAAGCACATAGCGTCAGAGTTAAAACCACCGAAATACCTTCTCTTAGCCATGGGATATGTCCCATCTGGAAAATACTCAAAGAGAACTAAAACCTCATTACTTCAAGCTGAATCAGACTGGCAGCACTTCTATTAAGTAAACATCTGGATTATCTGGATATGAGAAACACTGTTACATACAGAAAGTAAGTGAAGCATATTACGTTCAGAATAGATAGACACTTGTATTTTATAGAATAGAATAGAATAGCCTTTTGTTGTGATTGTACATGTCCAACAACATTGTGGGTGCTTCACACCAACTGTGCTGGGATAAACTAGAACTAGCACACACATACACTTACACTGATAAGCATTCACACATCCCCCCTCCCCTTCCAATGCCTTCGATGCTTGTTGCCTCCTGGGAACACGAGGCGGGTCTGGGCCCGTGCTGGAGAGTTGGCGCAGTGGCAGGATGGCTGCTGTGTTGCCTGGGATTACTCCTTATCCTCTACCCAACCCTGTTGCTGGTCATGTGCTCTATAATGTTGTACTGTGGACGTTTATGTGCTTTTCTGTGCAGAGGAGTTTTTTTTTGTTTCCTGTTCTCATGCTGTCCTCCTGTAGCCCAGCATGAGTAGAGGTCTCTTTTTTTCCTCTTTTCTCATTGTAGTGTCCATTTCAGTGTTTTTTCTGTAATGCAACCGTTCTCTGACTTGTATCCCCATGTGATGTCCGTGTTGTGTGTGTAAGGTCGGGGGGGCGGGTTCATTCCACTGCAGGGCAACCTGCATGTGGCGAATAAACTTTGAACTTGAACTTGAACTTGAGATAGCAAAAAGGAGAAATTTATACAGTCAAGAAGGATATATAAAAAACGAGAGAAAGGTACACAACAGAGTACAAAAGAGATGCAAAGTGCTCAGACGTAGTGCAAAGAAAAGACTTGGTCTGAAGAGTTTGTGTGTGAGTGACCTGAGTGATCAGGGTTAGTCATACCATGGTTTAGTGTGGGGTGTGGGAGGATAGTGTTTACTGACAGTCTGAATGACCTGGGTGAAGAAGCTGTTTGTGATTATGGTGGTGTGGGACCTGATTGACCTGAGGCACCGACCAGAGGGCAGCATGTAAAACAGGAGGTGAGCAACGTGCAAGGGGTCACCTGTGTGGCAATGTTTTTCTTGAGACAGGAGGATCTGGCAATGGCCTTAAGGGGTAGCAGGGGGCAGCTAATTATTTTTTGGCCAGCGTTAATTAAATTACCCTCTGTGCAGCGTTCCTGTTCTCAGTCGTGGCTCCTGTGTACCAAACACCCAGGCAGTAAGAGAGCATGCTCTCCGCTGAGAAGCGGAAGAAGGCC
Source organism: Aulonocara stuartgranti (assembly GCF_965226115.1). Classification (NCBI taxonomy): domain Eukaryota; kingdom Metazoa; phylum Chordata; class Actinopteri; order Cichliformes; family Cichlidae; genus Aulonocara; species Aulonocara stuartgranti. Next base: position 7,223,615 of record NC_138955.1, on the reverse strand, counting down.
AGCAGCAGCTTCCAGTCCAGGTTATTCTTCTTTAGGACATAAAGGAAGTGCAGCCGCTGCTGGGCCTTCCACTGGACATTGGTGTTGTGAGTCCAGGTGAGATCGGTGGAGATGTGGGTGCCCAGAAACCTGAAGATTCCACCCATTCTCCATTTACAATCAGAGGGAAGTGCATCTGTCCGTGCCTCCCGAAATCCATTATGAGTTCTTTTGTTTTATGGACGTTCAGCCTCCGCTTATTTTCTGAGCACCAGCGGGGTAAGTTCTCTACCTCTCCCCTGTACGGTGCATCTCATCCATCCATGAGCCCAACCACCGTGGTTTCATCGGCATACTTGGCAATGATGTTGGTTGGGTGGGTTGGTGTGCAGTCATAGGTGTAAAAGGGGTAAAGTAGTGGGCTGGGTGTTCATTTGTGTCAGCTGTTTCCCCATGTGTTTCCACTTCCTCTGATCACCTCCTATTTAATCTGTGTGTTTCATTCAGTGGTTGTCAGGTCGTCTGTGTTCCCTATACCATGTCAAGTGTCACTTAGGTATTTCATGATTCAGCTCAGGTCTTGCTCATGCACCATGTTTGTGTTGCTTTCTCATAGTTCTTGCATGCACCTGCTCTGAATCATGTTTATGTCTTATGTCACAGTCATCATAGTTTAGTTTCTGCTAGTTTAGGTGCTGGTTTAGTTTTTGCCCCTCTCGCTTTTGCTCTGTTTGTGTACTCTTGTTATCAGCTATAATAAATGGCTCGCTTTGAGTTCAAGTCACATTTCACACTCCATTTTTGGGTCTGCATTTGGGTCAAGTATTCACTCTCCACACAGTTGGCTCCCACTGTCTGTTACACCCTGTGGGCAACCAGTGCTGAGTGACAGTGGGGGGAAGAGGTGGGGGCTGAGTTGGACTGATTAAGGCTGGTTGGTGAGGAGCTTAATAGTTACTCTTTTTGGATAAGCCATAAAAAATTATGTAAAATTATCAAAGCACACATCACAGCTGAAAACATCACAGTTCTACAGATCAGATTGAGGAAATGTTAGATTCCAGGGCCAAGCCTGGAATCTGTCTGTGCGAGGCTGAATGCTTTTACTGTTGGATTGGATCTCTGTTTAAAGAATTCCTTTGCTCTTTTCTTGAAACCTTTCCCAAAGATAATGAAGAGATCTGGCTTAAGGACAAGGACACTGTTGAAGAAGGCTAAATATAGAGAAATGTGTTGGTAGATGACCAGTATGAGATGACGCCTTAGAAAGTCAACTATTTCGAGCACACTTAGTAACTCACTTAAACGGAATATTATCCAGCAGATCAGCAATGCCAGGAGAACTGCCAGGAAGAGAGTGGTGGCCTTCTCCTTTGGTCTGTCCTTAACATACCGTAATTAAGGTATGTTTCCAAAGATGAAAGACTGATCTGGTCATATTTACCATGAGGTAAAAAGGTTCTGGGACGTATGGCTATTGACGGTGGCTTACCAGTACTAGCAAGCCATAAAAGACCTTCAAGTTTGTCAGCTGTCCATCTAGTGTCTTCCACTTATCCTTAACAGGGTCAAGGGGGCCTGGAGTCTGCCCTAGCTACCATAGGACGATAGGTTCATTTAAATTGGTTTGTGGAGTAGGCTACTTGGGTTCAGTTGTGGCCCTGCTGCAGTGTAGCCTCCACAATTCTAAACAGGAGCACAACTAGTCATGTTATAGTATATGCAACTGTGAATTTTGGATTTCTTAATCACTCTTTGAAAAAATAGCCTGGTAATCTGCTAAGTTTTGCTAACTGCTGGATATTTATTTGCTGGCAAGAGAGCTGAATGTCTATAAAGGCCAGTGTTCGATTAATAAGAAATTTCCAGGAATCCTGAAAATATTATTTTTAATATTATTTTAAACATCAACAAAACTATAAAAAGGTAATTTATGTTCATGAAGATAAAGCAGTAATTCAGACAACTTGCATAATGGATTGCTTTGCCTGGGAGCATATTGAACTTCTGAACTTCAGCTTTGTTGAACTTAAAGGTCTTTTATGGTTTGCTAGTAGTGGTAAACCACCGTCAACAGCCATACGTCCCATGTTTTGCACAGGACAGTGTTTGTGTAAAATTTGGCATTCTTGTCAGATCATCATCACTATTTCTGGGAAATAACAGTGTTTGAGTGTGAACTGATAAAGAGTGTCATGCAGAGTACTGCCTGCATGGTAAAGTAGTGTTGAGAGTCCCAGTTTTGTTATTGACTTTTACTGTATAAATCTGGCTTTCCTTTGAGTTGATGGATGGGTGTCTAGCTTATCTTTTCCTAATTGATTGTATTCTGGCCATTCATTAAAAAGACAAAAGTATTTCTTATCCAATTACTTGATTAATCGATGAAATAATCAATATATTACTCAATTACTAAAATAATCAATAGTTGTTTTATAAAATATCTGACACCGATGTGATCAAGAAATACACCTAACTGAAATGCATGGTTTTTCTCAGGATTCAGATAATATTAAAAGCCTTTATTGCTCATGTTGTGTCAAAATTCAACACAACTGAGCTTAAGTCTCCTAATTCCCTGTTTGAGTACAGAGAATTTATGACGTCTTTGTGCAAAAGAGACAGAAAATACTTCCATTTGTTTTTTTGTTTTTGTTTTTTTGCATGTCCCGTTTGGTTCTTTTGCCATCAGAATTATTGTCTAAAGGCGAAAAAAGATGCCCAACGGATTTACTTTACCAAATTGACCATCCCAGCCTTGCCGTAATGGTCTATTTGATTTACCTTTTATTGTTTATTTTATTTATTTTTTATTTTCACTTGCTAGATACGGGACAGACTTGAAGAAGGGGACAGAGCGGGGGATACTGAATACTTCCATTTGTTAGGAGACCTGGGTCATCGACCAAGAGTTTTGAGTTTACATTATTATTGAACTTTTATTTTGATATTATTCGTCATCTCTAGTCTTTTAAGCCGTGTATTTTCCTCTGTCCGTGTTGCGATCTACTTTTCTTTGAAAGTAAAATCTCAGCCCACACAAATATATCAACAACAGTGATCACAAAACGGTGTATAACTGAACACAGTAGTGCAATTTTTAACCAGGTCTTCCCATTAACACCTGACCTGCCCAGAGGGTCAGTCAATGAGCTCGTCAATAGCTTCAATGCTAACATGTTAAATGTAATGGACACTATTGCTCCCATTAAGGTGAAGGTTATCTCTGGAAGGAAAAAGTCTCCATGGAGAAACTCCACACTGGTGAAAAATGAAAAAAGAGAGTGTAGGAAAGCTGAGCGCAGATGGAGAAAAACAAACCTCCAGGTTCATTATGACATCTATAAAGAGAAACTTCACAATTATAATTTACAACTGAGGAATGCAAGGAGGTCCTACTTCTCTGACATCATCACTAAAAACAGCCATAATGCTCGGGTCTTATTTTCTACAGTTGACAGGCTAACAAACCCTCCTGTGTCAGTGGCAGCTGAACTTCATTCGACCATGGCCTGCAATGACTTTGCCAAATTCTTCACTGAAAAAATCCAAAAAATTAGACAAGCAATTGGTACATCAACAGCAGATCCAGGATATGTACTGTGTCCACCAAAAAACTGTTTAAACACCATGAAACAGTTTCAACCTATTAACAGCAAAGACCTGGAGGACATCTTAGGTCAACTGAACTCCTCCTCCTGCTGTTTAGATGTCCTGCCAACAAGATTTTTCAAAAAGGTCTCAAAGACTTTAGAGTCAGACCTGTTACAGATCGTCAACTTTTCTTTATTATCAGGTGTGTTTCCAGAATCACTAAAAACTGCTGTAATCAAACCTATACTGAAAAAGGACAATCTTGACAAGACACAAATGAACAACTACAGGCTGATCTCAAATCTCCCGTTTTTAAGTAAGATCATTGAAAAAGCAGTTTCCCAACAGCTCAGTTCTTAAAACAGAATAGTCAAAGTCAAAGTCAAAGTCACGATGCCTTCCAGTCAGGTTTTAGACAGAACCACAGCACTGAAACCGCTCTGACCAAAGTGTTTAATGACATATGTCTGAATACAGACAGTGGAAAAATGTCAGTCCTAGTTTTACTGGATCTCAGTGCAGCATTTGATACAGTTGACCACAACATATTACTCAAACGACTGGAGAACTGGACAGGTCTTTCAGGAACTGTACTAAACTGGTTCAAAACATACGTAGAAAACAGGAAATACTTTATATCAATAGGTAACTTCACATCTGAGCAGACAAGTATCACATGTGGAGTTCCCCAAGGTTCCATCTTGGGACCCCTTCTGTTTAACATCTACATGCTCCCACTGGCACAGATTATAAACAACAACAAAATAAACTATCACAGCTATGCAGATGACACACAAATATATACCACAATGTCACCAGGAGACCGAGGCCCTGTACAGGCTCTTGGTAAATGCATTGAGGAAATCAATGACTGGTTGTGCCACAATTTTCTCCAGCTAAACAAAAACAAAACTGAGGTAATAGTCTTTGGCGCCAAAGAAAAACGATTACAGGTCACCAGAGAACTTCAATCTATACATCTAAAAACCACAAACCAGGCGAGAAATTTGGGTGTAGTGATGGATGCAGACCTAAACTTAGAAAAACACATTAAGACAATATCAAAGTCAGCTTACTATCACCTCAAGAATATATCAAGGATAAAAGATCTGATGTCTCAACAGGACCTGGAAAAACTAGTCCATGCATTCATCTTTAGTAGGCTTGATTACTGTAACAGCATCTTTACAGGTCTACCTAAAAAATCAGTCAGACAACTACAGCTCATTCAGAACTCTGCTGCTCGAGTCCTCACTAAGACCAAAAAAGTGGACCACATCAGTCCAGCTCTGAGGTCCTTACACTGGCTGCCTGTCCGTCAGAGGATAGACTTTAAAGTTCTGATGCTGGTCTATAAAGCTCTGAATGGTTTAGGACCAAAATACATCAATGACCTCCTGACCCAGTATGAACCATCCAGATCCCTCAGGTCATCTGGATCCGGTCTTTTATCAGTTCCCAGAGTCAGAACCAGACACGGAGAAGCTGCATTCAGCTTTTATGCTCCTTATATCTGGAACAAACTCCCAGAAAGCCTCAGATCAGCTGAAACACTCAGTTTATTTAAATCCAGGTTGAAGACTCACCTGTTCTCAGCTGCATTTGAATAAAGCACCAAATCCATACTTTAAGCTTAAATTTCAAAACTTACATTTAACTACTGATTTTATCTACTGTTCTGATTTTATCTGTTTTGATTTTATATACTGTTGTTTGTTTGTTAATTAGTTAGTTAGTTTATTTGCTTGTTTTATTCAATTTTAAATCATGCTTTTTATTTGTTCTTGTTTCTAATGTCTCTGTAAAGCACTTTGAATCACCTTGTTGTTGAATTGTGCTATACAAATAAACTTGCCTTGCCTTACCATCTACCATGCTGTGTGTTTTCCCTTTCAACTGGTTTGTTGTTTATTTTATGTTCTCAGTTCAGTTAGATTTCTGTTTTCTAACATCCAGCAATAAAGCTGAGATTTTTGAGTTAACGTTTGCCTCCAAGTGTCTGCGCATTGGGCCCTCCTTACCACCACTCCTGCCTGCACATCAGCCTTCATATAACACTATTAGTAAACGCTTCAGTTTTCTGTGTATATGTCCTATTAGGCTTGAACACCTATTTTTCTTTTCTTTTTTGAATTGGCACCATTTTTCTTACACAACACAGCAACAATGCAACCATGTTGTGATTTGTTACAGTTTTGGAAATAAAAAACACCTGGAATTATAGAAAGCAAAAATCTCAAACTTGTTAAAAACAACGTCACTAATTTATCTAATAAGTAGTAGAAAGAGAATAAATTAACAGAAAATAAATAGTATACACTTCATGTATTCTTAATTCAATTATTCTGGAGATAATTGCTGCAAGACAAATGAGTTATACTTGACACAATTAGTACAATTAGTAAAAGAATGAAGACAAAATGTTGATTCTTCAGCAACAACTAATGATACAAGCAGCAGAATCACCACAAACCTGTTGCATTTAGTAGTTTAATGAAGTAGGAATCACATGCATCATTAAGTGACTATACTCTATGGCAAAAGATGTATATAGTTTTATCATTTTTTATCATAATAAATATCAAGACTTTTGATAAGACCTGTGACACATCTCATAAGAGTAACAATCAGAAAAAGCAGATTCCCAAAGTACTGGAAAAACGAAGCAGTTCCACCAGTTTTAAAAGCAGGAGAGCATGTTTTGGTATGTATCCTTGGCTCTAAAGACATTTCCCTTCTCTGCTAAACAATAGAGTGAGTGTTCTCCAAAGACAAAACCTTAGCCTGCTGTTTTCTTCTTGTTTTCCTTCTTTTTCCTGTAGTTGTAGTAAAAACGTAGCAGTGCTCAGTTTGAATTTACTGTTCTTACTGTATTTATTAGAAAAACAAACTTATTTCTGTTTGTTTTTCTCTAGAGCTCTACGAGCTTTCCATTCTCTATTACTTAGGCTGACAAATATAAAAAAGGGACAAAGGGATGGCAACTTTTTTGTGTGTTACTTGTTACTGTTTAGCATTTAAATATATTACTGATATTTACAACACAGATTTGCTGCTGCTTAAGAGAATTTAAATTAAATGCTTAAAGATCTCTTTATCATACAGTATGTGTATGCCTGTTAGTGTAAAGGTTCTTTTTGTATTTGGATGTAGCATGTCAAAAACACCAAACATGTTGAGACAAATCCAGATAACAGTCTTCAGCCTGGATGGTGACAGATTACATTGGGCGTAATCTGTGATCGTCTCAACTGTTCTTGGATTTGTCAAAATCGTCTCTGCTGGTAAGTTAACTGAAGACGTTTTGCTTTTCAGAATGTTTCTACAATTTATCATTTAATACTATGATGTAGAAAACACTGTCAATGAAGAACAATGATTTACAGTTTTTAAATTTTAATCAACCTATCAACTATTTTGACTACTGAGAACAGAGGTGAAAACACAATAAAGTACAAAGTAAGACAAATTAAGCATATGACCTGTAACGTTGTCTGTCTCTGTCTTTGGCTTTCTTAACTTAAAGGAGAAAGTAATCTGATATTAAAGTGATGCCAGACAAGGAATATGCTAGCTGAATCCCTCTATCAGCACCTCTTTCACTCTTCAGTGAGCCCTTCTCTATTTTTTCCTCATGTGCGTCTCTTTGCTATATTTATTTCTCGAGGTAGTTTCCCATGTTCACTTTACTCACTTGGAGATCTAAATAAAGTTTTCTGTCACTGACCTAACACAGGTGGGTTTTTTTTTTATAAGACGCTGTCAGACTCTAACACATGGTCAAAAGGAGCTATAACTTTCTTTTTGTAGCTGCTTGTAGCGAGACCCCAGAAGCAGCTACAAAAAGAAAGTTATAGCTTGCCTTCAAGACTATGAAAAGGACTAAATCATATCATCGCCTTTACCCAGGGGATGCCATACCCTGCATTTATGGACTTCCTAAAATCCACAAGGAAGCTGTCCCACTCAGACCCATAGTCAGTAGCATAAACTCCACTTACAACATTGCAAAACACCTTGCTACCATCCTTACTCCTCTCGTGGGGAACACCCCACACCACATCAAGAACTCCACCGACTTCACCGACAAGGTCCAGAAACTTACCCTGGATCCAGATGAAACCATGGTGTCCTTTGATGTAGTCTCTCTCTTCACTTGCATACCCACCACGGAGGCAGTGGAGACTGTCAGAAAACGACTACAAGAAGACAGCTCCTTAGAAGACAGGACCAACTTTACACCCAATCAGATCTGCACACTGTTAGACCTCTGCCTCACCACTACATATTTCAAATACAACGAAGGCTTTTACAGACAAAAACATGGCTGTGCCATGGGCTCCCCTGTGTCACCTATTGTAGCCAACCTTTACATGGAGGAAGTGGAAAGGAAGGCTCTTGGCTCTTTCAAAGGAAGAGTACCCAGCCACTGGTACAGATATGTAGACGACACCTGGGTCAAAATCAAGACACAAGAAGTGGAATCCTTCACTGCGCACATTAACGCTGTGGATAAAAACATCCAGTTCACCAGGGAAGACACAAAGGACAACTGTTTGCCTTTCCTGGACTGCGCCGTGCACATTGAAGAGAACGGCAAACTCAACATCGAAGTTTACCGGAAGCCCACACACACGGACCAGTACCTCCTCTTTGACTCCCATCACCCTCTGGAACACAAACTTGGAGTAATTAGGACCCTACACCACCGGGCAGAACATGTTCCCTCTAAGCCTGAAGGAAAAAAGAAGGAACACACACATGTAAAGGAAGCACTCAAAACGTGCAGCTATCCTAAATGGGCGTTTATAAAGTCAGCAAAGAGGCACAGAAAAGAAGATCAGACACCAGCGAGGGAGGATAAGAAGGACAGACGCAACAACATTGTCATCCCCTATGTAGCCGGTGTATCAGAAAATCTCAGGAGTTTTCTCCAAGCATGACATCCTGGTGCATTTCAGACCCAGCAACACGCTCAGACAAAAACTGGTTCACCCGAAAGACAAAACTCCAAAACACACTTATCAATGTGGTGTATGCTGTACAGTGTATTGAGGAATGCCCAGACCTCTACATTGGAGAGACCAAACAGCCACTTCACAAGCGCATGGCACAACATAGAAGAGCCACCTCCACAGGACAAGACTCAGCAGTCCATCTGCATCTTAAGGATAAAGGTCACTCTTTCAAGGATGCCAATGTTCACATTTTGGACAGAGAGGACAGATGGTTTGAAAGAGGAGTGAAAGAAGCCATCTACGTCCACTGTGAGCGACCATCTTTGAACAGAGGCGGTGGTTTACGACACCAACTGTCTGCCATCTATAATCCAGCTTTGAGTTCCCTTCCCAGACGCCTTAACACCCACTCACATCCTGGGCCATCTGACCTCAGGAAATCGCATGATAAGGTGGGGTCAGGTTTCACAATGAGCTCACCCGAAACCATGGCTGATTGGGACCCACACCCATGTTCACACCTTGGCTCATGTGATTAGAGGATCATCAGGGGGTCCTTTTGTCCCTCTGTGGGGGGAAACTCCCACTGGGTTTAAATCTGGGACTCTCCACCATTTGACCTTAGAACTGAAGAAGTTTCTCGGATGAGAGGTGAAACGTCTTCAAGCAACTTAAAGAAGTCCAGACGCTTTTCTTTCCAAGCTCCTTTGACTACGATGACCTGGATGACTGAGAACCTTCACGGACAGTCTAACACATGGTTTGGACACATGTTTAAAAAGAAATACAGGCCTGGTTACACAGCTTGTCACATATAGGAAGCACAAATGACTTAAAAAAGTACTGGTTGCACCAGTTTTGCAACAGAGCAGTTACTACCACCATATTAACAAACAATGGGTGATTGTTAGTTTGACTCATTTATTCAAAGGAAAGAGCCATTTGTCAATTAAAAAAATAATAAAAATAATCACCTGCAGAAAAATAAATTGAGGATTAACCCTTTCAAGCTCACCATAGAACCAAGTCTGCCAGAACTTATCTTTACATTTTTACATGCTGTAGTGTACATTTTTTGAGCATTTCAAATTGCTATACATCAATACAACCACTATATCCTAAATTTTAAGTCCATAGTAACTACATAATGTCACGGTGGGGTGCACCAGTGTGTTTGTTAGAGCGGACCCGAAAGCAGACACTGAAGGAAGGAGCTGGTTGCAAACAGAAGGCGAGCCTTTATTTCGGCTGAAAACATGAAACTATGAAACCCCAAGAAAAACGATGAAAAACTATGACCGACTATGATAACAAAAGACTATGACTATGACTCAGACTGTGACTGGAACTGTGACTAGATGACATGAAGGAAATTGGCAGATGTCCTGACAATGAACAGTAAGAGACAAATGACTTAAATACACACATGAGGTGATCAGGGGAAGTGAGATAAAGAGCTGACCAGGATGAACATAATGATGCACAGGAAATGTAAACTAAAACACAAACACATAGAAACTGGACTTTCAAAATAAACAGGAAAACATGACAAGACGCAGCCATGACAGCATTAACCAGGCAGACCAGAAACATGACAGATAAGACACAGTAATCAACAAGGGGAACTTTAACACATGGGAAGATGACCCAAAGGAGACCTACTAAACAATGAACAATAACTACAACTAAGGAACCTAGGATCTAATGGCAAAAGGACTAACTATAAACAATGAATATCAAAATACAAGAAAACACAAAGCGCTGGGTCATATGGGGACAGTCAGATGCACGGACTGTTTTAGTCACTCTTAAAAGAACAGCAGAGTCTTGAAGATATAAAAAAAACCCCAAAAGTTTAAAACATTGCTATGGCTGTTTGTGATCTGCAAAAGGATGACAGTGCATGAGCATATAAAAATGGAGACCTGAAATATAAATGTTCATCTCTGTGTCAGCTTGTGTTGTTTAAGTGTGCTATGTAGCTAAAATGGGCAGCCTGTCATGATGACTACGGCTCCTATGTCCAGATTCTGAATACTGTGCCTGCCTCTTCCCACCTGTGAGCAATCACTGGATTTGCATTTAAGACCAGCCAGTATTTTCAGCATATCGTGTTACTCCTTGTATTAGCTTTGCATCTCCAGTTTTCCTTTGCTCAGGACCAGCATACTTGTCGCTCTTCTGGTTTGACCCGTCTACTTCGCCATCGCATAACTGCTGCAAACTCACCCCTCTGCTTTTTCAGCTTGATGATTCCTTTTATTGCTCTGGAAATAACTAAAGCTCGGACATCTTGCCTGCCTCCCCTCCTGGATCACTGGTCACGAGTGAAAAGGTCAAACATCTTGTTTCACTCATCTCACGCCCCACCAAGGCACTTGCTAGGTTGCTTCCCCCAGAGGTCTTTGTTTTCCTGCTTTTCAAGTAAGCATTGTGTCAAGATTAAATTACTGCCGGTATTACAGAAATAACCCTCCTCTCCCTGTGATTACAGTGACTCCACTCCTGAGACGCTTGCTCCTACCATGCTTTCATGGTTAAGACTCTTGAGTTAAATAAACCTTTTGGGTCCACTCCATATATTTATGTAGCTAATCAGTCTGCTGAAGTAACTATGATGAACAATAATACTTGACCTAATGCAGCATCAGACATGACTGAGACATTATTTACACACCTGCACTGCATAAAACGATTTTCAAGGAAGTAAAAAAAACAAAAAAACCTTGTTTATGCATATTTTTTCTTATTTTTCTATCTAAGAAAAAATATTCTTAACAAGCAAGTTTTGCACATTTTAGGAAAATATGTCTGACTTTTTCTTAATAAGATATTTCAGCTCATCTTGAGCTTTATTAACTGGTTACAGGGTATGGCAATGGTTTGTTTGAAATTCCACAATAAGAATAACATCATTTTTCTTATTTCAAGCGTAAGGCCACATAAACAACTTTTCAGTTTGAGAAAAGAGCCCTGTGCAGCATGTCTTCCCCTCTCTCCCTCAGCTTTCCTGTCAATTCTTCACTGTCACAATCAATAAAGGCCTAAAATATAGGGGGAAAAAATTAATGACACTAAAGTTTGTCCTATAGAAAGCTTTTGTTTTGTTTGTGTGAAAATCTCAGGCATACAGCAGATTCATTTGCTAGTTTTTCGGATTCCCAACGACCCTGAAAAGAATAAGCAGAAGAGACTGGGAGGATGGATGGATGGATGGATGGATGGAGTAGAGCTGTTTTTGTAGTGTATATGAGCTATGTAGTTGCGTTCTTTCATATCCCTATGTAAGTTGATGGTGTTGCCACAGAGGAAAATTTCCTTCCAACATGCATCACTGTTTGCAGTTTTTCCATATACAAAAAAGGCTATGAAGTACCTCTACACCATACTTTCTCACGCACTGCAGCCTGCATGTTGCTGCTCAGTGCCACTGGGTCAGGTGATCACTAGACGAGATAAAATGACAAATATACAGTATATTGAGTCTGCTCTTTAGATCCTGCAAAAATCCAACTGTGAGAGATCGTCCTGAGTCTTTGACTTTGTGACTTTTGTATCTTTGTTTCACTTTTAGTCTTTTGTTCTGATTACTTTTATACTATAGGTTCCATTTACATTTTGAGTATTTGTTTTTACTTCCTTGTGCCTTTCATTTTAATCCTCCTCCCCTAGTGTTTCATTGTATATTAAGTCTCCTTAACCTGCGTAGTTGCTTCCTGTTTTACTTTGATGGTCATGTGTCTCTGGTGTTTTGTATAAAATTTTACCTCCCAAATCACTTTCAGCTGTGTTCCCCATACACTACCCCTCCCCTCATTATCTTGTGTATATTTTGTCTGAGTCTCCTCTTTGTTCTTTGTTGCATCACTCGCAGTCCTCTTTCCTTGCTTGGTGTACTGAGAGATCTGGAATTTAGTTTTACTGGCTTTGTTCTGTAAACTGTAGTGGACTTTTTTAATTCACTGAATTCTTTAGTATTAAATGCTGATTTGAGTTTAGTTCCTGTTTGACTCTTGCATTTTGCTCCTCAAAACGTTAATGCTCGTGACCATTTCTAAACTTTAGATTAAACTTAAATCCTTTCTTTTCATAAAGCTTAGAGTTGGGCCTAAATCATGTGAACCTTAACCATCCCTTATTTATGCTGCTCTAGTCTTATACAGTTAAGGGCGTTGCTACAGTTCACTGCGCATTTCTTCACCTATATCTTTTTATTCATCATGGGTTTTAATGCTAATACCACAGAAAAAAGATAACAGTTGTCATGGTTCCAGTAACACAGTGCTTTGAGTTTGTTGGTTCATGATTTGTTTGGGGGTTATGTTCTAGTTTTGTATATTATATTAATATTATTTCCCATTACTTCAGAATTTTGTTATAGTTCTTTCTAGCTTTGTTCCTTGATTTATGTTCCCCTTTGGGATCGTTGTGTCCCCACGCCTTCTGATTTTTCTGTGTTCCAACTCTGTGGCTGTCAGCCCCATGTCACTTTCCCATCGTCGAATAGTCTTCTGTCTGTTTGCTATATCTACTTCCAAAGATCTCAGCGTTCAGTTTATCAATATAGTACACCCCCTTTGGGACACTTACAGACAAATTCTCTGTTTTTAAACATCGAGCCAAAATGTCAGAATCTCATGATAATTCACAGAAATATTGCTTAGTGCATTTACAAACATCCTGTGGGATCTGGAATGGGGCGGGTCGCGGAGTATGGGGGTGCCTACTGGGGTCAGCGGGGGAGCTGGCCCAAGGGAGGGGTCACTTGCCCCTCCCTTCCTTCCCTCCCCATCTCCAGCTGCCTCCCTCTTCCCGCTCCACCACAACCACCCACACATGCAGGACCTTGGAGTAGGGGTATGTCACCAGGGTGCAGAGGAGGCCACCCCCCCTGTCCCCTTCTGGCTGCCTCTGCCTCAATTTTATCCCACAACTTAGACATTCACATTACTCACACTCTCATTACACATACATATAGGATCTTGGGGGTGGGCACGATACACGGAATCCAAAGTACCATCAGGGTGTACACCCCACCCCTGGCGTCGTTGCCCACCTCTCAATGTTAAATACACGTAGACATTGAGGGCCAGCAGGAGGGACCATGCGCTTACCTGCTGCTCTCTGGCAGGTAGCTCCATGCCCTCCTGGGTTTTAAATGCACCTTAGAACACACATGCATCAACACTACAATGAGCGGGTGGAGGGAGGTTTGGAGTCTTCTCTCACCCCCATTCTCTGCGACCTGCTGGAGCGGGGGGGCTAGGAGGAGGAGTTGGCCGTCCGACTGCGGTCTGGAGTGTGGGGCCTCCCTGCTGCTGCGGAGTCGGGGCGGTCTGCCTCCCCCCACCGCAGGGAAAAGGGTAACACCACCTGGGTCTGGGTGCAGTTCCCCCCCTCCAGGGGCAAGGGTACCTAGACCCGGTTTGTAGAGTACGCTTGGGGAGTGTGATCGTGTGTACAGCGTCTCTTTATGTCTGTCTCCACGCTGGTTGAGTGTGGAGTAAGTGCATATGAGAGCATGAGGGTGGGAATGGATGTTTGTATATGTGTGTGCCTGTATTTCTGTGTCTATATGTCAGGTTGGGTGTCAGGCGCCACCTCTCTGGGGACATCTCAGGCCCTCCAAGGTATGGAGGCCTATCTCCCCCTACCACCACTTCCCTGCCAGTGGCGGACTGCCTCAGACATTGGTGCGTTGGTGGTTCTTTGTGTCCGGGGATGGGCGTCCAGGTACACACCGGCTCACTCCTTGGCGGCCGCTTATCGGGGCCTGGAGCCTGGGGCTTGCTCGGGCCGCTTCGGAGGTGGGGTGCCCCCGGCCTCTCGGCCTGGGGCTCGGTCACTCAGGCGCAGCTGGCTGCCGGCGGAGCTCACAGGCGCGTCACTGCAACTCCCCCTGGCTTCTGCTCCGCGGCTGCTGAGTGAGCCCTCATCTGGGACTCTCCTCAGCTCTTTCTGGGACAGTGGCGCGGCTGCCCCTCTGTTGGTCTTCCTTGGTCTCTTGTGTTCTGGGGGCCTCTGGATGTCTGGAGTTTTGATCTCCTCCATACCCGCTTCATGCCCTGGAGGACGGGGCTGTGGCCCCCCCACACCCTCTAGCAGATCATTACATGAAGGAACCTTTTAAAAAACAAAAAACAAGCGCGTCCATGCTCACAGGTGTACACACGGGTGATCACACCCACAAACTACACCCTTTTTGGCTCCTACCTCAAAGCACACTGTGTTCTGTTGATCTTATGTGCTGCACAATAATGTTTAATATTTAGTATTTACTGTCATATTCCCATATATCATTGTGATGTTGTTTATTCTATTACTCTTGTTCTCTTCTGCTTGTTTTCTTTTTTCTTTCTCAGCAGGTGACCCAGGTGATCGATATATGCATTTTTTTCTTTTTTTCTTCTTTTTTTTTCTTTTTCTGCTCATTCTGTTGGTTTTTGTCTTTTGCCCTTCTCCCCCGTCCCTCTTCTCAGCTGTTTCTCTTTCCCTCTTTCTTTCTCCCCTTCTTTCCCCCAGTCAAGTCTGTCCCATATTCAGTAAGTGAAAATAAAATAAACAATAAAAGGTGAATCAAATGGACCATTACGGCAAGGCTGGGATGGTCAATTTGGTAAAGTAAATCCATTGGGCATCTTTGTTTGCCTTTAGACAACAATTCTGATGGCAAAAGAGCCAAACGGGACAGGCAAGAAAAAAAAAATGGAATGTGGTTTTATTTTGTCATAGTCTTGGGTTTTGGACCACTGGTCTTATCTTTTTATTGTATAAATCTGGTTTCATGCTTATTCATTTATTCTGTTCCTCATATGGTCTGGTATGGTTCCTGTATGGTTCCTGTATGGTTTCTGTATGGTATTCTCTGTTAGTAGTCTGTGTTTATTTCTTCCCTTAGTGTTCCACTTGTGTGGTTATAATTTATTGTTTCCTGATTTATTTTGGTAGCTATTTGTCTTTTGTGTTTTGCTCTTAGTTTTCTCAGTTTACTTGAACTCAAATGAACCCAAATGGGTTCATATCCTCTCTCATCGATTCTGTTTTTATTGATTCAGATATTATTTTACAGTGTGTGTGACACTGAGGTGGTCTAGAAATAAACATAACTGAGTTGACTGATGTAAAAAAAAAACAGAAAATATTTGATGTAAATATTTATATATATTATCTCTTTGTCCTTTCCTTCATATTATGATTTACTTGGCACCATTTATCTCACACAAAGTGATTGTTATTTATAAAAGTTTAATAAATAAAAAAAGTCCTGAAATTAATCCTTTAATCTTTAATATAAACATATTTAATGTAGCAGTAAATGAGCCATTACTTAAAAGTCCTCACTTGACCCAGCTCTCTATATCTCAAATTCTTGAAAGAGTAGCTATAAAGCAACTAAGTCATCATCTGCAGGGGAAGTGTTTATTTATAAAGTTTCAGACCTTAGTGATGATTATATGGATTGTTACTCTGTGTCATACCCATACCTATCATGAAAAATCATTCACTTATAACATGAAACATTTAAGTCTAAATAAGAGATTGGAAATAAGATTAACAATAACATGAATGATTATTAAATTAATAACTGTTATTAGAAGAACAACAGAGTAGCAGGCAAATTGTTTTGTGGATGCATATGAGATGCTCAATATTAGCATGAGACCACTAATACTGAAGAAGCCTCTGAGATGAGGTAAAACATCTCCACAAAATATAAAGTCCACTCAGTGATAATTTTCACAGCAAAAGCACATGCGAACACTCAGAGATATAGCATATATTGATATAACAAGATGGTAGGGGACAGAGTTTGAACTGAGGGTTTAAATTGTTCATTACAAGCCCTCAGTTTTATTAATTTTATTCATTTAACCACAGCCTTTAATATGGGATTTTTTTTGGCATATGTTGTTATCTGTAAAGCACTTTGACTGCAAAATTTTTCAACTGTGTAATATAAATAAAGGTTGTTTGAATGATTGATATTCTGTCAATAATAATCAGTTTTGTAGCACTGTTATTGTTTGATCAAATCTAAAACCATTTGTTAGAAATCAATTATCAGTCAATATGAGTCATAGATTCCTTCTACATGAGGTTCTCTAGAAACTTACAGTAGTAGAGTGCCCAGCGCAGTAAAAGAGAACAATTATGGTGTCTTTCCAACTACATATTTGTATTCTTGCTATTGAAATCTCAAGACCTAAAACCTTTTGCAGCTTCCCTACACCAGCATACATAATATCCTTGAGAATTCACTCTTTTTCAGTCTTTTCACTCGCCATGGGTTTGAGGAGTGGAGATACGTGCATCAGTTTTATTTTTATTGCACAAAAGCACAAGAGCTCGACGGTAAAGTAGATGCTGCACTGAGACAGAAACAGTCGCATTGTTGTGGAAACCTGTGGAAAACTGTTACCCCGGTTTCAATCGTCCATTAAGGTCGTGTCGGAAAGGTGGATGTTGTACAAGATAAGGACAATAGCGACAATACCTCCCACCCACTCAATGACCTGCTGGCCTGTCACAGGAGCACGTACACTGAGAGATTGAGATTACCCAAATGCATCACTGAACAACACAGGAAATCACTCCTGCCTGTACAACTGATCCATCTAATGCACAGTACATAATGCAATAGTTACACCCTTTGTGATGGCTGCATGCAGCCACACAATTGAGATACTTAGGTAATATTCATTTGGTCTTTTGTCTTATGTTTACGTTATACTCTAAAGCTTCTGTGATCATAAGTTAACTAATTTGATATTTTGAGTTTTCCTGTAATGCATGACAGCACTAAGCTATAGCCCAAATGGTGGCATAGACTTTGCTTTGCATTGTTTGTTATTTTATATAGGTATATGTTATATTGATTATATTTCTGCTCTTTCTGAGTTACCTGACCTCTGCTCCAGTCCTTCCTGGTTTGGCTGAAAGAGGAGGCTGAGGGTGGAGCTGGTTTAAATGCAGAAGCCAATAAAGTGGACTGGACCATCTATTGTGATCATGCAGGGGGAATGGGGTTCTTCGTGAATGATGGTTAGCTGTTATCTCTTTAGTTTTCACTTTTGGTGTATATAATGGTTTATTCATTTGCTATATAACTGGAGCTGTTTCTCATTTGGGCAGGTCAGTTTGTTGAGTTATGTTTTTAAGTGACTTTTGAGTAGCGTTCTGTTAAGGTAACCTCTTTTATGGGCCCACTTGGTTCTTAAAAACTTTGTTTGTTATTTTGAATTTTTGTAATCATCTTGTCCTTTTTGGGGGTATAATAAAACCCATTTTTTTGAAGATTACATTTGTCCCTGTGTGTTCCTGGCTGCTTGGGTCATGACACCCTTTTTCACATCCTACAGTGAAAATAACAAAGTTTGGAGTAAAATGTCAGTCATATATATTTCATCTCTGTCATATATTTTATATTTATGATTGAGCTCTTTGTATATATTAGAGCTAATTCATATATTTTGTAAACTTTGTAATATATTGCATTATTTAATCTAGTTTAGTCTGTTACTGTTCTTATTGTCTATTGTCTCACTGTAAACACATAATTTCCTTAGTGAAGTATTCTGATTCTGATTACACAGCTGACAGAACTTTAAGCATCTGCAGAGACAGCATGCACCCAGAGGGGTTTTATAGCTGAATGTATGCAGACGCAATCCCAGCAGGCAAAGCCTGATCTTCATCAGGCAACAAAAGCAGTTTTTAGTGGTCAGATTTGAAGACTCCATTTCTACTTGTGCATGTTTCTAAAATAGAATCACCGTGGCGATTGCTTTAGTCTCTTCGGGTTGGTTTTCATCTTTGCCTTGTGTTGTCAACTCAAAAAACAAAGAGACTGTATTTGTGTTCTTATTAGGATAGTAATTTGTTTTGGTGCATATAGGTTTATATTGTTATTTAGTAATTTTGTGAAAATGTTTATCAAATAAAGGTTTTCCTTGAGTATTACATTCACCAAAAAAGTCTCTTGAGTCACTGATGTTCACAGCACAAACACTGCATATCATCATTTTCACAGCTCCTTGTATTCTAATGCAACTTTTTTAAATTTTGTTTTAATTATATGTGTTTGCTTTAGCATAAATGTTCTAAAACTGTTTATCAAAACATAAATAGTTTAATTAATAATCTCCAGTTTAGATGCTGGTTTTCAAAACTTGTAAAACTGGCAGGTTAACTGAAGAATTTTCCCTTTATGTTTTTAGAATTATTCAGCAATTCAGTCACAAATAATGTGGAAAAACAGAAACAAAAGGAGCAGAACAAAGTTAAAACAGAAAAGTAAAAAAAAAGAAAACCAAGCCAAATTAAACATGTGCATACTTTGCTGGCAAAAGATTCTGTCTCTAGAAAAAGACAACATAAAACCATCAGGTACACTTTTCTAGTACCTCTTACTAATGTCTTTGTTTGCTTAACTTAAAAGAAAAAACTGATATCAAAATAATTTTAGACAAAATATGCATCTTCTCTGCGTCATCGCTTCCTCTGTGTAGTTAATTCCTCTATTTTTCTAAAGAAATGTCTTCAGAAATACGTAAATATTTGTCATGCCCTTGTGGGCTCTTCCAAAGAAAACTGTCTGTCATCAAACCAAAATGTTGTATTCTTGCTTAATGTATTTACAAGCAACCTCAGCACATAGGAGGTTGTTGTTACTTTTTGGACGTAGGATCGACAACAGCTGAACCAGAGTATCACAGTCTTGTTAATCATGTGTAAATTCTGAACTCAAACTCGTGCAGTCCCAGCTATCAGACTCAAGTGTATCCACATGGACCTGAGCAGCCATCTGTCAAGATACTGTCTCTGGCCACCTGTCCAGCCCCCAGAGAGATCCTGCAACCTTTGTTACCAGCTCACTCCTCAATCACCTGAAAGGTGCCAATCCAGATGTGGATGTTCTGCCCTGCCTTGTTATCACCAGCCACTCGAGAGGCCAGAACCTGTCTCCATAATGTTTTTATTTGGATCTGTATCCTTCTACTATATATAGGACTGACAGCTGTTGTCAGTCCTACGTTCCAAAAACTAAAACAACATCCTATTTGCCGAGGATGCTTGTAAATACACTAAGCAAGAATCCAACATTTTGGCAAGTTTTTCTTTGGAAGAGACCACAAGGGCGTGAGAGAGAGAGAGAGACGCAATATAATTTAGCTGATTTATGATAAAGAATGAAAAAATAATGTGGTAAGTGTTTATATTTTCTGTAATGCTTACATCATCTTCCTTTGCCTTATTTGATGAAAAACAATAGGAAATGTGAGATGTGTCATACTTGAGGGGATTTGCTGTATGAGTGCATTTAATTTAGATCCCTCCGGGGTCAAGAATTGTGAATGATGAAGAAAAATAGATACATTGATAAAATGATAAATAGTAACTACAACACTACTACAAACCGGATTCCAAAAAAGTTGGGACACTAAACAAATTGTGAATAAAAACTGAATGCAACGATGTGGAGATGGCAAATGTCAATATTTTATTCAGAATAGAACATAAATCATGGAACAAAAGTTGAAACTGAGAAAATTTATAATTTTAAGGGAAAAATATGGTGATTCAAAATGTCATGGTGTCAACAAATCCCAAAAAAGTTGGGACAAGGCCATTTTCACCACTGTGTGGCATCTCCCCTTCTTCTTACAACACTCAATAGACATCTGGGGACAGAGGAGACCTCAAGTTTAGAAATAGGAATGCTCTCCCATTCTTGTCTAATACAGGCCTTTAACTGTTCAATCGTCTTGGGCCTTCTTTGTCGCACCTTCCTCTTTATGATGCGCCAAATGTTCTCTATAGGTGAAAGATCTGGACTGCAGACTGGCCATTTCAGTACCCAGATCCTTCTCCTACGCAGCCATGATGTTGTGATTGATGCAGAATGTGGTCTGGCATTATCTTGTTGAAAAATGCAGGGTTTTCCCTGAAAGAGATGACGTCTGGATTTGAGCATATGTTGTTCTAGAACCTGAATATATTTTTCTGCATTGCTGGTGCCTTTCCAGACATGCAAGCTGCCCATGCCACACGCACTCATGCAACCCCATACCATCAGAGATGCAGGCTTCTGAACTGAGCGTTGATAACAACTTGGGTTGTTCTTGTCCTCTTTGGTCCGGATGACATGGCGTCCCACATTTCCAAAAAGAACTTTGAATCGTGACTCGTCTGACCACAGAACAGTCTTCCATTTTGCCACACTCCATTTTAAATGATCCCTGGCCCAGTGAAAACGCCTGAGCTTGTGGATCTTGCTTAGAAATGGCTTCTTCTTTGCACTGTAGAGTTTCAGCTGGCAACGGCAGATGGCACGGTGGATTGTGTTCACTGACAATGGTTTCTGGAAGTATTCCTGAGCCCATTCTGTGACTTCCTTTACAGTAGCATTCCTGTTTGTGGTGCAGTGTCATTTAAGGGCCCGGAGATCACGGGCATCCAGTATGGGTTTACGCCCTTGAGCCTTACGCACAGAGATTGTTCCAGATTCTCTGAATCTTCGGATGATGTTATGCACAGTTGATGATGATAACTGCAAAGTCTGTGCAATCTTTCGCTGGGTAACACCTTTATTGCTCCACTATCTTTCTGCACAACATTGTGGGAATTGGTGATCCTCTACTCATCTTGGCTTCTGAGAGACACTGCCACTCTCAGAAGCTCTTTTTATACCCAATCATGTTGCCAATTAACCTAATTAGTGTTAATTGTTCTTCCAGCTCTTCGTTATGCTCAAATGTACTTTTTCCAGCCTCTTATTGCTACTTGTCCCAACTTTTTTGGGATTTGTTGACACCGTGTAATTTTGAATCAACATATTTTTCCTTTGAAATGATCTCAGATTAAACTTTTGATCTGTCATCTACGTTCTATTCTGAATAAAATATTGACATTTGCCATCTCCACATCATTGCATTCAGTTTTTATTCACAATTTGTTTAGTGTCCCAACTTTTTTGGAATCCGGTTTGTATTTTTATTAGTACAACTAACTACTGTTGATAACAATAATAATAATACTGTCACGGCTAACCAGGGTGAGTCGTGTGGGGGAATAAATGAGGACACAAGAGCAGGCACTCGCTGAGACGCGAAAGAGGTTTATTGGAAAAGAAAACACAAGGTGAAAATGGTGAAACGGAACTAAAGATAATCTATAATGGGGAAATCTAAACAGCAAACTTGAACATGAAAGAAGGACAGCAGGGAGAACACACGGTTTATACACAGGCCGACCAGTGAGTACATGAGTTGACACAACTTAAATACACACTGAAGAAAACAGGGAGATTACATACAGGTGGGGAACACAGCTGGACCCGATGAGCCTGACGAGACGGGAGGAAGCACTGAATACACTTACATAAGACATGGACCTTCAAAGTAAAACAGGAAACAAGAAACAATTCACAAAGACACAGACTTGACATTGAACTAAACCTCCACTAAACATGAGGGCACAAGACACAAAACCTAAGAACAAAACTCTAAACCAGAATAAACTGAAACATAGAATTATAATAATAATCAACAAAGCATAACAAGAGAATCAGAATACAAACCATAATACAGAAAAATATGCGAAACTGAAAATGCTGGGTCAAATGACCCTGAACCGTGACAAATAAACATCCATCCATTCTCTTCCTCTTACCCTTTTCAGGGTCGCAGGGGGCTGGAGCCTATCCCAGTTGTCTTAAGGCGAGAAGCAGTGTACACCCTGCACAGGTCGCCAGTCTGTCGCAGGGCTAACACATAGAGACAGACAACCATTCGCACTCAAATTCAAGCCCACCAACAGCATGTCTCTGGACTGTTAGTGGGCTTATATATATATATATATATATATAGAGAGAGAGAGAGAGATACACCAGGTCATTCACCTTGTACAGCAGCGGTACTCCGAACTGAATATTTGGAGGATGTCAATGAATAGCTTTAACATAATAATCCTGAACTGAAATTTGAAAAAATGGATAAACATAAGAAAAGACTTGCATATATTCTGACTTCAAGATATGAATCATGTTTAATGTAAACTATGTAATCTGTGATAACTGATAACATTAAGTTTAACATGAGCATCCACCACTGTAAGAATATAAATACATGACAGAAAATAAGAAAAACACATAATGTGGTACCTGCAAGAAAAACTGCATTAACATGTGTAACTTTTGCCCTATTCAAAACCAGTTCACTACCATCTCTCTGCTCTTATACTTGGCCTTGTTCAAGTCCTTCATATGATTTTGTGTTGTTATATTATATTTTTGTTCTTATTTAATATGAGCATCCGCCAGTGTAAATGTTATTCATATTGTATTGGAACAAAAATCACTATAAAACAGAAATATATATCACATTTAAGTAACAAATATGTTATGCCTGTATATCACTTTTTGAAGAAGCAATGTTTCATAGACAATTAAACCCCATATATTCACATTACATAAATGCTAAAAAAAGAGAAAAAAGAAAAAAAGTTCTTATGCCTGGATAAATAATTGTCATTGTATAAAATCACCAATCACAGCAGCACACCTCAAAACTCAAAAGGTCACAATCCTGCTTATCTTAAGCCATTGTCAGATTTAACACTTGTGGGGTGTGCTCATGAGGAGCGTGTGCTTGATCTTCTTGTTTTCTTATATTTCTGCGGCATTAAGAATTCCTTTGCTCTTTTCTGGAAGTTTCTCCCAATGGCAACATAGAGAATGGGGTTAAGGACACTGTTGAAAAAAGCTAAGTACACAGTAATTTGTTTGTAGATGTCAAGTATGGTGTGACACCTCACAATACCAACACGTTCAAGCACATCTAGTATCCTGCTCAACTGGAATGGACCCCAACAAATTTGGAATGCCAGAAGAACTACCAGGATGAGAGTGGTGGCTTTCTGCTCCTTCCCATGCCCCTTTAGCCTGTTTCTCAGTGCTTGAATAATCTTGACAGCGCAGAGGGAAATAATGGAAACAGGGATTACGAAGCTGAAGATTATGGTTAATGTCTCATATACTAGATGTTGGTCTTCAGTGAAGAGAATGCCACATGCAGTAATATTTGATGTACTGGGGATTAACTTCCTGTAGATTAATACGGGGAGTGCAAAGATAACGCCAAGAATCCACACAACTACACATGCCAGCTTGGCATAAAATGTCCTACACATGCTGTGATGGGACAGTGGGTGCACCAGCCCCACATAGCGATCTATGCTAACCAGAACAAGGAAGTAAATGCTGCAGAGTGCATTCATTTTTATTATGGCAGGTATCACTTTGCACAGGCTCTCACTGAAAGCCCAATTAAAGCCCTTTCCTACATAGTCAGCCCAGAAGGGCAAACAGCACACCAGAACAAAGTCAGCTCCAGCCAAGTTGCTCAAGTAGATCTCAGCTACTGTGCAGGCTTTCTTGTGGAAGCAGAAAACCATCAGCACAAACGCATTAAAGATGATTCCAAGCACACTGATGGCCAGGATGTAGTATGAACCCAGAGTGAAGATCAAACTATTTGGCTCAAGATTAGTACAATTTGTATTGTTTTGGTTTCCAGACATCGTTACAGGGATGAGGTTGACAGGGATACTGCAGAAAATAGAGAACAGAGTACAGATAAAACATTATTGTAGGCTAACTTTCACAATTATTTTTCTTTTCCCTTTTTCTTTCAAAAGAGGAAAAAAAATATCCACACTTAAAGTATTCCATGCATGGAAGTTAATAAAGACAAAGTGAGTGGTCAAAGCTGTCATCGTTATATTTAGGGGTAGATTTAATCTACACCGGTATAAAACTGTCTTTTGGCATTAAAAGCTACTGTGGGGGTTTACTAAAAAAGGAACAGTGTCGACTTTAAGACTAAAATCCGCAGGGGCAAGTGACATGATGATGGTACAGTTGCAAAAATGTACCCATGTGAGTGAAAGGTTGTTGGGGTGATCTCCCATAACAGTGCCTTAATTTATATACAAAGATGTTGTCAGTTAATTTCAGTAATTACCTACCAAGAGCAGAGACTCAAAAACAAGCACGCCTGATGAGTTAAAGTAGAGGTGTCAATGAAGTCCTGAAAGAAATATTACAGTGTAAGTGCAGGTTTTAAACCTGTTTCTCTATGAAAACAGTCTAGCAGTTAAGGTAAATGAGAGCAAGAAGAAGAAATATGGTTTTGTCTAAGGATGAACTCTTCTTAGAAACTTGTGAGATTCTGAGGACTGAGACTCAGGTGCAGCACAGATTTATCCAGCGGTGAGTTTATTCCAAACTACTCCATCATCTGAACATGAGCATATTATTGTAGTGTATTGTAGTCCATATTATTCCACTGCTTATTCTACGAGCTGTGAGGTTGCAGAAACCTATTATAGCCTAAATTACCCATATTATTCAGACAGTAACCCGACGCGCTAACATAATGACATCACAGCTACAGTTATAAATATGATATGCTTGTCTCTCATAGCCAGAAAAAAACAAACAAAAAACAACAACATAAAAATCCCTGTGTGGTGCTGAGAAAAAAAAAAACAGCCGGTTTTTAATAAAATTCTAGTATTACTACTTAAGAGCAGGAAGTACCCACCTCTAAAAACGCAAGGTTGGGATTCCGTCGAGACTTACAGAACAGAGCAAAAGTTTTGTCCCCGCGCTCACAGCTTAGAGGGATCCATCCGTCACAGTTACGCACGCTGATAATATTTCCTCATCTTATTCCAAATAAATGAACACTTCAGCTCCATAATCAACAGTAAGAGGTGTTTTTTTTTTCAAAGTTACATTTAGTGTCCAGGAAATCTAGCAAATCAGGTTTGCATGCTTCTTTTAAATATTCTCCTCCGAAAGTTTTTTTTTTAACCCGTAAAGAAAACACTCCTACAAATACTTCACCAATAAGGTAAGCCACCAAAATACCTGCTGTGACCACACCTTCCATCGTAAAACTGGCACTGCACCTCATTAAATCCCGACCGCAGCGCTTCAGCTTTAAAAGCGTTTCTCGTCTTTCCTCAGACCGGTCCGAACACCGAAATGTCTTAGTGTCTTAGATTAATGCCAGATTCTGATTCAATATGTAATACTGGCTTCAATAGATATCAAGCATTTAAAAACAAACCTCAGATGAGTGCTTTTATGCACATTATTGTCATGGTCTGGGGTTGTGAGGGAAAGGAGGACCCAGGGGCAGAGCTCTGTGTGTACAGTGCGTTTATTTACAGTGTGGTAAATACTGATGCCAAACTTAATCCCCGCGCTCCCCAAGACTCCCGTGTGCGTCTTCCAGTGGCGTCCGTGTTCGTGCTCCCCGGTGACTCTGCACACCCTGTGCGTGCTGTGCTGTCCTTCTTCTCCACGCTCCTCCTGCAGGGAAAACAATGGAAGCAGCCGTTAGACACTGACCCCTGCGGGCAAACACGATCTGTACTTCCTGGACTAACAAATCCTGCGCTGGAGAAAGCTCCATCGCTCTGTTAAGTAGCTGCCCCCGACGAGCTTGATCAGAAGTAGGTGTGTGAGAACCTAGGCGTGACCAGCAGCTGACAGGGCCACACCCATCGCGCTGTGCAAGTTTCTTAATTTGCACAGCGTGTAAGTTAATTGAAGGGTGTTTTTAAAGTTTTGAACAAGTAATGGCAAAAAGCTGAAAACCCTGTTAGTGTTGACTTGTTAATCCCCTTTGCAGAGCAGAAAGGCAGAAACATGAAGGATTAAAAAACAACCAAAATTAAGTTTGGCTTGCAGGCAAAAGAATCTGTTCTCCAGGTGGAAAAAAAGGCCAAACGAATTCCTACTAAATAGCTGTGTTTTTCTTACTTAAAAGAGAAAGTAAACTGAATTTAAACTAATATATAATGACTCACTCTTTAGCCAGCTCTTCTGCTTTTCAGTCAATGCAGTCTTTGTTTTTTCCACTTCAAGTAGCACTTTGTCTCTTTGCATGGTTCATTTTTATGGTGTTGGTTCAGGTATTGTTTTATGGACCTTTATAGACTCGGGCCTTCTGTGAACATAACATCTGAAAAGGCGTTTGAACTGTTTGATTAAGCTCAGAATGAAAATACTATTGTTATCAGTTGGTGGAATAATTGAGAGAATCTCTCACTAAACATTGGGTTGGCATTATTTTCCATTTCAATTATTGCATAATTTTGTGTTTTCGGGTGAGCTATAGGCCATACCTATGTGGGAGTGGAGATTCCCCTCTAGTCAAGCAGTCAGCCATTTGGAGATTACTGCAGGGAGTGGTTGATTGGTGATGATTTGAGCCCATCTATATAAAGGGGGAGAGAAAACGGGAATGATTGGGTTTTTGTAGGACACAGTTGCAACAGGGGAAGCTAGCTGGAAAGGGAGACTCCAGTGACAGAAGGAAAATAGTATTAGATTAATAGAGATTAATAGATTAATAGAGTACTAGAGCTCAACCCAAAATCACTTCCTTTATTCTGTATCATAGCGATATGAAGACATTTACACTAAACAAACAGAAAATACTCCACTTTGACACATGCAATTTTCTCTCAAATGAAACCATTATTTTATGTTCATGTTTAATCCCCAAAAAAGTAACATTTACATGGACAGAACTTTTAAGAAAATTAATATTTATATCATGTTATTTCAATAGTCCCCGTGTGGTTCAGTGTATTCTGTTAAATTTACTGGGATGTGCCAATATGTCCATGAGATAAATCCGATACTGACAGAGATCTGCCTGCTGTTTACATTGTAACAGCTGCCTGTTGACAGTTCAAAGCCTGCCACTGAGTGGACAGGTACGCCTGGAGTTTGTTAATCCTTTGTAGTTTAATCAATCACAGCTTACCAAATAAAGGCTTATCAGAGGTGCTGAGAACCATAGCCATCCATCTATTCTTTTAACCATTCATCTAGTTCTGGGACATATGAGGACTGGAGTCTATCCCAGCTGTCATACGGGGAATCCACACTGGACTGGGCCAACACAGATTTACATTAAGACCCACATTCCCCACAACTGCCAAGCTGAAATCACCAACTAATCCAAAGTATAAAATATCTAATAACTCACATAGTGTAACTTAAAAGGGGATGTGCGTTTAATTTAAAACATTATTTTTGATTTAGAATTTAAAGTTCCCTGGTGTGTAGACATTTATTTACCACAGCGGACTACAGAAGATGCCAGTAAATGAGGATTATTGAGTTTTTGTATTTACACTGATCTAGCAAGGTGATATATCGCAAGTTCACTGTATAAATGTTTCACAATACATACACAGAAGCTGCCACTAAAAGCGGAGTTTGAGTACGAGGCATACAATTCGCTGTTTTTCATATACTGTTACATACATGCAAAGATTAATACAGTGTGCAGGTAGTTCTTCAGTATTGGTAGGTTAAATGTCTTTTTGGAGTCACAGGAGTAGGAAAGGAATTCTTTACAATGTAATACACAACAGTAAGTAATACTGCGCAGCACAACAGGTTTAGTGGTTTACAGTTCATCACTAAAGTATTCCAATCGGTAGCAGTAAAACCGCATAATGTTGCAGCACAGAGACATATTAATACACAACCACTCACATGTACAGTGTGGAACATCTAACCATTAAAATCTTGTGTTAATGCTTTTAACGCTGTTAACCTTCTTTCATCTCCTTTGTATAGTCGTTCCATTATATTAGCTTGTGTCCATTACTTATGTAATAGAGAATAAATGTGGTAATGCTATTCAATTATGTAGCAGTGTTATTATTGCATTAGATCTGAAAGCATATCTAATAAAATATAACTGAATAAAAAAAATAAAGCAGTAGAATGGCAGATTCAGATTCGCGTCTCAGATCCTGTTATACCGAAGCTATACCGGATCCTTGGCTTTGAAAGCAACCCCACCCTTGTTGCTTGAACTTTTGATGTAAAACAAGAGATGTGGATTATATTTGTGTGTGTGTGTGCGTCTGTATGTGTGCGTCTTCTAACTTTGCCTGATTAACAGTCCTAGTTAATCCTTATTTATCTTGGCTTTTAGTGAAGCCTCTTAGTTCATTCTTGCTGTTGCAGCTTCTTCTCTCTAAGCCAACTTTATTCTGAGCATGACTTAAATAGTAGGTGGTTGGGACTGCTGTGCTCACAGCCAGAGCTGTATACCTGAGATGATAATATCAAGGATATCACTCTCACTGACATTATGCAGAACCAAGACTCTAAATGCTCAAGAGACTGTGCGTTACTTTCAAATATGCTTCTTTAATATGGATATCCACCAAATTCCTGGTATTGTATGTGCATAGAATTAGGGAAAAAAAAATAGCAGCACCCCTCAAGGCACTCAAACCTTACTACTACTTTCTGGAGATACAGTGTAATAAACAATGTTAAATAAACCCTATATATTTAGATTGCCTAAAAAATTTTTTTTCTCATGCTTGGGTGAATAATTACCCAGTTAATTTAAAATAACCAAAGCACACATCAAAACTCAAAAGATCAGAGAGTAGCTTGAGACTTTGTCAGCCTCAGAGTCGTTATGCGAGTTGACATGAGGCTGAATGTTTCTGTAGTCTTATTGTTCCACTGCTTGGAGAGTTCCTTAGCTCTTCTTCTGAAGTTATTTCCAGCAATGACGTAGAGAATGGGGTTAAGGACACTGTTGAAGAAGGCAAAGTACGTAGAGATCTGTTGGACGATGGTCAGTGTGATGTGGCATTTCAGAATGCCAGTGTTTTGGAGCACATCTAGTATCTTTGTCACGTGGAATGGCACCCAGCAGATCAGGAATGCCAGGAGAACTGCCAGGATGAGAGTGGTGGCCTTCTGCTCCATTTTCTTAGAGTTTAAACCCTCCATTAGCCTGTTATTCAGTGACTGAAAAATTCTGACAGTGCAGAAGGAAATAATGATAATAGGGATGATGAAGCTGAAAATTATGGTTATCACCTCAGATGCCAGATATTGATTTTGTGGTAAGTCAAGTGAACATTGAGTAAGATTTGACTGAGGTTTGAATTCTAACTTCCTGTAGATGAACACGGGGAGAGCAAAGACCAAGCCAAGACCCCACACAAACAGACATCCCAGTTTGGCGTAAAACGGCCTGCGTATCCTCTCATGGGAAAGCGGGTGCACCAGTGCCACATAACGATCTATGCTAACCAGAACAAGGAAGTAAATACTGCAGAACGCATTCATGTAGATAACAGCTGATGACACTTTGCACAGGCTTTCACTGAAAGGCCAGTTGTATCTCTTTCTTGCATTTTCAGCCCAGAAGGGCAAAAAGCACACCAGAGCAAGGTCAGCTCCAGCCAAGTTGCTGAGGTATATCTCAGCCACAGTGCAGGCCTTCTTGTGGAGGCAGAAAACCATCAGCACAAACACATTAAAGATGATTCCAAGCACACTGATGACCAGGATGTAGGGTGGAACCAGAGTGAAGATCAAGCTGTTGTTGTCAACAATACAATGGTTTTCACTTGTGTTGCTTTGGTTTCCAGACATCTTGACAGAGTAAGAGTTGGAATGGATGCTGCAGAAAAACAGAGGACAGCAAATAAAATATAAAATATTATTCTAAAAACAGTTTGATGTGAGAACATTATGTTATTTTGATGGCGCACAGTACAGAGATACACATAATTACGAGTAACACTGATATATAATGCAAAATACTGCTGCTACATTTTCATTTATTTTGCAAAGAATTTGACTCAAAAACACAAAAACTGTGGCTGAGAGAGACCATTAATTCACACTTACAGTCACATTTAAAATCACAGCCTATTTAAAGTCACCAATTAACCGAAAGTGTATCTGCAAAATTAAGAGATGAATAATTGTTTTGAATAACAAGCGTTCTTGTGTGTTAGTTGAATTTTGATGAGGCGCTTTTGCTTAATCTATCATCAAACCATGGGTGCCACAACCATTGCAACAAGATATTTTTGAATTTTTCCTTCTTCCCAGAGAAACATCTGTAATAATGTTTTTCTATTAAGAAAAATAACCAGCTATTATATTATGTTATTATAGCTATTATAGCTATAATTTTGGCTATTATTCGAACTGATAATACCAGTCTACCTCTATTAAGTACTTATTTGTGTGTCTTTTTCTTTGCTTATAAACATGTAATGACAAAAAAGAGAATACCTTTCTATTTTACATGCAGAGCCCTTTCCATTATCAGTCATTTAAAGTTCCAACAGTACAATATAAGCACATCTACGTTTCTAATAACTGATTACTGTTTATCAGGACTGACCTGAGTCACTGATATTTATAGCAACCTCATTTTCTGCATATCCTCACCATCAGTTGCAGCCACATTCTTCCTAAATTAATTCTAAATGCATAAAGATTAAAACAAAAACATAACAAAATACAAACCCTCCTTTTTACATGTGTTTGGAGTTTGTTTCAGCGTAAATCTTCTTAGTGCATTTGGCTTAAGATAATGACTATAACACTAAACATGCAGAGACAATTCCAGTTAATGATCTCCAGTCTATATCGTGACATGTTTACACTGTCAGACATCATGTTTCTAAATCTGTGCTGTTGATAAATATTTTAACCACAGAGAAAAACACAGACAAGTATAAACCAAGCCAAATAAGGCTCATGCATACCTTTTAGGGAAAAGAGTCTGTTCTCTAGATGGAAAAAAGAACACATCAATCTAGCCAGCTACACCCTCCCAGTAACTCCAGTTGCAGTTGTTTTCTGACTCTGCCCCACTTGCTCACTTGAAGGAGAAAATAAACTGACATTAAAGTGATGTCAGATGTCTTTGATGATATGAGATGACTCGATGTTTTGCCACCCCCTCCTCCATTCATTCAGCCAATCCTCTACTTTTCCTCGTTCAGTAGCATTGTGTGTATCATTGCACTAAATTTACTTAACTGTGTGTGTGTGTGTACTTTTTAAATTCAGTTTGTAAGTCTGTAGAGATCAGAGCATTAGGTCAGGTGCTCCTGACAACTTACTAAATGTGGTCTCGTGCATTTACAAGCATCATGTGGGACCAGAATAATGGTAATGTTTGTTAACTCTCTCTCTCTGTCTGTCTCTCTCAAATGCATGCTCTCTCTCTCTCTTTCTATAAGTGGAGGAGTTTAATAAGAGCGCGGAGACTCAGAACAGGTCCTGACAAAGACCAGAAGAACATAGCTCGATAGATACGATAGTCACTGCTGACAGTAACAGAAGACGAAGGAGCACATGATGAGTGAGAAGCACCAGGTATTGTTTTGTTTTTTTTCTATTTTTTTAAAGGATGGATCTTAAGGATCTTTTAATTGTATTTCACAGTTGTTATAAGGCTGTCCCACAGCGGCTTCTCGCAAAGCAACATTTTCTTAGCACTATAGACTCAGTGCATGCTGCACAAGCCCGAAACCAAACAGCAGAAAAGTGGAGATAGAGTCAATATTTGAGTATTTAGCAGCCAAACTTCTAATTTCTAAAATATCCTAAAACTCAATTACAGGATACCCTAGCATAATTCGGATTGTGAATATACCAGCATAGGCTTTGCCAAATTAATTCTGAATAATATAAAATGTGAAGATCTGACAAATGTCCCAAAAATTTGTGACACTTTGTATCGCAGCTCAACTGTTTCTATGACCATATGCTTAAAGAATGCTTTAGCCAGACAACCAGGAAAACTAGGATTTATTCACAGATGTCACATTGACATCACAAGAGAAAAACACACAAGTACAGAGACAAAACAAAAACCTGATTGAAGTCCATTTAGATGCTTCTGGGTTCTGGTTTTGTGCATGCTGATTTACTAACATGTTTTTCACAGTAAGGTTGGAGTCAGGAGGAGGCCGTTATGTTGTCCGCTGGAACACGTGGCCCTTTTGGTAGTAGGTAAAAAAAATGAGCACACGTCTTCTGTTTTTCCACAGACTGAAATACCTGCTTTGCCAGATCTTTTCCTGCTCTGACATGTCTACATGCCTACTGAATGGCTGAAAACTTGCAATGCTAAATAACTGTCACTGCATTGTGCAACTGTCTTCAAAGCAGAGAGACTAAAGCAAATCAAAACAGAAATAGCTAAGAAAAAGTAGTGTACTGGTTTTTGGTGAGTTATAGTTCTATTATATTTATTTTCAGTCATATACAGAATGTAAAAAGCAACAAAAATAGGAACAGGTATGTACATATTCTGATAATTATTGTGATAACCTGATAGGCATTACATAATGAGACAAACCATTATATCTAAATGAATACAGTTGCCTAAATAACCAAATAACACCAATAAATAGTTTGACTGAGTAAACATAATTAACTGATTTTAAATACTTATGTCTGCCCCAGGGCAGCTGTGGCTACAACTGTAGCTTGCCTCCACCAGTGTGTGAATGGGTGGATGACTGGGTGTGTAAAGCGCTTTGGGGTCCCTAGGTGGGACTAGTAAAAGCACTATAAAAATACAGGCCATGTGTAACATCAGCTCTGAGAGTGAAAATTATTGAACACCCAAAATGCATAATGCAACATCTGTGACAGTCCTGTCTTCAGCTGGACAGAGAGATGGACTAGGCCACTTTCAGATAAACTGTCACACTGCACATCAGATTACATAACAAATACAATACCATACATTGTTTGCCAGATAGCACCATTTAAAAAATAAAGCCACTTGAGTATTTCATTAGAACATTTAACTGCACTGGAAAAATAGTCATGGGGCAGTTGTGCACTGTGGTGGGTGCTAAGTATTTTTTTTTATTTTGGGAAGGTCTAATGTTAGGTGAAGGCAAGAAAGCTACAGCAACATTTAGCCCCACCCACAGTATTTCCTCTTAGCTTAAAAGTTTAATGAGTTGACAGAATTAACACCCAGAAGCAAGTAGCATCATGTACCGGTGAAATGAAAATTGTGAGGCAGGCTGTTTGGGAGTCTGCTAAAGTCGGTTACTTATAATGTGTTAACAACATATGGAAACACATAAACTATCTGAGCATTGTCCACAGTTTCTTTAACAACATGAGTGAGGAAAAAAAGGTTTTCCTCCTAACAGTAAACAGTTTTTTCCAAGAATCTTCCAGGAAGGCGTAGCAGGCAAAGGAAATGGCATGAATAAAGCAGTACATTGGTCTAAATAAAAAGGGTCTGACATTGCTTGGATTGTTATTTGATTTAGATAAAATGGACATGACCATATGTTGATAACCCGAAAGACAAAAGCCATAAGATATAAATATTTGATTTACAATGAACAAATAAATACTGACTAATATGTCAAAATATTTAAATTTAAAGACGTAAAAGACAAACAAAGTTAAACTGAGAAGTCTGTTGCTATAAATCCATATAACATGTCAAAGAAACAGATGCTGTTTGTCCACAATGCAAGACAAAAATGTCATTATGCAGACTGTAAATGCATTTCAGTCTATTTCTCCTGCAGTGTCTGTCCATTACTTATATTATTTCCTCATGCACAGCAATAAACATAATCTGATAGTGCCGATTAGCCACATAACAGCATTATTATTGTGTTAAGTCTAATGACATAATAGTTTTAGAAACATATCCTTTTTTTTTTTGGTCATTTTATACATAAGCAGCAAAAGAAAAGTAGATGCCATCAGTATGAGACACATTTTATTCTTTGGCATTAACAATGACCACAGGTTTAATTTGCTCTGTTCTGTTGATGTAAGTGGACACAGCAGAGAGTTTATATGTGGTCATGTCTGATCCTCTGCGTTGATATCTAGTCTTTCTGTAGATGGCGCTAACCTTCTTTCTAAAGTACTGCCCTGAGAAGACATACAACAAAGGGTTTAAGACACTGTTGAGAAAGGCTAGATATGCTGAGAGCTGCCTTCCTATATCCAGAGAGTCAGACCACAGCTTCTCATCCAGCACATTGACATCACAGAGAATGTCAAGAAAGGTAATTACCTGGAAGGGACCCCAGCATAGTAAAAACACCAGTGTAACAGCATACACTAACACAGTGGCCTTTTTATCACTGGTGTGATGAAAACCAACACTTTCCCTCCTCTCAGATAAAACCTTGATTATATTTCCACTGCTGAAAACAATGACCAAAACAGGAAGAACAAAGCCCACCACATTTATCACAATCTGATGGGCCAGCTTCCAATAGCTGTCATGGGTGTAATCCAGAACGCAGGATGTGGTCTCATAGTCCTCAAAGAACTTCACCTTTCTGTGAGCTATTGTCGGTGTGCTCAGTAAGACCCCTAATATCCACAGGATGAAGCAGATCACCTTGGCGTAGAGCGTCCGTCTCAGCCAGCTGGCCTTCATGGGCTTCACAAATGCTATATAGCGATCGATGCTAATCATGACCAGAGTGAAGATGCTGGTGTAGAAATTGATGATGATTAGGGCGTTGACGATTTTGCACAAGGCCTCTCCATATGGCCAGTTGAACTCATTGAGGATATTCATTGCCCAGAAAGGAAGGCTACACAGTAGAATAAAGTCAGCCAGCGCCATGTTGCTCAGATAGATCTCTGCTACAGTCAGTCGATCTTTGTGGGCAAAAAACACCACCAGCACAAAGCTGTTAAAGAGTAGACCTGCCAGGGATATGGTGAAGATGTATGGGGGGATGATGGTGTGGATAAGCTCCCATTCTGCAGTGCCTGGAGACAAGCTGCTATTTTCAGTCAACACTGTCGGCACAGTTGTGAGTTCCATTGGCTCCACTGAGTAGGAAAAAATAAATATTCATAAACCTTCAGTACAATGTTATCATTAAAGATTAAAGCTAACCATTTAAAATCCATCATTAAAGAAATGTGCTACGTAGGAATTCAAATTTGAAGCTAAACAAGGAACTGAACATAAAACAGCTTATATAAACAATCAATGGGTGGCTAATTTTATGACTTTCTTTTATCCAGTTAAGAAAGTTCAGCTCTGGGGAGGAAGCAAACAGCCCCAGAAAAGGAAGATGATTATTTTTCTGTGTTAAAAAACACTCAAGAGCCAAGAAAAAAAAATCACAGGTAGATCTTCTGTGTTGTGTATTGCATCTTTTCTTCTAATTTAATCAGTGGATGACTACTTTGAAAAGACTGATTGCCACATTTTATTTTGTTTTTCTTTTAAGCATCAAATACTGAAAAGGAATTTAAAAAGTTCTTACCGTATGTTTCACCAAAATGTTACTCCGATGGTCAAAGTTGTAATAACAGATAACACGTCTGAGATGGGCTTAACTGTGCTCACGGGCTCCTGGTAAAGTACACAACGAGGCTGCTATGGGCGTTTTGTATATAGTTGCATTCTTCCACACCACTAGTTGAATATATCAAGTTGTTTATCAAAGAGTCAAAATTTATGAGCAGCAGCTAAAACTGCAGTGGAGTACGGTGGCGTAATGTAGCATGTCTTGGAGAGAAAATGCAGACTTTGGACATTCCAGTTCATAGTGTGTGAAAATACTACTATTATTATCACAGATAGTTAGAAACTAATGACATATACCAAAGAAAGCAGGGTTTTATTTCAACTTTAACAATTATTTATGTCATGATACTGTTGGATTTGGACCAAAATGCTGAACACAAAAGACAGAAATAAATAAGAAAAAACTGCTTTAATCCTGCACTCACACTATAATACAAAACAAAGGAGGCCCACACCTAGAGAAACAGTGCAGGACCAGTCTTAATGTTATTTATCAATAATTTTCATCACAGTTTTTACCAAAGAACATTTTTTGTTTGATGAAAACAAGACAATAACTAAATAAAAATAATGCATGGGGATTAAAACTGTCATAAATATGTTCTGGAGAGACGAGATCCAATCAGAACTAATTAAGTAGTGGGGAAAGGGGGGGCAAGATGGTGAGTGATCCAATCAGAAGTAATCTCCTTGGGCAATAAGGTTAGATGCACACGCTTGATCTGCCACCTGGAACTATGGTAGGTGGGGTTTAGTTAGCTCCCATGCTCTCTATTTCTCATGAAAACACTACAAATTATCAACACTGGGGAGGAAGGCAACAGTAGACATAGAGACACATTTTGCATTTGATATCAAGGAAAATGAGACACTTTTAAAATCATGTAGAGCAGCTCTCACCAGTAACAGCACAACCAACTTTTACACTTAATTGTTTAGTCAACCGAACCAACTTTAGTTATGCTATAAACAGGAAACAGGAATGCAGATTTGACACAGAGAACACAGGAGGGCAGCAAAAACAAACTCAGGGAATTAGCTTTGGTTGTAAATGACAAAAAGGAGACGGACTGAGAATAAAATCATGAAGAGAAATAAGGTAGCATATAAAGCTAAAAATGGCCAGAATTAAGAACAAACTAAGCAGAAAGATACAAATGTGAAAATCTAAACTATAACTAAAAAAACAAAAAACAAAAACAGGCTGAAGGTAATAAACACTAACAGACTAACCCAAAAAAGCACAAAAAACTCAGTAGATACACAACATTTACCTAA
Organism: Aulonocara stuartgranti; assembly: GCF_965226115.1. Classification (NCBI taxonomy): domain Eukaryota; kingdom Metazoa; phylum Chordata; class Actinopteri; order Cichliformes; family Cichlidae; genus Aulonocara; species Aulonocara stuartgranti. The sequence continues at coordinate 7,186,603 of NC_138955.1, read as the reverse complement.
CATCTTTCGTCATGGTCTATGGAAAAATGTACTTGTGGAAAAGGGTCGAGCCACTCCTTGTAATTTTCCATCTTCTAGGAAAATTGGAAGTGCACTGATTCACTGTGCAAGCATTAATCAAATAACAGTATTTAAATAAAAAGCTTTGTTGTACAATTGTAATGAACTTGAATGTCTTTTATTTGGTATGACCACTTATAATCTTTAACACAGCCTGAAATCTTTCAGACGAGCTTACTTGTAATTTCTTTAACTAGTCTGCAGGAATAGTTCTCTAGTCTTGTTGAAAGACACTCAACGCTCTTCTTGGGATGTTAATTTTTCTGTTGTTTGTCAGCATGATCCCACACTGCTTCAGTTCAGTTATTGTGTAATCAGCTGTACCTCACTGGGTACCCTAGTCTACTCTATTCCCTGCACTATGTGGTTCCTGTCATATTTCAAAGCAAAATGACCAGGTGTACATCAGAAGTTAGTGAGGGTTATCTGTCTATATGGCTTCCCAAGGCTGCTATTGGATAAAGAAAACTATTCAACAAGAAATAGGAGAGACAGGAAAGAGAGGGGGCAAGACATGCAGCCAAGGGCCGGCCATACGGCATATGGCCGTCTGCTCACCCACTAAGCTAAACAGGTGCCAATCCACATATTTATTGATAAATATTGAGGTGTCATATCTCTTCATAAATGATACAGGGGAGGTCAGAGATTTTTTTTTTTTAATTCCAAGAAAGTCTTGCTCCTTGGAAGCAAAATATAAAGAAATGACAGAGTATCTCAAAGCTTATGAACAGTCCTGTAAAGATATGACTGATTCAGGAAATTACAGCATTACTCCCTGTCTGGACTTCTCTGTTTGCTATGATGTTGAGATATCATTAATAAAACCTTTAGTTTTTTTCATCTTTTTTCATTTGTGATTGTATTAACTGTATAAACAGTGAAATCTTTAGACCGGTAATGATTTCCAAATGCTATAAAAACAGATTTGTCAGTTTTATCCTCAGCTTGTACATCATCCAGTTCTGATATGTTCTAAATTTAAAGTTATGGTAATGACAACAATAACAAATATTAAACCAACTTCAAATCACACTGGAGTTAATGTAAACTATAATCAGTACTTGGAAGACTTAGATGAAGGGTTATCTAATAATCAGTATGTCCGAGATTGTGTAATCCCTTTTATGGTAAAAATGACAGCAGCATACCAAAATGAAGATGAAGATCAGCTCTTTGCCAAACATTCCTTGCTTAGTCAGTTTTATATATCTGTCCTACATTTGTGACTTTGATTACTTGTAAATGCCAAATTTAACACATGGGACCATTCAAAAAAGCAAAGCCCAGTGTTTTTATAGACAAAATGGATAAACACCAGTTTGCTTCCAGAATTAGGCTTTTTTTTTTTTTTTTTTTTTTTTTAATCTAGCCACCCTGCCTCTCTTTAAACAATACAGAATTATGGCAAACATTAGTCAACTGTTTCCCTCAGTTTCAACATTTTAGAAATTAGTGATATTTGGTTTCCCACTATTTAGAAATAGTGGGAAAGATTTCGTCTGTCTCTGCACAACAATTATTAAACTTCTCATCATCTCTAACATCCTCTGTTAAAGTTGTTTTTACTTGTTTGTTCAGTTTAGAATGTTAAAACATATATAAAATATTGTAGTTTGGAGTTGTCACAGGGAGGGTGTATACTTTGGAAATAATATAGATGCAACCATTACCATGTCACAGCCTTTCCTGTAATTCATGCTTCTCACTGGGGTAACTTTTGGTTTGTTTAGTTCCTGAGAGAAAAAGTTCAGCCAGTTGCCCCCATATCACATTCTCTTACAAGGTGTCAGCACTCTTTATAACCTCAAAAGTTATCTTCTGCTTTAATCAAGGGTTTGACCAATAAAAACGTAAAGATGACTGATTCAGTGCAGTTCAAGAACAACTTTATTAAAGTTTTACTAAGCTGGTTACAGTTCAAAAAAGGTTCCTAAATTACAGGTTGCACATCGGTCCTCCCAAGAATAAGAACCAAACTAAGCTTGTAGTAGGGGTACATGCCAGAAGGACTTGTTTTAGCTTGCTGCTAAGAGAAATTCCTACTGTCTAGAAACAAGTGGTTGTGGACAAACATGCCAAGAATGTGAAAAGATCCGTTTTCGACATGCTTGAATTTGTTTTACAGATGTTGTCATAGAGATTTATTTTTTGCTTTTAGCATGCAAAGGATTACCGTAACACAAGTAACTTTTAACCTTTTGAGTTTACCGTCATTTGTGTGGGTGTAAGACACACAAGAGAAGCTTTAATTGATTGGAAAATGAAACACTAATTTAAAAACAAAAATTAAAAAGTAAAGCTAAGCTTCAAAGGCCAGGGCAGGCCCTCTTATTAGACCCTAATCCAACAACATAAAATATATTAATACATGAAATTCAATTCAGACACAAATATTTTTAAAAAGAGTTTACTCTTTATATGTAAATTCATTTAGATTTTTGTGCTCTCTGTTTGTTTACTTGAGATGAGATTGGCATTACCATGACCAGATGCCTCACACTGGTCTTTCCTCCTGCATTGAAGGGGTTTAAACACTTCCCTTGCCCGCTCCCTAAAGTTCTTCCCAACAATCACATACAAGAAAGGATTCAATGCACTGTTGCTGTAGCCAAGGTACGTAGCTAGCTGGTTGCCAATGTCCAGCACGTATGCCCACGTGCATCCAGAGATGACCTCATAGTGATCCAAGGTGTCAAAGAAGATCAGAATCTGGTAAGGCAGCCAGCAGAGAATGAACACAGCCAAAACAATAAGCACAAGGTATGCTGCCTTCCTCTCCGCACTCCCGCTGTTGCTTCTTCTCATCTTCTGTCTCTTTAGAATGACTTTAATAATGTGGTAACTACAGAACAATGCAATTGGGACAGGAATGAGAAAGCAGACTATGTTCACAGTTATGTTGTACCGCAATCGCCACCCTTCATGGGGGTAGTCTAGGTAGCATGCATCAATGCCCAGATGGGGGAAGAACTGCACAGAGCGGAAAAGAACAGCAGGAAAACTGAGGAAGATACCAACAATCCAAATGGTTACACAAATTCCATGTGCCCAGAAAGCCTGCCTCTGCCTTCCTTGGGACAATGGTTTAGCGAGAGCCATATATCTGTCCATACTCACAACAGTAAGGAACAACACACTACAATAATAATTCATCCCAATGACAATATTGACAAGCTGGCACATGAACTCCCCAAATCTCCAGTGGAACTTGTTGATTATAGTTGATACCCAGAACGGCAGACAGGAAACCATGAGGAGATCAGCTGCTGCCAGATTGCTCAGGTAAATGTCAGCAACAGAACTTCTGCGCTTCTGAAGACAGAGGACGCAAAGCACGAAGGAGTTGCCGATTACTCCCAGAAGACAGATGATCGACATATAGGCAGGCTGCATGGTGTAAACCCACTCCCATGCATCCGTGTGGTTGCAGACAAACTCAGCTGTTGTGTTGTTCTCCATAAGTAACTCAGCTGGAGGGTCTGAGCCAACTGGTAAAGCTGTTGGATGGTGACAGTGATTCAAAAAGTAGAAAACAAAAAAAGCATGTTCACAACAAATATATACTCTAGTCTAACCTTTTAGTGTATCAGCGGCGGTTTGATGCATGTATCATTACCTTTGTCCCATGATTTCAGTTCTTAGGGAGAGGGGATAATTGATTTAATGGAGTGTGGCTAATGGATGCTTTATCAGCCAAAACACACACTACACACATGCCATCTTCAAAGTAGACCGTCTTAGCAACCAATTCAGTAATGAGCATTTCTAGTGTTGCAAAAGGAAGGCCACAAAAATATGTTGCATGTTAAAAGTACAGTCAGTCATTTTTGTGGGATTATTTAGTAAAATAAAAAGAATATTGTATAAATATACAATGATTAGTGTGTAATTACATCCAACACCAAACTGAAACATTCTCTTGTACTAAGTATTCATCAATTAAGAATAAAAGCCAAAGCCACTTGCATCTTAATGAAATGTCATCCACTTCACCTTGAGCCTTATCTCCTGAACTGAAGTTAGAGCTACAACACTTAAAAAACACACATAATATTTATTTATTCCCAATATTTTCACAGTTAATTATTGTCAGCAGATTAGATGTCTCCATATAGGTGACAACGTGCTGACCAGCGCAGTCACTGGTTATAAGCTAACATTATGTCAGTTAATGTTAGGCTTGAGCGTCCTAAAAATCATACTTTACTTCTGCTAAATAGCTTGACTATATTTTACATCATATGAGAGTTTATTAACTAAGTATCAAAGTCCAACAATGTTATATCCAGTTTAATGAAAGTTTCACTTATGCCATCTAAAAGCAGTTAGCCATGGCTAACAGAGGCTAACAGCAGCCAACAGTAATGTCCTTTTTTTTTTTTTTTTTTTTTTTGCCTGTCCCGTTTGGCTCTTTTGCCATCGGAATTGTTGTCTAAAGGCAAACAAAGATGCCCAACGGATTTACTTTACCAAATTGACCATCCCAGCCTTGCCGTAATGGTCCATTTGATTCACCTTTTATTGTTTATTTTATTTTCACTTACTGAATACGGGACAGACTTGACTGGGGGAAAGAAGGGGAGAAAGAAAGAGGGAAAGAGAAACAGCTGAGAAGAGGGACGGGGGAGAAGGGCAAAAGACAAAAACCAACAGAACGGGCAGAGAAAAAAATGCATATATCGATCACCTGGATCATCTGCTGAGAAAGAAAAAAGAAAAAAAGCAGAAGAGAACAAGAGTAATAGAATAAACAACATCACAATGATATATGGGAATATGACAGTAAATACTAAATGTTAAACATTATTGTGCAGCACATACGATCAACAGAACACAGTGTGCTTTGAGGTAGGAGCCAAAAAGGGTGTAGTTTGTGGGTGTGATCACCCGTGTGTACACCTGTGAGCATGGACGCGCTTGTTTTTTTTTTTTTTTTTTTTTAAAGGTTCCTTCATGTAATAATCTGCTAGAGGGTGTGGGGGGGCCACAGCCCCATCCTCCAGGGCATGAAGCAGGTATGGAGGAGATCAAAACTCCAGACATCCAGAGGCCCCCAGAACACAAGAGACCAAGGAAGACCAACAGAGGGGCAGCCGTGCCACTGTCCCAGAAAGAGCTGAGGAGAGTCCCAGATGAGGGCTCACTCAGCAGCCGCGGAGCAGAAGCCAGGGGGAGTTGCAGTGACGCGCCCATGAGCTTCGCCGGCAGCCAGCCGTAACAGTAATGTCCTAAACAACCCACCTCAATATTCGCTCATCAGAGGGAGAGGTTAATTTCTCTGAGTCGGTGACTCATATCAGTCTCAAAGTTTTACATTTCTTAAAGCTACATATTGATAGCTAAGTTAAGAGTAGACTGACAGCCTACCAAAACAGCGAAAGACTGGGGCAGAAGCGGGAGTCATGTTGCTATCTTACTACACTTACCACGAATGAACAGCAGCTAGTCTCTGTGATCACTCTGTGGTAAAAATGCAAAATACCACAAAATATTTAATTGAGTCATGCAGTATTATTCCTGATTCATTGCTACGTGCTGATATTATTCAAATATGGTAAAATATAGTGGGTACAACAAGGCTTTTTACATAAACAGTGTTAGAAACACTTCAAGCAGCCATGGTTGCTCAGGTGCACAGTCTAAATTTAATGTTTCTCTTGCCTGACTAAAACATGTTTGTCCTACAATGACCACCACTTCTAGGATTATGTATGTTACTTGGAAGGGTTAAGGAAATTGAATTCATTTGACTACAATCTGCAATCTACTGGCATCTACTGATGAGATTTTACACACTGTCACTTAAAAGCCAAAATGAGCTTTGTGATTTGAAAGTTGAGCCAAATATGATTGCATTCTTTTTATCGGACAGCAGGGGGCAACACCCTTAGCTGCATTGTAATTCCAGTTAGTACCATTGCTGTGTGACCTCAATAAATGTTTTCCCCTCAGTTTTCTGTCAAAGTGAATTAAAAAAAAGGGAGTCCTTAGTAGAGTCAGTAGAGTTGCTCACTGATACTGTCACGGCTGCCGAGGCAAGCCGTGTGGCGTTGAAGGAAAAAGGACCCAAAATGCAGGCAGTGACTGATGATACGAGTGACGTTTATTTACAAGTGGCGGAGTGGCAAAACAGGCAATGAGGGATGACAAATAACTGAAGAAACCTAAACTGGGAAAACTAAATAGCAAACCTGAGATCATACAAAACAGGGTGAGGGGCAGAGCGCTGCAGACTAAGGAACAGAACACCATGGAACGCAGACGAACCAACAACAAGCACAGACCGACACCCACTATATATACACACACAAGGTAATCAGGTAATCACACACAGGAGGGAAGAACAGCTGATCCTAATACACAAAGACGACTGGAGGATAAAAGCTGAACACAATGACAACACACACAGACCTTCAAAATAAAACAGGAAATCCAGAACAAGAACAGGGCACAAGGGGAGGACACAAAATACCAAAATCAGAATAACTAGAACATAGAAAAATAATCATAAAATACAAAATGCTGGGTCAACGACCTAGCACCATGACAGACACAAGTCTTTAACCAGTGTTTATGACGCATGGTTTCAAATCACCAAGAAAACGGTGTCGAAAGTGTTCACTTTCAGGTGTCATAACAGAACTTCACTAACAGGGTGAAGTCATATTGACTGTGTCCATGTTTATTAAACAGTCTGTGAAGTCTTATGGAAACATGAATGAGGCATCTGCACTAAAACCTCTTCAGTGACTGTCATCCCCCACTGTGGTGTTTACAGAATAGTCAAAATTTTAATTAATATTCCCATTTAGTAGCACAACATAAACCAGAATAACATGAACTTTGAACATGAATGTGGGAGTGATTTCAGATTTGAAGGACAAGGCTAAAAATCACAAAATTAAAACCATTTTAAAAAGCAGACAAAAACACATAAAACGAGGTTGAACTGTGTGTTTTCTGGCAGACATTCTACAATTTGCGGTAACTTTTTCTGCATGCCTTTTGTTCCACAACAATTTTCAGCACTAGCAATTGTGGTGAAGCCTGATATCCTGCTTGGCAAGATTTGCCTTCATTTTGAGGACACCTATGGGTGTACCCTTGCCCACAACCCATTTTGAGTAAACACTTGGCAATTAAAAGGTGGTTTGGGGGACAGATATACAATAAAAAAAAAAGAAAAAGTTATGTCTATACAGCCAACAAAAAGAAGCATGTTTGTGCGTCACAACTGGAAACTTGTTGAAAGAGTCACATGTTTAAGTCTGGAAACTCTGAGTCAGAAACACCAGAAACACTTAGCAAGACCCTGTTTCAACATGAACCTTTGGATGTTCAACTTAACATTCAAATGCATCATAAAGATTCATAAAGCGAAAGACCGCATGTTGATTTTATTCATCGTTATGCTCTGAGTGAAACAAATAGTGGCATCATTTGCATCTTCAGCAATAAACTTTATAACAAAAAAGTTGTATTTACATAAATTATTTTACAGTACACATATTTACATCACAGAACCAGTACAGCCAAGATACTGATGACTACTACAGTTTGTAATATATGAATCCAACAATATCACACACTGGTGAGTTGTTGCAATATATAAAATATGTCTTCATTTTTTTCCAGTTCAAGCTAAACAACAGTGTTTTGCATTTGGTAGTAATCTGTAATACAACCACCTTTTCTAAACGTAACAGTGAGACGTTGTGCATCAGCTAACATACTAAAGAAAGAGTTCGTTAAAAGGTTTCTTAACAATGTATGATTAAGTCTGATTATTACAAAGCTACATCCACTGCGATTTCACGAACTTCATTTGATTTTAGATTTCATTTGAACCATTTAGTTTAAGACAATATCATTAAATGACTGCCCACTATCCTTCTGTGCTTTTGTTTGCAAAAAGCAATTTGCATACAGCATTTTATACAGAAGTTTTCAATGTGGAGGACAGGTTTGAACGTGTGGAGTCAGATAAGGTTTTCCTCTGGTGGCCCCACTGCTGGAAGAGTTCTCTGACTTTTTTCCGGAAGTTCTTTCCTACAATAACGTATAGGATCGGGTTAAGAATGCTGTTCAAGAAGGCTAAGTAGGTGAAGATCTGGATGCTGATGTCCACAGCATTTTCAAAGTGACAGCCTTCCAGTATCCCACCTCGTAAAAGCACATCTACTATGGTGATTACATGGAATGGCACCCAGCAAATTAGGAAGGCTACAAGGACTGCCAGGACCAAAATGGTGGCCTTTCGTTCTGTGTTTTCAGCATTGAACCTCTCAATTGCTTGCAATTTCAAAGCCTGAATAATATTAAAAGTGCAAAAGGAGATAATTGAAATGGGAATAACAAAGCTAAAAATGATCAATATCCCATCACAGATAACTTGTACGTTGTGGTTTGGATAGTTTAGATAGCACACAGTACCATATTCAGGGAAATATCTCACTTCCCTGAAGATGAACACGGGTATACTCAGAAGCAAGCCAAAACCCCATGTCAGCAGACACCCTAGTTTAGCATATTTTGGACTACGCATTCTTCCATGTGACATCGCATGTACCAGCGCCACATAGCGATCGATGCTAACCAGAACAAGAAAGTATATGCTGCAGTAGGCATTCATCTTAATTCCCACATTGATAACTTTGCACATGAAATGACCAAAAGGCCATTTAAAATCATTGAGCATGTTAACGGCCCAGAAGGGCAAACAGGACACCAGGACTAGGTCAGCAGCAGCCAGGTTGCTCAAATAGATTTCAGCTATGGTGCACGCCTTCTTGTGGAAGCAGAAGACAGTCAGAACGAACATGTTAAGCATAATTCCCAGCACGGTGATGAGCAGAATGTACACTGGTTGGTGTGCAGTGAGCCACTCCCATAGTTCGTGATCTGGACAATGAGTCTCATTGGTGTTGTTATTGTTTCCATATGATATAGTGGTGCTGTAGTCTGGGATGCTGTAAAGACAAAATGAGACATGAAGTAAATAGGCAGTTAAACATCAACAGTACATTAGGTTCTTACCTTGAGTTTATGTAAAATACCAATGCGATAAATATGGAGCTTTAGCCAGCACTTAGCTGGCTATCGTCTCTGCAAACCCAACAGTTGCCCTGCTACATACAATATTTACCATACAGATATGAAACTGATGTCATTCTTCTTATCTTATTCTAAGAAAAGAAGTAAATAAGCATGTTAATGAACAGATGTCCTAACTGTACATCCATTGTGTGCTGTTTGTCATTCTTTCTCTGTCGACCAGGTTCAGTTTTCCAACTAGTTGATTGCTGAAGAAATCTCCACCCACTGACTTAGCCTCTTGTTTCAACAAGAACAGAGCTGAACATGAAAGCCTGTAATAAACGTGATGAATACATTTCTGGTTGTGGAGCAAGCTACTTTGCAGCTATGACCTTTGTATTGAACCAAAGGATAAGCTTAAAACATAAAGAAATTGTTGAACAATAAGGGTGTTTGCACATCTGCAGCACTCAAAAATTATATAAGCTTGTCTGAGACTGAACCACCTTGTTCCACTAATGAGCATCAGGCATAGCATAATGTTGTTTATGCTTCTGCTTAATTCCCCTATCATGTTACCTAATTGGCAATCTGTTCTTTCAAACCATACTGTATGTACCCTATGCTTACATCCACGTGTGTGAATGTTTAAGAGCAATTAAAATTACTGAAAGTTGCTCCAAAGTTTGTTTCTGTTGGCGTAAGGAGCACTTGGCAGCAATGTGGCAGACGGCACAATGGAGGGCAGAAGCTTCTGTTGGTTAAAATAACCAAATGTTTGACATGGATTAAACTCGTCTTTAGAAGAACATGCTTAGGCAAAACCTGAGCTCTCATATCATGTAGTACAACTGATGTTTTAATGTACAACAAAAAAGAATAAATGAAAAACAAAATAAAGAGAAAAAGATGCTTCTTCTGGTCATCGTCGATATGTAACTCTATACTTCTATACTCTACATTACACCCAAAAAGACATGTTTTTTTTTTAAAGTCTCACTCGCTGTAACAACAAAGGCAAGAAGTTCATTTTAACAGCAGCTGTCAGCTATCAGTAGTTGTATTACCTGCTTTACACACATTGGAGTATATTTAACCTGCTTGAGCACATGGTTACTGACAAAATGATTCTAAAAAATAAAACAATTGGAAAATTGTTCTCCATTCTTAGGGGATTTTTTTTGGTTATATCTCACATGAAAGATTTAAAAATATATAGAGTATATTTGATTCATACATACCTTGTAGGTCTAAGAGTCATTTTCCTATGTTCAGATGTCCTGCTGCACTGTTAACAGTTAACTCCCCCACTCTAGTCTGCCTGTCTCTGCCTCACGCTCCTAAAGGAAACTGTAATTAAAGTGATGTCACCAAAAAAAAAAGAAGGCATGGCAAAAAACCCTCACTTCTCTCATTTCACATTCAGTCTGAATGCTCCCTGTCTGTCGGTCTGGGTTGCACCTTATTCAAAGATGCACTAGTAACATGCAACAAGCCATACTAATATCCAAAGTAGACTGTAGACTCTAGGCTCATCTTGTTAATCATGTTTCTTTTGTTTATTACATTATTCACATTATTGTCAGAGTGGGTATTATACCAGAGCGTACACAGGGTTGAAGGCCTGTTTTTGGTGAAAAACAGGAGAAGGTGGTGGAGAAACAGAAAAAGAAAAGGGACCAAAAGAAAGAGAGAAAAAAGGGGCTGCAGGGGACAAACAAAAAGGACGCAAAAGGCTTTAAATATGTTATCTCCTCATGCTGGTACTGCAGCTTCTGCATGTACTGTAACTTCTGCATGTGTTTCCATTTCACGCTTTCGAGAGGCAAACCGTGAAATGGACATGGCAGACGGGTGCATCTGTTACGCAGTTTTCCGTGATATGGATTTGAATAAAACCAGGCACTTTTTGTCCCATGTACGCCTCCATGTACGCCTCTTAGTAAGTTCTTACAAAACTAAACAGTTGTGGCTTGACATAGTTCATGTTTACATGTTAAATATTTTCTGACCTGATGTATATACTCACTAGATAGCTAATTCTGGTTCTTAACGCAGCCAGTGACATCTCGGCAATTTAATGGTCAAGTCAATCTGCTGAAGTTCAAAGTAAGCATCAGAATGAGGAAAAAGGGTCTTTCAAGTAACTTTAAATGTGGCATGGTTGTTGGTGCCAGATGCGCTGTTCTGATATATTTCAGAAACTGCTGATCTGCTGGGATTTTCCCACACAACCATGTCTAGGGTTTACAGAGAATGCTCTGAAAAAGAAAAAACATATCCAGTGAACTGCAGTTTTCCAGGCAAAAATGCTTTTTTGATGCCAGATGTGAAAGGATAAGAACATATTGACTGCTTTGAGCTGTTAGAAAAGCAAAGTTAACTCAAGTCAACACTTCTTATACAAAATAGTGTATGCAGAAGAGCATCTCTGAAGGCACAATGCATCAAAACTTGAAGCAGATGGGCTAGACCACACCGACTGCGACTTCTCCGAACAGGCAAACTGAAGTTACATTTTGTAAACTATACCACAGAAGACTGGAAAAAAGTTACACGGTTCAACTCAATTCAATTCAATTTTATTTATATAGCTCCAAATCACAACAACAGTCGCCTCAAGGCGCTTTATATTGTAAGGTAGACCCTACAATAATACATACAGAGAAAAACCCAACAATCAAATGACCCCCTATGAGCAAACACTTTGGCGACAATAGGAAGGCAAAACCAGGCTCAGGGAGGGGCGGCCATCTGCTGCGATCCATCACAGCCTACCGGAATTTCATTGTTGACCATGTCCACGCCTTTATGACTGCAATTTTCTCAGCTTAAGATTGCTGCTTCCAGTACAATAACTTGTCATGTCATAAAATTAAAATCATCTCAAATTAGTTTCTTGAACATGAAAATGAGTTCAGTGTGCTCAAATGAGCTCTATAGTCACCAGATGTCAATCCAACAGAGCAGGAGTGTCCAACTCCAGTCCTCGAGAGCTACTGTCCTACAGCTTTTAGATGCGTCCTTGTTCCGACACACCTAAATCAAATGAATGGCTTGTTACCAGCCCTTTGCCCAACTTCATGGCATGCTGAAGAGGTAATTCAACCATTTGATTCAGCTGCGTTGGAGTATGGATGCATCTAAAAGCTGCAGGGCAGTAGCTCTCGATGACTGGAGTTGGACACCCCTGCAATAAAGCATCTTTGTGATGTGGTGGAACAGGAGATTTGCATCATAGATGCACTACAGCCAACAAATCTGCAACAACTGTGTGATGCTATCATGTCAATATGGAGCAATATCTCTGAGGAATATAATATGGATACACGTCCCATTAGTATTGTTGGGAAGAGAGTTCCTTACACCACTGAAGTGCAGAGACAAAAGAATCCATTTACGGCACTTTGTAATATTTCCCGTAAGATAATTATTGCAGTGAATAAAGCTGCCAATTTCTTTAGAAGTGCATTTTCACTGGGCATTATGGCAATATATCATTAGGGTAATCAACATCGCCTGAACAGATGGTTATCTTTGCATAGTAGGTTTCCATTTGGTGGATAAAAGCAATTTTACACAAAGATGTCAGATTAAATGTTATGTTACTTAATAGTCAGGTAAAACAGGTAAAATCCAACAAGTCAGAGAGTATTGTAAAATGCAGATTTGTTCTATCCCAACTCACGGTATTTTGGTACAAAATAAGCCTTAAATCTCTGATGATGTTCTGCAGCACCATATACATATTGGCACTATTAACAGAGAAAAAATACTTAAAATGTACAAATATACATGCCAGTGTTAAAAAATAATATGTAACAAATAGTGTTATGTATATTCAATTGGGTTAGTGCACATAGAATTTGGTATTGCACAGTGGTGGTTCATAGAGGAAATGGGGGAAAAATGGGGGGTAGGGGGTTACCGGTGCATGTGTGAGTTCAGGGTGGTTATATTCTTTGGGAAGAAACTGTTTTTGAGTCTGTGGGTTTTTCTGCTGTAGCGCTTCCCTGAGGGAAGCAGGCTGAACATGTTGAAACCAGGGTGGGAACTGTCCTTGATGATGTTTGCTGCTCTGCTGAAACAGCGGGAGAAATAAATATCCATCAGGGAGGGGAGAGGGCAGCCGATGATCTTTTGTGTTGTCTTGACTACACTCTGAAGCCTCGCTCTATCCGCCTTAATGCAGCTGCCGTACCATACCATGATGCAGTAAGTTAGCAGGCTCTCAATGGATGAGTGGTAGAAGATCAGCAGCAGGTTGGAGTTCAGTTTGTACTTCCTGAGGACCCTCAGGAAGTGCAGCCGCTGTTGGGCCTTAAGCATTGTTTGCATAAAATGCATGCTCAAAAAAAAGTTTTGTCTCACTCCGATTCCTTCTTTTTGCATGTTGAAGCTCTACTTGGAACCTTGTTAAGATCCAATCATGCAAAATATGACTTTTTGCCATTTTTCAAGTTGTCTTAAACTTCTGATCGGGACTGTATATTCAGTTCTGTCCTACCTACTGAAGAGCCTTCTGCATGTTAAATGTCCACTGTTTCAGCATATTCCTAAAATTTGCCGACACAAAACCACTGGACTGGTCTCTTTATCAACCGAAAAGCACTATGCAGGGTTCTTTGATCTTCTCTTTGTTGTGTTTTAAACAAATGGCAGTAAAGCCCTAAATTGTTGTACAATCCAAATAAACAAATTAAACAACGCGGTCATCGTGATGTGTTACCACCAGATACCAGATGCTTTTCCTCAGGGTGATGTCCATACTAATCGTCTAATCTCAAAACAGTCTCTCTTATATTTCATACTAATAAGATTTTCTGTAAACGAAAAAGGCTCGTGTCTATGTGACATATTACTAAAAAGCACCAAAATGGAATAAACAGCTCTCCCATTAAGCAAGCACTTATCTGTGGACTGAGATTTTCATATGACCTGCAGATAACATATGGGTGCACATCATGGTAATTAGAGATATGTAATAAGATTTTAGCTAAACACAGAATACTAGACCGAAGGCCATCTTCAAGTTATCACTGATTCGAAGAGACAAAGGGCTTAAAAGCTGTGTGGAAACAAAGCTCGTGTGTCTTGGTCATGCTCTTAATGTGCAACGGATGCATGATCACAAGGAAGTTAGTGAATAGACTGGTATTTTATAATCACGTTTCACTTCCCCACATCATGTCAGTCATAGGGCTGATACAGGCAAACTGTTGGACTATTCTGTTTTGTTTTGAGAGAACTGTTATTGTTATATAAGTATGTAATTAGATTGGTGAAGAGTGACCTCAGTTTGATCCCTGGCAGGTGGGATCCCTGCAGGCAGAGTAACACAGTTAACATTCATTTGTAGGCAGATTCCCAGCTGCTGTCTTTGGTTTTCCTCCAAGATGTGTCAGTGTTGCAGTAAATAGGTTGCTTGCTTCCTTTCCTCAATCACCATTTCCTCATTTCTAAAAAATATTAAATTTCAGATATCTTATTTGATACCTTTTTATGCACTTGCATGATACATTTCTGTGTCTACTAAAGAGGGCAAAGGCTCCACTGACACAAAAGAACAAAAGGGCTTAGTTCACACATTTGTTGCAATTAATGCATACCCCAATTAGCCGAATTTGGGTTGTAATATTTACTTAAGAATAGAATCTGGGCCCTTATGAACAGAGTTTCCATGTTTGAATAAAAGTGGGTTTTTTTTAAGTCTTAAACTCACAGCCCTGCAATGTAAATAGCATTTGATGTAAATCTAAATTCTGCTCTGTTGCCTCTAAAGTATGGGCTTAATATAAAAGGAGCAGTTAAAAAAAAAAAGCAAGTGAGGTTTCCTGCTGTAGAGAGAGGGAAATTTAGTGATGGAAATATTGCCACAACTTTGTTTGTGAGATTTAAAGTTACAGAGACTTCCCATTGTTGTTAGTGGAGGTGAAAGTAATTGCACACATTGCAAAGTTGTGTCTTGCTTCCTGAAAAATCTCCAAAACAGACTTTGTTTATAGAGTTGTATTTTAGAAGATGAATTGCACCGCTTCTATTTTCATCTAGAAATAGCTCATGCCATGCTTTCGATGGTTATCTCAATGACTCTGTAACAATAGTAAAGCGCTGCCAATGAAAACACTGATGTAACTGTGACTTTTGATGCTCGAAATCTTAAGTAGAGAATGTTGTTGTGGTTTCTTTCCACAGTATATTATGGGATGGTGGAAGGATAAACTTAAAGGAACACTGTGAAGTTTGGCTCTGATATCTCTAAGATTCTTGAGATTCTAAGCCATTTCTCTACCACTAGTTAAAAAAGGGGTTACTATATTGTGAAATAAATAAGCACTGCAGTCAAACACATCCTGTACAAGTGTTGTTACAAGCAATTTTAATAATTATATAAATATGAGGGCAATGCAAATCAGTTAATAAAAATAAAAACATCCACTTGTCCAGCTCTCTACAAATACACAAAATTCTATTACATAGAAAGGTGCCACCATATACTATACTCCCAAGTGGGCACACTGGCTGCCACCAGGAAGCCATATAATTAAGTACAAAGGAGATAAAACACTAGTGGATAATGATCAGTGCTTGAATGTAATTAGAAAAATAAAATAAAAATAATTACAGTCGCACATAGTATAAATATAACAAGTATTAAAAAGGAGCTTTGTCTTATACACATGCATATGATATGTGCTTATTAAGTTCAGATATTCTAGTCAACACTGATCAGGCAGCTACAGGTTTATGATTCCTGAAAAAGTTTTCCCTGTACAAGAAAAATTAAACAATAAATCAGCCGGCTAAATTTCGTGGTGCACTTCTGTGGAAACATCCAGCCCCAAGTTATCAGTTAATCAACAATGGTAACTCATCGAGCATGGAAGAGACACTTCTGTTTAGCTTTGCTACAAAACACCTGCGCCGACTACAGCAAGTGTAAAAGCACTCAGGAAGTGACAAAACCTCAGACTATAGCTCATAAATGGTACATTTATGGGGGCGATCGTGGCTCAAGAGTTGGGAGTTCGCCTTGTAATCTGAAGGTTTCCGGTTCGAGCCCCGGCTTGGACAGTCTCGGTCGTTGTGTCCTTGGGCAAGACACTTCACCCGTTGCCTACTGGTGGTGGTCAGAGGGCCCGGTGGCGCCAGTGTCCGGCAGCCTCGCCTCTGTCAGTGCGCCCCAGGGTGGCTGTGGCTACAATGTAGCTTGCCAGTGTGTGAATGGGTGGATGACTGGATATGTAAAGCGCTTCGGGGTCCTTAGGGACTAGTAAAGCGCTATATAAATACAGGCCATTTACCATTTACTGCACATATAGACCTTGGAGTGCTGTGGTGAATCAGCTTTCTCTACTGAGCAAGACAGCGGGGGCCTTGTACCTCATGCAAAGCATCTTCCACTAACGCACCCACTATTCCCAGTAACGTGAAATCTCCTAAGGACCTAAGAAATCCCATGCTTTTAAATAGCACAACATAAAATAAAGTCTATTAACTTTAACAGCCTTTAAGAAAAAAAAAACCTGTATAGAAATAAATCCAATGAATTGTCTCCCCCAGTTTATTAACTGAAGTTTTATAGACTTGCAAACTTAAAGGTCCTTGAGTAACAGGCTACATATCTGTCTGCTGTTGTTAGTTATGTCTCAGTGTGTGCAGTGAAGTACATAACGAATGTCTGGATGAGGGGGCGGCGACGCTCACGCTACTCCTCGAAAATACTCAGCTCATTTCCTGTCTCCTTCTGCCTGTCTCAAAAGATTTTTTTCCAGGCCGTGAGCTCCATTACTCAGTGTCCCACCCCCATCTCCTCTTCCATAACTCCACACAGATTTGAGACAACAGGGCTCTGGGTATTTATTGTTTTCACAGCTGCCTCGTACACTCTGGGCTTTTGCAAGGAGAGTGAGTAAGCGCTTACAAAAAGTGGAAGGAGTGGCCACAGGCCTGTCTGAAACCACTAATGCAACTTTGATGAGCACTAAACCTTGGAACACAAACCCATTTCTTCAAACATCAAAAATTCAACCAGTGCTGCTCAAATGTTCCTGGCAGATAATATACAAACCACAGAACAATGCTGTTTATACTGCTGGAAATCCACAACTTGTGAAATAAGTTGGTCACAGATGCCCCTGTTACATTTAATATTTTGATTTAATAAAGGCATTGCAAAATGTTGAAATCAATTTAAAAAAAGACAATCACAAACCAACCATCACAATTATTTTGCAAGACATTGAGTCAGCAGTAAGTGGGCAGCCACAGTCTGAATGTCTGTCGTCTGAAATTTACTTCTGTTTTCAGCTCATGGTTTGATTGTTTGAAAAAAAAAAAACATTTTAAGAAGATTTAAAATTTTAAGATCCAGGAAATCTACCATTTATGGTACTTCAAACGTGTTTGTGTCAACTGACTATGGCGAAAGTTGTGTATGTTCATAGTTTACAGAAAAAGAGAATGAGAAGTAAACTGTGGTAGAAGATCACTTTATTAGGGAAAAATATTTAATCTTCCAGTGACTTGCAAAGTACGTAATCGTAGCTATAACTCATGGTTACGATTTACTTGACATAAATAATTTCAAAAGGGCAGTCTTTTATCAACAGAGACTCTGAGCAAACAGACTTTTGAAGTTCCCATCTGTGCTATTCTCGACACTAGCTATGTTGCTGCCAGACCACCTTAGCCAGTTATTTAGACTTACGTTTGAGTTTTGAACAGTTATTTTTAACAGCTTTCTTTGAACAGACCACAGTGCAAATTATGAGAAAAAGCTAGCTTTCTATTCTGATACTCAGCCTTCTGCAGCATACAAACACACTGTTTCATTTTTTTTTTCATGTTTTTCAATTTCCTTTAAAAGAATGTCTGAAGACTAAAATGCAATAACTCAAACATGCTCGTCTTATTTTGATAGTTCAAGCCTCAAAACAGACATGCCTATCATCTGGCCTTGTTTTGAAATAAAAACAAACAAACACTGGTGTCACTTTTTAGAATTCTGCTCCTTACAGGCTCTCCACACTTACTTGCTTTGTGGCTCTTGAATGTCACCTGGCGTTCTCCTTTGCACATCTGCAAGAGGACTCTGTCACTTAAACATAAACATGTTTTTTTTGGCGCATCGGGTGCAACATGAGTCATCATAAGGTGCTCATAACACAGGATATGGGAGTGTTCCTTATTTGCTGACAGTCTGAAAGACTTAAAGGTCAATATTAGCTTTAGAAAAACTAAATAGTGGTGATACTTAGAAAATAAATCACAACTAGGTATTGCTATTGTGTGTTCTTACTAGTCAAAATGTTCCTCCATTTAAAAAAAAAAAAAAAAGCTTTCAGAGAGCATTTATAAAATGCGAAAAGCACCTTTTGTTTATGTTTACTTTGTTTGTCGAGAGTTTAGTACTGGAAAGCAAGTTCTGTGATAAAACTAGGAAAGCTACATTGTTTTGAGAAAAAGGCAGTCTGTTTGTGATTATAATTCCAAAGGATAAGATTCTTCAAGTATCAGAAGACTTTGTGACATGATCCTTCCTTGGCTGCTCCCCAAGCTGCTTCGATTTGAAGGGTGTGGCCCTGGCTTCTGCAGGGGTGGGCCTCACAACATAAAGTACACACTGCACTTTGAGGAGAAGCCTGGTTCTTGAGAAATGAAGAGGGGGAATCTCACTTTAGGCAACAGGGATGAAAATAAGATATACTTTATATAGCTATGCTGTACTTACACAGTAATCTTAATGTCTAATTAATCTAAAGAAAGATTTTAGAATCACAAACATTAACTGCAGACTGCACTTTGAGGAGAAGCCTGGATCTTTTCATGTAAAAATGTTTAATTTAGTGTCAAACTTAAGTCTCAGTATATGGGTATACTACTACTACTACTACTACTACTATTACTACTACTACTACTACTACTACTACTAATAATAATAATAATAATAATAATAATAATAATAATATAATTATAATAATATTCTACTATTCTACTGCGGCACCCACGGTGTGGGACGGAGAGATTTCGCAGGTCTTTCCTCCCCACTGCTGTCAGACTCCACAACAAAGACTTTAACTGAACAAACACACACATCCACACATGTGCAATAAGACTAAGTGCAATAATCTTTTCTGGCATCGTTGTATTTTTACTCAGTTGTATATAGCATTCGTATTCTATTTTTATCTTATTGTATATTTTTATTCTATTTTATTTTACTGTATATAGTATATTATTTTATTCTATTCTGTACAGCTGTGTACTGTATTTATTCTTATTGTATTCTAATTTTTGCGTCATAACTTTTGCACTGTCCACTCCTGCTGTGACAAAACAAATTTCCCACGTGTGGGACTAATAAAGGTTATCTTATCTTATCTTATCTTATCTTATCTTATCTTACCTCTTTGAAAGTTTAAACATCATTCTTGTGTTTGTTACACTTTGTCATATTCATATTTGAACTGCAGAAAACCAAAGGGAATTTATTGGAAACACTTGTTACTCTGACTCTTTTGTATACAGGATGTAATGTGTCTACTTCAAATCTTCATTTTCCTGGATACCAGCGTTTGAAAAAAATAAATAGGGAGCCATCTACTGGGCAAAGTATGTAGTGTTCAGTGCCTTGACAGAATGAACAAATGAATTCCTAAAACTAAACAAATTTGGTGCACAGCACATGCATGAAAATAATTCACATGATATCGGCGTGCTTGTTGTCAGATGTGACATTAACTCTTCCTTGACCCGTTACAGAAAGAAGAGGTGCTTTTTAAAAATATAATTATGTAAAAGAAAAAAGTAACAAAATAAAAGTACTGTGTAAGTAAAGGCTGTGCATGAAACATTTTACACAAAAAAAGACTAGTTTTTTTTTTTTTACACTTAGTGTTGAAGATAAAAGTGGTCACTATGATATCTAAGCTATTTCATAATACTGTATATTAGATAACAATTATAAATAATTAATGATTGCATTACTGAGTATTTGTTGCAAATACACAAGCTTTATTTGTAATGGCACTTTCCACTGATTGGAAGTTTACTCTAAGAAATCTTGTCATTAAACCACTGTCACTGAAACGACCTTACAGGTGTCATGAATCATAACTGTGATGACACATGTAGGAATTGCTACACAGAGAAAACAGTGTCCCGGGGTCACTTGTCAGTTTCAGCGTGAGCTTGAGATGACAGATATCAGCATCGATCAATTTCCAAACACACGTCAGAAATTCATCACAACTCAGAGAAATGGACATCCAGTGTTAATCCTTTTCCTTCCTTTACTTTGGCCCTTTTTTTTTCTCATCTCAGTCATCTTGTCATTTTCGGTCAGCCTGCCCATCTGTCTCTCTATGTGTCTCACTCTCCTTTTAATGGATCGTGCATTAGCCCTGGAGTGGTTTCCACTTTTATTTTGGCCAGCAACCATGTCAGTGAGACTCAACTGTGTCTGCCAATGGATGCATCAGGCGACGGGAGTAAAACATGTCAGTCTCCATGGTGACAGGCCTTATGGTCTGCATGCTGATATCTGCTCACGTTTGGTGTAGTGACAGAGCACAGAAATCTGACACTTACATTTAATCTCAATTAAGTTATATTCTGTATTTTGTTGGTTTTATTGTGTCACTTTGCTTCCAGTTTATCCATTTGCTTTCTGCTTCCACTTGGGCTTGTTTTGTTTGCTGTTAGTTTTCAGGATTCATTTCGGTGTCTCTTTCCTTCCATTAATTTAGGTATATCATAAATCTCACCTATGTTTGACTGTATCCACCACCACCTGTGTCTTGTTTTGCAATCTCTCTCTCTCTCTCACACACACACACACACACACACACACACACACACACACACACACACACACCGCAGTGATTTTGTTATATGTATACCTGTTCAAATGCCTGTTATGCCAAATATCTAACGCATTTAGACATGTAGATTTGGACAAAAACTGCTGAAGTTCAAACTGAGAAAGGTGATATAAATAAATGGTAAATGGCCTGTATTTGTATACCACTTTTCTAGTCCCTAAGGACCCCAAAGCGCTTTACACATCCAGTCATCCACTCATTCACACGCACATTCACACACTGGTGATGGCAAGCTACATTGTAGCCACAGCCACCCTGGGGCGCACTGACAGAGGCGAGGCTGCCGGACACTGGCGCCACCGGGCCCTCTGACCACCACCAGTAGGCAACGTGTGAAGTGTCTTGCCCAAGGACACAACGACCGAGACTGTCCAAGCCGGGGCTCGAACCGGCAACCTTCTGATTACTCGTGAGCCACGATCTAAGTAACTTTGAATGTGGCATTTTGATGCCAGACAGACTGGTCTGAGTATTTCAGAAACTGCTGATATACTGGGATTTTCATGCACAGTCATCTCTGGGGTTTACAAACGAAAAAATATCGAGCAAGCGGCAGCTCTCTGGGTGAAAATGGTTTGTTGTTGAGGTCAGAGGTCAGAAGGAATGGACATATTGCTTTGATCTGAAAGGAAAGCAACAGTTTCTTGAGTAACCACTTCTTGCAACCAAGGTATGCAGAAGAGTATCTCTAAACACATCAAACCTTGAAGCAACAGCTGGCGACTACACCAATGATACAGTTAAAGTGAGGATACAGTTTGCACCTCTGACAATAGAAAATTGCAAAAAACATTGCCTGGTCCCATGAGTCTCAGTTTCTGCTTCAACATTTAGATGGTAGAGTCATAATTTAGGTAGAGCAACACGAACGCATCATCGATCCTGCCTTGTATCAACAGTAAAGGCTGGTAGAGGTGATGTTGTGATGGTGTGGGGGATATTTTCTTGGCAGACTTTGAATCTCTTATCAACTGAGCAAACCATTTTGACCAGCTTGGAAAGAAAGCTGGACTTTGAGTTTTATGAAGTTTTTCGTGAAACTCAAAGAAATCCAGTTGCTTTCGATTCCAAGCTCCTCGGAGTACCATGACCTGAATGACTGAGAACCTACACAGACATATCTACTTGAGTAATGTTGCTGACCCTGTCCATCTCTTTATGACCCCAGTGCACCCATTTTATGATGGCTGCTTCCAGCACAATGATGATTTGTGTCAAAAATATTTCACTGTACTTAAATGGCGTACACAGTCACAAGATCCCAGTCCAATAGAGGACCTTTGGGAAATGGTGTAATGGGACAACACATTTGCTGCAACTTTGTGATGCTATAATGGCAATATGGACCAACAAAGCAAAAAGGGCGTCCAACCCCCCTTTCTATAAACATGACTATGTGTAAAAGATGTGAGTGAATGCAAATCTCATTGCATATACTACTGTGGTTGACACATGAAGCCTGAATTCATACATTCATACACTAAGGGGATCCAGTTTTTTGGTTTCACTGGCATGCATTGGGTCTATTTTTATGTACCTTGGACGTTTTACTCACCTAGAATGATTTAAAATGTATTGAAAAGTGAGAGAATCAGTTGCAATGTACTAAGGTAATTCTGATACACAGAAAACAGACTTACAAATGTGCTAATCTATAATGTGTAAAAAGCTTGCCTTGAAATGCATGCCGATCATCACTTTAAGACATGAAAGGTCAGCTGGTTTTGAAAATGTCGATAAATTCAAAGCGTCTTCAAGTGCACCTGCTAAAACTATCAAAAACTGTGATTAAACTGGCCCTCATGGGGAGGAGAAAAGACCAAGGATTAGCTCTGCTGTAGAGGATAGTTTCATTAGAGTTATGGATAAGTTCGTTAGAGTTCCTGGCCTCAGACATTGGCAATCGATTGTACCTCAGATTAGAGCTCGAAGCATTTAAGTGGCAGACATCTTGAGTTTTTGTGAGACACAAAAGGAAATAGTCTGCATCTGTGTTTCCATTATTTACCACAGTTGGGAAGGTATAATGAAGCGGGAGCTTTCGCACCTTTCTGCGACACGTAAATGCAAAATATGAACTTGGGACCGGTGTGGTTAAACAATGAACCAACAATGAACCAAATACATCACACACACACACACACACATTTAATATAGACACTATGATAGTTCCAGATATGTCTGGTAGGAGGTTTACTGTAAGCAAGCAACTTTATTTTATAACACTAGCCAACACACTGTGTTTTAGTACAGCCTCACTACATTTTCTACCACCAAGAACTACAAGGGGTATTGTAGGCTGTGTTAATACTGCATGTGTCTGTTCTCTGCCAACTTTCCTCATAAAAATGAAAGTGGTGCTAAAACATAATAACAGTAATAAGCTTAATATGTCAAAGAGATTTGACTCAGGGCACAGGTGGGCAGGCCCGCATTAATCTTGTTCAAAGGGCAACTCCCTCATAAATCCTCATCTCTTTCGAATGATGTTTTCTGTGAGACCAATGGCAGGCAGAGACGGATATTTCTCTTTCTATCTGTCCTCCTGTGTCATAGAACAGTGGGTGAGAGAGGCAGAGACCCAGCTATCCACTCAATAGCAATGTTAAATCAAAAGAAAAGGGCTTCTGCCTTTTGGGTGACTGGTGATGCCGAGCTCCCATCATGGAGTAGCAGTAATGAAGCATTTTCACTGAGGCTGTGGCAGCATCAGGGGGTGGTGGAGCCCCCAGGATTGCATTAAGACTCTCTGTTCCCTGTCACACTTGGAACACTATTTACCATCCCAAGTGACTGGAGGTGGAAAAGGAAAGCTTAATGCAGAAGTGGATTATTATTTTTTTCTACTTCTGTGTCTTAACAAACAGCAGGAACACTAAATGACTCAGTGAGAGAGCTTTCAATTATGACTATGACTTGATGTTAAATTACCAAAAGGAATTTTATTGACGGTGCACATCATCAGTTATCTACAATGTGTCAATTTTTGCAGGGTTGTTAACACTATTCCATTAAGAGCGATTCTGCTTACAGGGCTTATCATCTTGTTTAATCAAGCTGCACGGTGCGCTCCTCATCAGAGGATATTAGCTGGATTGATAACCATCTGTAATGAACAGCATCATTAGAGTGCATGTTTGTGGGGTGTTTGTGTGTGAGAAACAAGTGGCAACCTTCAGAACTGAAAAAATGAAGCCAAGTACTAAAAACTGCAGTTCCTCAAAAAGCCACTTAACGATGGGTCCAAAGGCAAATCCCACAGTTTCCATGTTTAAGACCAAATTTTACAACAGAAATAGTTTAAAACTTGGCGATTTGTTGATTGGTTGTTTTTTAGTTTTGGTTCTCATTTTGATTTTAATATTTTTGTTGTCCCAGTTTTTTCTTTTGTTTCATTTGTATGATTTGTTATCTAAATGTTTTTGCTTTCATCTCCCTGCTTTATCTTGGTAAATACCTATCTTAATGTGCCTCTTGTGCTTTTACTTTATTTTCCTCTGATTGTTTTCACTTGCTCTTAATTGTTTCCTGCTGTGCTCTGCCCTCACCTGTGTCCTGTTCTGTAATTAGTGTTTCCATAGTTGTCATGTGGCTGTGTGAGGCAGACAGGTTTAGGGCCCAAAATGCACGACTCTCAAGCAGGATTAAACCCAAAGACAGCTTTATTGCAGAATTTAAAGATTTACATAACTAAGCTAGTAAGGCACTAGGAATCTAAACTGGGGAAATACGACACAGGCACACAAGGGATGAGGGAGATCACTACTGTCCTCTACTGCCAGAAAGAGGCTCAGACAATATACACAAGAGGGAATCAGGGCAGAGAGGAAACACCTTGGGAACACAGATGGACATAATCTAACTGACGAGACAAGGGAACCAAAACTGAACATGATGCACACAGAACAAGTGACTATCAGATTAAAACAGAAAGTACATGAAACACACTGTAACACTGACTAAACACACAGAGAGAGGGAGACACCAGGTAGACATACAAAGACATGGGGGAAAATAAACATGGAGACATGACTGACTTCACAGGGGGACACATATAACTAACACAGGAAACTAGACACAAGAGGATGAGGAACACAGACAAGGAATGATAACAGAAACCTGAAGGCTAGATATCAAACTAAGACCTGGGGATACAAACAGCAGAGTGAATACAAAAAACTGGAACATAATAACTTCATAAACCCAAAGTCAGTCATTAGTTCTACTCAAAACATTTACCTTATTCTGTCAATGTGTTACTACTCTGGGCTTTTTTGTTGCTATGCCTTACACTTGACTTTTCTGTCTGAAACTTGACAAGGACCAATAAGGAAGTATCTGTCTGCACAAGCCCATAGCCCATTCAGTCTGTGTGTTACCAATCAAATTTGAAATGATATTTTACTTTGGGCAATATTTACATTTTCTTTCTCAAAATAACAAAAAGAAGTTAAATAAATAAATGTTGACAATAAAGAATTAAATTCAATGGGAAGAACGTAAATTATTGACTGAAAAACTGTAGGCTGAACCTTAAGACACTGCATATTTTAAATAGCAAAGATTTTTCTGACTAGATGTCATCAAAACAAACATGCTCAACTAAATTGTAACATTTTAAGATGTGTAGTTTATTGAATATTCACTTTGTTGGTTTATAATAATCCATTCCATTTATAATTCTTAGAGCTTTAGTGTGTAGCATATACAGTGGAGTAGTGTTGGTGTTGCATAAGTTGAACCATACTTCCACAGAGTAGATCACATATGGAACCGAGCTTGCTATTTGGAAGCTATGAAATATATGAAACATGAAATCACACAAGGCCAGTACATTAGATCTCTGTAACATCTCAAAACGATGACGGCTGTCATTCATTTACTTGCATAGTCATTGGATAGGGCATAAAATATTATCCTAAATATCCTATTCAAGACATAAATCATTCTCATGCTAGAGTCAATTACAGATGATGCAAAAACAGCATAACTCATGTCATGCTCTGATACTTGCACCATATTAGTGTCTCTTTTCATCAGAGCTAAACAAATACAGTGTGATATGGAGCGAAAGCAGGCTGGTGATCTGATAGAAAGAGGCACTTTTTTTTCCTGTTTTGAAAGTGACTGCAAGTTGAAACGTGTGAGCAAAATCCCAGTATCGATTCCAGTAACAACCTAATCTCCATTCAGAAAACCCATTAACATGAACCTCTGGCAAACCAATGCATCTCCATTAGGCTCCTTCTATTGTGGTGTGCCGCAACAAATTCATTCATTTGAACTCCCTACTGCACAGCCAAGCCCATGACTCAAGACATGGTGCTGACAATATAACTGTAACCAACACACACTTTTTTTTTCAACTTGGGGAGTAAAACATCATTATGTTTCCAAATGATTAAGCCTGTGGTCAGGTGATGGAGTGGAACAGAAATACTATTGTATGCTATATCATAAAATAATACCCTGAAAATAAATCAAATCTAATCAAAACAAAATACGTAATGCACAAACAGTTTTCTTGCCAAACATGAGCAACAGTGGAAAGTATTAGGACACATGATGCTAACCAACTAACAAGCATGGTCTACTTACTATTTGAGAATGTAAATGAATGAATGTTTCGAGCCTTAGGGCTCCCGTGTTTTTCAGGATTCTTCGGTGTATGAGCTACAGTTATGCATGTATGAGAACACTGGGGGCAGTGAGTGGAGTATTCAGGTTTGTAGTGCTAAATGTTGCTCACAGGACTACATAAGCCCTGAAGGAAAAACAAGATTCAGTCAGTCAGTGGCACTGCCAACTTTTTTACAATGAAGTAAAGCGAGTGGCAGCATATACCAGTGCAAATGGCCTGTATTTGTATAGCACTTTTCTAGTCCCTAAGGACCCCAAAGCGCTTTACATATCCAGTCATCCACACACACATTCACACACTGGTTATGGCAAGCTACATTGTAGCCACAGCAACCCTGGGGCACACTGACAGAGGCGAGGCTGCCGGCTGGCGCCACCGGGCCCTCTGACCACCACCAGTAGGCAACGGGTGAAGTGTCTTGCCCAAGGACACAATGACCGAGACTGTCCAAGCCGGGGCTCGAACCGGCAACCTTCCGATTACAAGGCGAACTCCCAACTCTTGAGCTACGATCGCCCAAGTGCAGACCTGGAATAAATCAAAACAGTGGATCAATAAAATAATTAAAGCGTTTTGGGGTTTTTTGTTGTTTTTTTACACAGTATATAAATACAGGGTGGGCCATTTATATGGATACACCGTAATAACATGGGAATGGTTGGTGATATTAAAGTCCTGTTTGTGGCACATTAGTATATGTGAGGGGGCAAACTCCTCAAGATGGGTGGTGACCATGGTGGCCATTTAGAAGTCGGCCATCTTGGATACAACTTTTGTTTTTTCAATAGGAAGAGGGCCATGTGACACATCAAACTTATTGGTAATGTCACAAGAAAAACAATGGTGTCCTTGGTTTCAACGTAACTTTCCCATGTTATTACGGTGTATCCATATAAATGGCCCACCCTGTAGACTATAATTATTTAGTTGTTCTGGCACAATCTCACCTAGATGAATATGAATATGGTCAGACCTTAATCTGGTTGCATAGGATCCTTATAACTGTCATGCAATTGTGCATCTTCTTAAAACACAGATGTATTTGATTGCCTGTAACAAACCTGATCTCCTTCAAACGCCCACATACATACAAACACTAGCAAGCTCTGCCAGGTATCTTGCCTTGCCTCTGCTCTTGGAGTTGCAATGCTTTCTCACACATAACAATTTGCTGTTATGAGGTTTTTATAAGACCACAGATGATAACGTTTCCTTTTTGTTGAGACAGGTAAAATGTTCTGATACAATGTATCATTTTAAAATGAAGGAAAATTTCCAAATTTGCAGATGTTTTTACATTTCTCTAACTATGCATTAAATGTGATTTATGGAAATGCCCAGTAACTTTTATTTAAGAAGAAAAAAAGTACTATAGTGGCAGAAAGCTGCAGACATTGTCTTTGTTTATATTTGGTATTTAATTACTATTACAGTGTACTGTGTGTCCCCATGTGTCTCTAAAGTGACAGTTTGATAAGATGTGTCTAAGCAGCTTGGCACACATTAGCATATCCAGCAACTCATCACCAACCTTTCACTCTCAACTGGATGCGATTCAAGCTGAAGCGTTACATCCTGTGAGACTCTGGGCCAACAGTGGAGGAGTGAGACAGCCTCTCCCCACATACTACTTCACAACATTTTTTTTTCCAGCTAGGTTGAAATAAACATTTATTATTCACAGGCAAAGTCAGTGTCATTTCACTTTCTCCGTATGAGAGCTGAAGTCTCAACTAATGTGCATTTCACAAAGCCATCACCTAAAAGTGTAATGATTACCCCACATTAGCATAAATTATCCCAGGCAAGGTCAATAGTTATTTATTTTCTTTGATGGAGTTAAGAATAGAGGACGCCGGCTGCTGTGAAAAGCCTTCTGAGGCATGTTTGTGATTTGTGATTTGGGGCTTTATAAATAAAACTGGCCTTACTTCCCTCTAGGAGTCAGCGGCTGTTGTGAGACCCTAGGGATTTTTTTCCCCCAACTGAGTCGTTTGATCGGATTTGGAGGATAGAAGGCGCAACGCTGCGGAAGCAATGTGAAGGTTGTTCGAAGATCATGTGCATTCCGTTTTGCTTCCATCTGTATCTCATCTGCTGGTGGGGGATCAGAAATGCTCAAGGCAAATCTGAAAGGAGCTGATCCACATGTTACCAAGTCTGGCTGGCATTTCAACTGGGAAAGGACTTACTCAGTTCTTAGGATGAGGTAAAGATCACTGCATTTAAATGAAATTATGAATGTGATCCCTCAGTGCTTTTGACATCAGGATGGCTGTTTGTTTGTTTAATCTCAAACCTCTGCAAATAAATTATTCTGGGATTAAAAAATGTTCTAAAAAACACCTTTCGGTTCTAAAGTTTTATATATCAAACATAATTGTAGAAGTTCTTGCTTCTACTTTAAAATAAGGAAAATACAACCTCAACTTATTACACAATGTTATTAAGTATTTAACAAAAACTGAACCAAGAACCTTATTGCTTCCTTATGAGACGAGGATACGTATCAGCTAAATCCATCAGCCATCATGCTACAGGACTTTGGTAAAAAGCAAAGGAGCAGATCTACAACAGAATGGCTGAGAAAGAAAAGAATCAAAGCGTTGGAATGGCCCAGTCAACAACCAGCCGTTAACCTGACTGAAGTGAAGCAACGTTACAAAGAAGAGTGGGCCACAATTCCTCCACATCAAATAGAGACACTGATAAAATCAGAAAACAATTACTTCAAGTTATTGCTGCTAAAGGTGATTCTACAAGCTGGGTCATGGGATGTGCTTACTTTTCCCCTCACGCTGCTGCGTTTAGGCTTAGTTTGCTAATGTTTCACTCATCTGAGGTTAAATTTTACTAATTTCAGAAGGGTGAGATGACCAGATGTTTTTATTTTTTATCTTATTCCTGATACATAAAACCTTTAAACTAAAAAGGTACTTTTTCCACATGACTGTACATTAGTTAAGTCACTTAACTATTAATCGAGCTAAAGTGACTCTTCTCTATAAAAAAAACCAAACAAAAAAATCACATTGTTTTAGTTTTGTCTATTTGTTTGATGACTATTCATGATAGCAACCATGTCTGTACATCTCAAAATACATCTAGGTCAAAGGTTTCTCATCTATCTGTTGTTGCATTGATTTGCTGAAAATACACTGATATCTCTGTTACTTATTTAGCAGGATACAGATGCACTTTCTACACCCATTCATGTTTTTTAAAGTGCTTGCTTTTTGCAGCCTTCCTGTTTGTTCAGCAAAACAAGTATGAGATCAGAGAGTCAGAGTAGCTAAGTGCTGCAGAGAACAAAATCCAGGTAATTTTTAAACAAGTGGTGCTTGTGTCAAAATGACAGATGGCGTGATTTGAGCTTAGAATCAATCTCACCTGATGGCTAAGCAGCAAACAGCACTGATGTCTGCCAGAGAACTGGCTTCACTGAGAACAAAACCAGGTGATTCAGCTGAAGATGAAACTGAAACAAATTCTTGTTTCTGCAATCGGCGTACAAAGCCACATATTTTGCATTTTAATCCATCTTTGTGACATTTCAGTAAATATAAGTGTGTGCTTCTTAAGTCAATACAGAAAGCCAATTTTGCATTAGTACATAAATTTTAATAGTAGCATATGTCTTTACAAAAGGAGCATTGTGTATGTGGTTTACAACATTTCTAAATATTTCTACATCAACACTTTATTAAAAATAACAGGCTTGAAAAGTCCTCTTATAGTAATTGAGTGTCTAAATTTTACTTTACATAGTACAATACATACAGTAAGCCAGTTTTTTCTTTCTAGTGTATGAACATTTGAACAGTTATGGTGTTTACAAGACTGGATTATATACTGGTAATGTCTAAATCCCAGGAAAACATGACTTACTTGTCTGAGCAAAGAGCTATCAACCCTCTAAGGCCTTGATTATACTTTCAACGTGGGTCCACTTGGGTCCAAATGATGTCAAATTTTTCAGCAGACAGTGAGGTTGAGGATTCATGTGGCTATCCACATGCCTGCCATGTTTTGTGACCCACACAGACTAATTTGGAGACTTTACATTACAATACACCAACTACGCACGCGCCCCAGGCGGCAAACTTCAGATAAGTATAACAAGAATGACTATTCGGCTGTACTGTCTCCAGCTGTCTGTGTTCATATCCACAAAGGAGTATAATCAAGGCTTATGGAAAACAGTCAGTTTATCATACTAAAAAAATAGAACAGTTGACAGATAAAACAACTTGCCGACTTTAGTAGGCCCATATTTGTATAATTTTCCATTGCAGCTTGTAAGGGACATTTAACCAAAGCACAAACATCAATTAGCAGATCAAAGCCTACTAGCTACATTTTCAGTGTAAGTGCAGTGCATCGTATGGTATGTTTCATGTGAAAACCAATTTGTATCTTTGGGTCTTAAGGTAAAGTTACTGTAACCCCTTTAGGACAAGAACTACTTGCCACTGAAAAGCTGGCACTACCATCCACACTAACACAGAACAAATGACCTCCAGTAGTGAAAATTTTAAAGGACAACTATATATGAGATTTCATACATAGCTGAACATATTTATAACAAGGTTTACCACAGTTCTGCTTAGTGTTACATCATTTCGGGATACATACATTTACTGTTTTTACAGTACAACTGTAATATCAGAAACTTCCACCTTCTGCTGCTGGGTGATGAAATACATCGCTTACAGGTGAAAAAGCAACTATGGAAAAGGTTGAGCAGGGGAAAAAAGCTGTGTGTGTTTAATTTGATTTGTGCTTCTAATTACATTTTGTTCACATCTATCTAGTCCTATCGAAGCAGACTATGACAATATGATTAGATTTTGTAATAGCCACTTTTACTGAAGGAATTTGACATTAAGGGCATGACGACAACAAGTCATTACTCCTAACTCACTATTATGAGAATCTGGTCAGCGCACTAACCAGATGCCTTTCTCACACATAAAGGATAATATGAGATGGTCAAGTTCAGATGCATTCTCACAAATGGAAATACCCAGTTTATTTTGGGTAAGGAGAGTTATCAGGATAGAGCATGCAAAAAGCAGATAAATCATGCCCACTCACTCGCTGTGAATTCACAGGTCAGTTAGCTCCTCTATTCTCAGAGGTGCTATACATCAAGCTCTTGTGAGAGTGTACTGGGGAACTGGCTGGTTTTGATCTGACTCTGCTGGACATCTGCACATGCACTTCCATGGGGTGATGTCTATAAAAATTACTTTTGTGTAATTGACATGCCACTGCTGTAACAGTCAATTTAAGTGTCTTTAATGAATGCAGTTTCCTGTTCTTTCACCTTAGAAAGACACCAAATACACTAATGATCATTATAACCATATGTTCCGTTTCATCAGCATATAGGAGAATCTCAGTGCTGCTTATCTTGCAGATATTTTAACACTTTCTAAATATTTTAACAAGCACCATCTCTGTTCAGTGGCATAATTAAGCTGCTTTGTCCTAAATTGCTTAGCAACTATCTGGTGGTTGTTTCAGATGGCCCAGTTCAACCTGAATCTTAAGCCCCATTTAATTATCCATCCTCCCTCCTACATAATAAGTGAGTGTCGTATGAGCAGAAACACGAAAACAAACTTAAGCTAAAAAAAAAAATCCTTTTGATTAATGGTTGAGAGCAAAGATTTCTTTCTGTTTTTAACTAAAGAGTTGCTGTGCACATAACCTTATTCTCAAGTTCTCAAGCTGTAGCATTCAAAAGTGCTTGTTGCTGATAAATGCTGCCAAATTTCAGTCTTTCCCCTCAACGAAGAAGTATAGCAGTGTATATGTCACTGTCAAGTATCGCTACTTTTACACCCTCAGGTCTGTCCCTCCCCTTCCCTGCCAAAAAGTGTGAGGGATAAAAAGAAAGACAGCGAGAGACACAGAGAGCGAGAGATTGTCTACAAAGCCTCCTTCGGGGGTCCGGAGACTGAGAAAAAGCAGGATGTGTGAGTGTGCGGGTTGTCTTTGTCAGCATGTGTTCATCAGAAAGTGCAGGCATAGACAACGCCCACCACCACAATGTTTCCAATAGTGGCGATGATGGCAATCCAGAGCCAGATGGCATCGCTGGACATGGACTGCGGCTCATCCTGCTGGCCTTGTACCGAGGCGGCTGAGGCAGCGGCATGGACGCTGGCCGAGGAGTTAAAGAGCGAGTGCTCGCCGCTGTAGTCATCATTGGGCGAGGAGTCCATGAAGGCTCCTGTCATTACAGGGATCTAGGAAGGGAGAAGGGAAAGTGAGGAGAGAGTACAAAATAAGTTTTGCACTCAAGGGAGATGCAGAGAAAATTATTTTCACATTACAAGATTGTAGGTATATTCTTACATTTCATGCAGAAAAGAAGTCTGAAATCTAAATCTAAACTCCCAAATTAAAATTGAATAAAAAAGGTCACAAATTCATAAACCATTTAAAAATAAGTTTTTCAGACGGATTTTGGTTGTTTATTTGACAACATAAACAATCATCTTTTTTGCTTTTAGGAATAAACTGTTGCTTTTAGTATATCAAGGTATGGACGAAACCTTTTGTGAAAATGTAAATATAAAACTAAAAATGTTGATGTAAAGGTGCAATTACTGGCTTTGAATAATAAAGTTATTTTGCCTGTGTTTCTACTGTAAAACACAATATTTTGGTATAAATTCACCAATAGGAATCAGTGTGAAAATTACTTGATTTCATAACAATCATTATTTTTATTGTTAACATTCCTGAAAATCTGTCATTAAAAATTCACCAACACACTAACCTCACAACTTTCGACATGTCTTAGAAGGTCAAGAAAATTAGCCAATCAGAATTGACCATGAATTATCCCTGTCTCCCTTTAGCAGTTGCACAAAATCTGTCTGAAAAATGATGGTAGACAAATGTCCCATTAGGGCCTCCTCTTCCAAAGAGTTCGTATTAACTGCACTGACATTATCACTTCAGACCTTTTTCAGAAAGTTAAAAATTTATTTAATTTATTACCGAGCTCCCAGCATTGCCTGTAGTCTCTCATCTAATTCAACTGAATATTAATGTTTTTAAGTGACTTTGTCTTTGATGAAAGAATATAATCTGACATAGACAAAACATAAATCCCCACTTTGAGTGCAGCACATCAAACCTCCAAGACAAATATGCCCTTTCCCTCCAAACCCAGCATGCCAGATTGTAAGGTAATTGGTTAAGTTTCCTAAACAGGCATGGAGTGTCCTTTTAGTTTCAGATACTGCTGGATAAGTTTTTAAAACACAGCATGTGTGTATGCTTGATAAATATGAAAATTAGATTTCAAACATGACAACTGAAAATGACTCATTGCTTAGGAGTCCGAGTCCTATAAATGTTGACGCTCTGGCTTTAGCAACGTGCATGATTGAGAAATGCATGACAGACCATTATATTGTCTGACTGGAGAACTAACTCTGCAGAGGATGTTGGGGAAAAAGAGCAAAAAAACAAAACAAAAAAAACCATTCTAAAAATACCTCGGAGGCATGTTGAGTGCTCGCTTACACAGACGTTCTCTCTTGCTCATTTGCTTACCTTCACTCTCTCTCCCGAACACGGGCTAATGCACAAAGACGTTAACACACACGCACACACACACACACACACCTCGTCTTTCCCTCGCACAAGGGAAAACACTGTTTAGAAAGCATTCTGCCGCTCTCCATTCATTGGCCCCTGGTGGTGAATAATGACATGACACATCCTGTAAAGCGCCTGCTGTTCACATGAGCATGATGGGGGTAGACAGGCATGCATGAGGTCCAGCAACCTGTGTTTTCTGCCCTCCATTCTGTCACTGTAAGTGCTGACTCATCCCACTGTGGCATCTCAAATCAACCTTTTCCATTTTAACGTTTCCTTTTATATTAAAAGTTTGCACGAACAACATGTAATGCAAATCAGAATCAGTGGGAGCCTGTGAAGTAGTCAGGCACGAACGTCAAGGAAGGTGGTAGAGAAGCAGACTATGCAGACATTTCAGGTTTCCAGAGGTGAGCAATTTACAGTGAACTTAATGTATAACTTAACAAAACTTCCCACAATTCAATTAACAACCCTCAACACAACATGGCTCTGGTAACACCGCTCACCTCTCCTCTCTCCTGCATCTGGTAGAGACTGGCTTTAAATAGGGCCATCAATTTCCCTCCAATTGCCCAGCCAGTACCACTCACTCAACTGAGGGATCTAAAACTCTACACAGATTATCTAAAAACACAAAACCTCTACACACTTCTAACATGCACATTTACACAACTAAATGGCAGTATTAACGAAAGGAAAAACATTCAACAAATCACTTTAAACCTTAACACAAACAAAAGGAAGCATCTCTATGGAAAAAGAAACCCCTCCACTTGGTTTGACCTGCTGATGTCATATGTGACATCAGCAGGACTTTAAAATGAGGAAATGCCAGGCAGGCGTTTCCCCACACCTGACCCTTATGAAGACTGAAAAGACAAACAAAGTAAGTATGAACAAATGACTTAATCAGTAACATAATAAAATATAAAGAAACATAACTTAGTATTTGTCTTAATTTGCAGAATGTTTGATTTGCCGGCAACAAAACGCTTACACAAACAAACCCGGGATAGTGAGTGAAGCAATGTTACTTAACAAATAGCAAATCATAGCAAATACTAGTGATGGCCAAATGAAGCTTTCCGAAGCACTGAAGCTTGTATTGAAAAACGGTTCATTACTCGAAGCTTTTCAACACAGTCCTCTCCGGTGACATCTGGTGGTGAAAATTTTGAAGAGCAGCTTGAATCTGCAAAATAAAACGGACTGCTCAATTATCACTGCTCACTCAAGAGTGGAGTTCTCTCTGATATTGGGCCACCGTTCCGTTGCTTTGAACATGTAATTGGTTTTGTTTTCTCGATTGGGGGGCTGAAAAAAAATGTAATGCGTATTTGCGTAATACATTTTGATCAATAAACTTTCCCTATTTAAACATGCACTATGGTGTGGCCTTTCTTTGCTCATAACTCCTTGATGTTGGTAAATACAATAAGTGAGCAATATATATAATATACATATGATAATGCACAGCACATTATGGAGTATGCCCCTGCTGTGAAGTCCTGCCTCCATCTACTTGTCGTTTAATCACTGGAAAGCTTGACAGGTTCATACAAAATATTAGATTAGGCCAATTGTCCTATACATATTTTTGACCTAGGGGTGGGATTGATTGTGAACTGGAAAGGGAAAATGCTTAGGAAGCTGAGTACGGCTGCATCGTCACTGATTTGTAGAATCATTTTGATTCGATACAGGATCCGATTCAATTTGATTGGAATCTGGAAAGTTTTGCCTCAGTCAGAAATATTACAAGTCTGATCATTTAACAGTATATATCCATAATTTCGTATCTATTAAAAGAAAGCTGACACATGTGAGACTTAATTAGAGATGTAAACAGAGAGTTATGAAACCTGCAGCTGCAGAAGCCAGCGAAGAAAAAAGAGGCAAACACAGCGCGGACCTGACGACACATCAAAATCTGACTCTGACGCGTCGGGTCCGCGCTCCGTGTTCACGTTTGTATGCAGAATCCGTAAACCTGCTCCCAGTTACTGTTTTAGCTGCATGGTGTTTGACGACATGTTGTGAGGTTTAACCTGAGATGCTGGCGTTTCAGGCATAATAACGTTAATTTACAAATCGACACGGGATTTTAATGAATCAATATCACTTTATTCAATTTAGCATGGATTGTAATCAGAAAAGCGATAATCAAAACCCATCCCTAATCAAGAACTTGCAAAGTAAAAACATGATCAATGTAAGGTAGCCCTTTTGTTATTTACATTTAAAAAGAGGATTAGTGTTACTGTGCGCTGGCTGAGTCTGTTTCTTTTCTTAGAAATAGTTTCTCCTGCCCTGGAGAAAATCCACTTGCATGGAACAGAAGAGGCTGTGGAGTGCAGGAACTACACTGCAAGTTGGTAGATATGCAGGTATTCCTGGGTCCTGCAGACTATCACCTAAAAACAATAAACAAAATGATTTTCTAAACTGTGTAGCAATGTAATGTACGTATAGTGTCAAATACATTTTTGTAGTCTTCATTAATTCACATGGAAGTGTTCCTAAAGTCATATGCTGTAATGATATTTCCATTATGAAAACATGATTTTGGACATTTCAAGTTTTTCACTTCGGCAGATAAAATGAATTGAGCAAAATCAACTCAAAATATTCCCACACGCCAGAATGTCCTCTCTTCCTCGCTGGCTCCATATCTGTCAGTGGAATGATCACCTCGTCGCTATCTGTCACCATCAACACACTCCACGAATCCCGTGGATGATTCACTTCCTTATATCTGTTTGAATCAGGTACCGAAGCAGTTACGTGCGTAATGAAGCTTCGGACGTCACTGGTCACGTGACTTTTGCCAAACGAAGCAAGCCTCGACACAGTGCTTCTGAACCAGTGTGTTGTTTTTTTCGACACACGCTCCGGAGCGTCAGCTTCAAGCGGGCCATCACTAGCAAATACATAGAAACAGAATAATGTGTACAATGTGCAAAAAAAAAGGTAAACCCATATGGGACAAATAGAGAGCATTGCAACTGCTCCTCCACTTTGTCACAGAGCCACACTATACAAGGCCGCACCTAAAAATGTCATACTATATATCTAACCATGTCTCTAAAACAAACCTACAATTGCAACACAACTGACATTAATGACATTTGCATGCACAGTGATCTGTGTGGATTGTCTTTCAAATACTGTCCCACAGGTTTATTTGTTTACCTTGTACCTTTACAAGCCAACTCCAACCTTTCTCCTCAAAAAGTGACTGATTTGATTATTTCACTCTAATCTCTAGACACTACCTTAATTGTAACCTTATCCTGCATTCAGAGCTCCACCTCCATCTTGCCTAATTTAATGTTCAATCAGACAATAACTGATGTGTGCCACGCTGTCTGCATTCTTTACCTTTGTTTTATTTATTGGTAACTCATTAGCAAGCTGTCTGGATCAGTGGGTATTCATACTAATAAAGTGAAGTGGATAATGGAAGCGTGTGAAATACTAGTTCAGTAATACGTCTTAATATAAATATTTGATCCCCTAGGTTTGGCCCTCTTGTTCAGATGATAAGTGGGACTGCTTCTATAACTACAAGTCCACAATTACTCTGTGGCTCATTCATATGAGAGTAGAGCATCAAGCAGTTAAAAACTAATGGATCACTGGAAATTAGAACCTTCAAGGTCACATGCATCCCATAGCGTTTGAACATTTAGGCAGGAAATGGAGGCCGTCCCCTAAGAATTACTGCTAGGATAAAGCTCTAGTACTGACTAAAGTTTCCTGATATTTGGAAACATTCATCTCCTCAACATAACAGTGAACAAGTGGCTAAATGGCTTCAATAACCACATTCAGCCACTTTCAGACCATCTTGGTACCAAATTGAAACCTTACAAATGACCTCAGCACTCAAGAGTATCCCACTGGGAAAGGTGAAAAGAGTCTAATTTCTCTGGTTGTTTTGTAACTTGTGGATATTTGTGTTTCAACCACAAACAGTGTAAAAAAAAAAAAAAAAAAAAAAAAAAAGATGATTTTCAAAAAAGTTATTACTTGTGTAATTACTGTAATATTTTCTCTATACTCTTGAAGGCCTTGTGGTACAAGACGTTGTCTTGATACAATTATGACTGTATAAAATCAGCCACCGGATGGGTATGTTCATAGCATTGTGGTTGATATATCCCATCGTAAATGGTCACGTGTTTAATAAATCAATTGTTTAATGCACAGTACTTTTTTTGTAGCTGACAAAAGCAGTGGACTAGGAAAGCTAACTTCTTCCACTAAACGCCTTACTCAGCATTGTTGGAGTAAAATGCAGTCATTAGGAGAGATTGTCTGTTTGTTATTTGCAAGTAATCAGATTTGTCTGTTAAGATTTTCCAACCTACTTGTTATGGTTGCTTTAAAAAAAAAAAAAAAAAAAAAAAAAAAAAGACCTCCTTGTCCTCCTAGTCTAAGAAATGAAGTTGATTTGGAAATGCCTTAAACTTGGAATTTGTAATATTACTTTCTACCACAGCTGATATCACATTGCATTTTTTTTGTAATGCAATGCTATAAAACATTACTAAATTCAATAATCACTTTACAGATAGTGTGTTTTTTGTAATCTATCATTACTTGCATTTCAAAAGTGTGGCAGTTATCTGCATGATGGTTGGATACATGAAAAAAAATCTAACTTGTATTTTTTTACCATGCACACTTATGAATATTATTTTCATTTTCATTCTACCTTAAAGTCTAATCAATGAAGCACTCTTTGCCCTGGTTTCCAACTATGGAACAGTAAAATAAAGATACTGTGTGTCCTCATTTGGATAGAGATTTATGTTGGTGTGCAAGACTACAGCCTAAGGTTTAGGTTTTAATTGGTAGTTATGTGACATTGCACCCCAGGCCAATGTTGTAGAGTAATGCAAAAGTAATATAACAAGTAGTGTAACAAATTACTTTCTCCTGGGAATAAACAAGTAACATAATGCGTTACTTTTTGCAAAATTGATGCAAAAAAAAAAAAAAGCCCGATTTTACAGAAGTCTATTAGAAATTGACTTCTCACTTGATTTATGACCTCAGTAAACAGATTCCTGTTAAGGTTATGGCTTATGGCATACTTTATGGCTATCCTACCAGAATCATACTCTCTGTTTCCCCCTCTGTGATAATGTCTGTTTTCAAAAATGCCAAATACGAGGTCTGAAAATGAGAGACCACAAAATATAATTTCATATGGCTACATTTTCATACATGCATGTATCAAATTCATGGAGTAGGGAACTTGACTTTCCGATGATTCACTTCCTTGAGTCAGCTAAACAAATACATTTGCCTGACATCTGTGCCTCCTGGATACATTTACACGCTTTCCCAATTTCCAGTAGCTATCGAAAAGTGCAAATAGCTTCTTTCCTTCAATTCAAAGGACCAGCTGTGCAGATAATACATATGATAGTGTAGTATTTTGTGTAATGTTGTGCAGATGTTTATCCTTTATTTGAACACGAAGGGCTAGGATTCAGAAGCTATGGAATAGAAGAAGAGAGAAAATGAAGTGGTTAAAATTAAAGCTATTGAGAGTGGGGTCTGGATTATTCAAAGCCAACACGACCTTGTTTTGGAAAAGACATGCAGTCACTAAATTTTTCAAGTGTAACTTTCCATCCTTGGAGTGGCATGGAATTAGTTTACGCCACTCAAATGGGTTTGTTGCAGGCACCTCAGGAAAAAAATACTCACACACATTTGCACGTATATACATATATCAGTACAGGAGTGTGGATAACAAACCAAATGAACAAGCATATAAACAAAAATAAATTTGAGAAAAAAAAACTGTAAAAATGCAACTTACTGTTCATCTTTAACCAATTGAATCTGTGGTTGTTTTTTTTTTTTGTTTTTTTTTTTATATTAAATGAAATCAACACACACACACACACACACAAACTAAAACAGTAAAAAGTTGGGACACAACTTCACTCCAATAACAGCGGAGAAATTGCCCAACTTGCATATTTCACACCTTCTTGGCTTTGAGTGATGGCTACACCTGTGCAACACACCATGCAGCAAAACTACAATCTACAGCAGATGATACAGTGAAAATGTACAATTCCACCTGCTCAGCTCTCACAGCTTTGATTTATTCGTCCCAGCTGTTCCTAGAGCTGTCCTCCTACATGGATGATCACAGTAATTGTGAAATAGAATGGACTGTAATTGCCTCCTGGGGGATAAACCACCAGTAAGTGTTGAACTGAAATGGTTTTTATTCCAGATAAGAAAAGCCCAAACAAATGTCTCTGAAGAGTGGAGAAACCAACACATATACCTAACCACAAAAGCACTCACGCATGACCATTAAAACAAAATCAGATAGAACTAGGTGGTTCTCAGCATTAATCCACTGGTCAAGTGGAAATAAATGTAGTCAAACTTTTCCTTTCACCCTACCATTTACTTCCACTTATCCAATACAGGAATACAGGGGGCTGAAGCCTTTCCCAGTTGTCACAAAGTAGGGGGCAGTATATACCCTGGACAGCTTGTCAATCTAATATTAGTGCAACCAATCATGCTAACGGACAATTCAGAAGCACTAATTAAAAAACATGTCTATGAACTGTGGGGGAGGCTGGGGTACCCAGGACCTTCTTGCAATGAAGCAACAGTGCCCCTCCTGTACTGATGTTTATTTATCCCAAATTTTGAGTCACTTGAATTGAACACGATGCTTTACATTGCAGTAAAAATGACTAAAACATTATTTAATACCTGAATTTTAGCCAAAATAGCTGAAATGTTGGTAAAAAGTTTTTTTTTAATTAATATAATTTTGTTGAAATTGGGCTCTTACGATTTGGAATTGCATCAACTATGAAATCCGAATACACTTTTTTTTCCTATTTGACCTTTTGACCTCTCCTGTGACCTTAAATTTGACCTTACAATTTGCAGCAAATCTGTGGCTACATCCACACGTACATGGGTATTTTTCCATTTCTGTTTTGAAAAGAAAAAAAAAAAATCCCAGCCACACGTGCAGTTTTTCGTCCACATGTAAACGCAACAAACAAAGTCAAATGCTGTTAAGAGAATGCCAAAGCAACAGGTGGCAATATGATCCTAACCGTCTAGAAATGTTGGCCAATCAGAAGTCTAGAAGCCTGGGAGGAAAAGCATAAACAAATTCATCTCACGTAAATAATAACGTGGCGCACAGCGTGACGTCAAAAAAAGGCGCACACCTTTGACGTGTGACTGAATCTCTATTTTCCTCGTCCACATGTAAACGCAAAAACTGAGTTTTCGAAAATCTCCAGCCTGGCAGGAGTTTTTAAACATTTTGTTTTCAGTGAGGCCCAAAAGCATAGAAAAAGCCGCATTTCAAAAATCCCCCACGTAGGTGTGGACGCAGCATGTGCAAAGTAAAGGTAGACTGAAATATCCCACAAATAATATATTTGTTTATTTTCTTCACAATGTGATGCTGAAAAGGCATAAAGAACTTGCACAGGTGAAATATAATCCTTATATTTCTTGCATTGGTGTCCTACATTGTTAAATAATAAAAAAGTTTGGTTCTGGAGACATCCAAAAAGATGTAATAATACTGTGAGTAAATAATGAAGTCACACCTAGACAGAACATTTTGACTTGGCCCACCAGGCTGGGGCTCTAAATAAATTCAGTACAGGGCTGTGAACAGAGTCCTGCCACACTTAATAATAATAGTAGTAATATGTTTTACATTCAGTCCTTCTTTATCATTTTTATTTGTTTTATTATATTTTTATTCTTATTTAATGAAACAAGATGAAAAATTACTATATATATATGGACAGACAGTTTATGATGAATAAAATGCATCTAAAAAAGTGGACATGGGTCCATAAAGTAAATACATTTAAAAATAAATAAATAAAAAATAAAAGTACATAAAAACTATACAGTCTTTTAAAAGATAGCCAGTTCTTTTTCATCACATAAAAGTCAATAAGAAGCAGCACATTTTATCTCAGAAGCCGAAATTTTTCTGAAAAACTGTTGACCGGTGTAGTGACGCTAGACTGAAATCACACTCAATACTTGCACTCTTGAAGAAAAAAAACAAAAAAAACAAGGAGTACTTTAGAGAACAAACAGGCACAGAAGTGGATCCCTGCTGCGTTCAGAATTGACTTTGTGCTTGCAAAGTCAAGCACAATCAATGAAAACACAAAGTTGTTGATTTTCTCAGTCGTCAAAGCCATCTTGGCTTTGGTTTCAACATTTTCACAATTAAGTTATTTTGTTGCTTGAAGACAAACGCTCTTCTGCTTTGAAATCATGATTTAGTTAAACATGTCCACGGAGAATATCACACACCATCAAAAGGCAGAAAGATCTTTTTTTTCTACTGAAGGGTGTTTTTATTTATTTATTTTTACAATGTCCAAAATTGATGTCCAAAGCCCAAACCTCCTATAATACATTTTTAATAAACTGTTTATTTGAAGGAGTATAACTAAATATTTATCAGAATGTCATGATTTCAAACAGTTATTTGAGTTACTAAAATATGACTTTTATTGAAAGTGACATTTATTTCTTCAGAATTATTTATTGCTGGTTCACCCATGTGCAAAGACATAAGGATGTCAATCAACCACACCCCAAAATAGTTGCTGAAAGCATGCCTAATCATTAAGTTACAGTGAAACCACCTTTGTGGTGAGATGACCTAAAACTGTACATATGCATAAGACATGTATTACTACACTTAAATCTAATCCTGTCTAATCAGTGCTCTTCTCAGAGAAGTGAAACAGGTGGAACAGTGAGATCATCCAGCAACAGATACTAAATGTAACTGCGCACAGATGTGACTTGCTCTAAAAGGCTGGCAGGTTTCTCACATCGCCACCCTGCTGCTTTCATTAGCAATGAATATGGGCAGCAGTAAAGAGTCTACTGAGAGAACAAATTTTACACTCAGAATCCCACAGTACCAGTGATGATGACAGGCTACAATATCTGCACAACATCAAAATGTATATATAGGTACATCATTTGTTGGATAGACACAGCAGACTGAGTGATTCTGGACACAGCCCTACTAAAAATCAGCTTGTTAGCAATGTAATTGTTAGCATATTGGCATGCTGATGTTAGCGTTTATCTGAAACACTGCTGTGCCTAAATACTCTCTCTCAGAGCTCATAACACAGCTGTGGACTCTCATTCTTGTTGATGTATTTCAGATTTATAGCTTAAATCTACTGAACCCCTAAAAATGAAGAAGTTCTTTTTATGTAGGTCCAAACTTTGTTGGAAACAGACCAAATTTTTGTCATTTTCTCTCTGTACACCACCTCTGTGGATTTGAAATCAAATAATAAATGTTAACTCTAGTAATTAAAGTTATTTTATGCATATTACCCCATTTTCAGAGGCCTAATGACTAATGAGTAATTTCATGGCCAGTTGAAGCATTTTTCCATGTTGTTTCACAACAAATGAAGCAGATATAACATCTGAAGAAAACCTTTGAAGTTACCAAATGAATAATCTTTTATTCTTTAGCAGAAGGAAAGCACTGATAGCTCAGCCACTTCCAAATCCCCGAAAGACCACAGTAGACATATAGAGGGTGGGATGACAGAATTATTTCTATGGCAAAAACAGCTTTGCAACATCTACACTGACCTGGTTACAACACTCTCAAGCAGGCAGATGTATTATTGTTAAAGTCAGCAATGAAGAGATTCGTGAGTTCGTGAAAGCACCAGATTGCAGACAAATAGCCTGCAAAGAGCCAGCACAGATCTCATAGAAAGAAACCTTTAGGCAGTATTAAAATGTATTACATTGAATACATTGAGTATTACATTACATTTCAATTTCAGAATATTTTTTGTTTCCTTATCTGACAACAAAAAG
The DNA here is from genome assembly GCF_965226115.1 of Aulonocara stuartgranti. Classification (NCBI taxonomy): domain Eukaryota; kingdom Metazoa; phylum Chordata; class Actinopteri; order Cichliformes; family Cichlidae; genus Aulonocara; species Aulonocara stuartgranti. Next base: position 7,142,440 of record NC_138955.1, on the reverse strand, counting down.
TTGCAGATTCTGGAGGCGTGCTTTGCAGAACTATATTGACTTTGGGCTTTGGTAACATTAGCTCTCTACAGATGCAACTGAATTACAGTACTAATCAGGGAAGTAAATAAATATACCACTCTGACCACTCTTCTCTATAGGGCTGTAGGCACCAAGAAAAAACTTTGAATTTAGCATATTCCTTAGTAAACTGTAGCAGATTGAGGTAGTCATACCATAAATCTTAAGGGTTTTTAAAAGGTTTCTTCACCAGCACGGTAGTGTTAAACCCCTTTGGTTCCTACTGGTCAGATTTACACCTCTGCTTTCATTGATTTTCCCTGTCTCAGCAGCCCAGCAGCATTTTTTAATAAATCTTATAACTCAATAGAACAAGTGTAGCCCAAGTGATCCTCACTTGACGCCTCGATCAATCTGTCAGGTCAGTGGAAATTCAGCAGGACTGAAGAAAGTTTAATATACTTCTTAGATATTATAAATGATCAGCGTTCCTGGTTTTGTCTCTGACCTCGACTTTATACCTTTCTTTTCCCCCATTATTGCTACTCACAATGCATTAAAAGTAGGACAGCTAAAGAAAAAGGCCACATTTATTTGAAACACAATATCTGTAATAATGCATGTTCACATCTGGGGGTAATTACTCAGTGTCTGCTACTCGCACATTTGTAATTAGCAGTAGTGTGAAAACTTATAATGTGAGATTAAACTAAATCCATCAGCTTACAAAACATTAAATTGCACCAAAACAAAGACTGATTTCTTATTCCAACTAGATCACACCAAGGAGCAGACAGATAAGGATTTATAGCAACAAGAAAGAGTGAAAGACAGACAATTATTCAGAGACGCTGAGATGAATTGGCTGATTATACATCAAATATCAAGGGGAGTCTTAAAGTCGAGGTATGTTTAGTGCCTATCTAGGTCTGTTATACCTTCATCCATTACTCACAAGGTTCACACAGGTACAAAACAAGGAGAAATCCTAAAGCTAAAAATGGCATCAGTCAGCAGCACCTAAAAAACACCAGAAATAAGGGAAAATGGAGCTGAAAAGTTAAAAGATGACTCAGGATTTCACTTCTATATCCTCCAAAACAAGTCTTAACGAACTGAAGAGATCAAATCAGAGGCTGGCAGTCTAGAAAATCTATTTTTTTCTGCTCTATTATTTAGATGATTAATGTGCTGACTACCTCTTTAGGCTCTATTCGTGATACACATAATTGTTATTGATGCAAGCATTCAGACTTTTCAAATCATCACATTATTCCTCAAAGTCTAAAACTGCCTGAGATGCTGTGTTCCTGCCTTTACACAAAGAATTGTGAGCTGGATCATTAACTTCATTTTACAAACAAAGCAGGCAAGTCTTTCAAAAGTGTTTTGCTTTTTAGATTTATTTTCTTAAATAAATTAATCAATATCCATGTATCTGTGTAAAAAAATTAGCCACTGCTACCTTTGTTTTTGGAGGTACAAGTAAGCCAATTCTGCAGATGTGGTATACTAATTACTGACACACCCACTATGAATGCGGGCAGATACTTGCTAATTAGTAACATACAAATAAAATACTCACTCATTAAAATTCGTTAGCTTTGTTATGTTTGTATGAGCTGTGTAAGCTGAAAAATATCTGGAACATTATTATATTTCTTTGTATAATTCAGATGATGAATCATGTGGAGCTGTTGCATCTGCATTTGGCAGGAACTTGTCTTTGTTCCACCTCAAGCAAGGTTGTCACAATATATGGACACAATAAATGCTGATTAACTTGCTACCCTTTTCTACAAAACCATATGAGGCAAATGAAGGCAGTAAGATCATAAAAGTGAACTGATAACTCAAATCTCAAAGCAAATCTACTTTCATGACTTTTTACAGGGTTTTTATTTGTGCCTTAACTCATTTCAGTCATATTTTCAGTCTTCTAAAAAAAAAAAAAGATGCAAACCATAAGCCCATCTCAGAGACACTCTTTAGCAAATAACGAGTAGAGACCTGTACCCTCAAAAACAAACAAACATCTGGGCTCATTTACAGGATTAAATAATCTTTATCATGGTCAAATCTAGAAGAGTTAAACTGAATTTGCATTTGAGATTTTAAGGACAGAGTTTATTCTATTTCCCAATCTCAGTAAAATCTATAAAGTTCAGTACATAGAGTGATCTGGTTTTCATTCTCAAACTTTACTGGTAAGTATCAGGGCAAACAGGTTGAATGTGTATATAAGGAACACTTGTGAGAGATTAGAAAAGACCATGCACTTGCTGTATATGTTGCTGCTGTCAGCCACAGCTACATCTCCATCCATGTCTGCTCATTCACTACAGAGAAACCAAGCGCAGAGACGAAAGTGCTGAATTGAGTGTCCGCTCATGTAAGACTAAGGCTTGAGGTGATGTGCTGCAGGGCAGGCTCTTCTTTGCTCTTACTCTTAATATACAGGCCAAGCAGAAAGACTCACATCTACTTCATTATCTGAAGTACAAAGCAGTTGGCAATAAGATGAAGAATCATCTTTTCAGCTATTGAAATGACGAGTAGCGCTCCTTTAAGCGATCTCAGGGTCAGTGATTCAAGGAACCACATTCTCCTCCACATGCCTACGTACCTTAAGACTACTGCATTTGTAAATTATATCAAGGTAGATATCATTGTAATTATCAATAATGATGTGCAAATTGCAGTATTCAAATATTCGCATTTCATATTATGCACACTTCTGTCTCCCGTCTGTGTTACATACACACACATGCATTGTACTGTAAAGGCAAGTCTTCCCAAAGAGAGGTTTGCTGTTTAAGGAGACTAATCTAATGTCTAATGTTACACAAACAATGAGGTGAACTTATCCAACAGTGGTTGCAATGAGAATATTGTCATCTGCTCTGTAGGCTAATTTGAGAATCTCACTTCCTCTGCTTGAGCTTGTAAAAGACTCTCATTACGACTAAATTTCATTTGCGACAGTAATAACGGTAATATTGTTGCGGCAACAATATTAACAGAATTACAGCAAGCGTTTGTGAGGATTCATGAATAATTCATCTTCAATTTCACCTCATGTCACTTTTCTCACTTTAAAATCCTAAAAAGCTGAGAATCTGTGCACACCTGCACACTCAACGCCTCCAGGTCATGGTTCAATGAGGTCTGGATGCCAGAGTTCTTCCTGACATCCTTTTCCCCCTCAGTCACTGACTGCTCTGACCTTGTCATTGCTGGTCTCATATCTTCTTCCTCCTGAATCCCAGAGGCTTCAGTGACATGGGAATGGGAGTCACTCATCTTATATAGGCGGAAAAGTTATCTCCTCAAGGATTCTACTGACTCACACTCTACACTATCATCTCACTGTATTTACAAATCTTTATGTACATATACAGTGATTAATTTATTAGATCACCACCCAATGAAAGATTTGAGCCACAGCTGCACTAAATTAGCAGTGCTGCTAATTACCAAAATCATTTTTTTAAATGTTTCTGTTGAGGCTAATCCACCAGTGTATGCAAGCTGCTCCATAATCATTGACTTTACTGCTTTTTTGTAAATCGGTAAACCTCATTATTATTTTCAATTAAGCTGGCAAATTACAGATATTAGAAAAAAATGTTTTGGTGGTTAAATATTATGCCAGCCTCAACTTGTGGTCTATTTTTTAAGAGATTTCTTAAATATATTTGTGTTTAGTTCTATAGCACATTTAAAACAACACTATAAGAGTAACTAAATATACAACACATTTACACAAAAAAATCATAAAATTAAACAAAGTAAATAAGATTGTGCATAATAAAAGCCAGGGTACCCTGCTCAGCTAGAATTGAAAGCAAGTGAGAATAAGTAGGTTTTTAATAGTGCTTTACAATGGATGAAAGACTGAGTATTGCTCCAGAGGAGCTGCTACTGAAAAGGCTTTCTCTTCATTGCTTTTGAGCCTAGCAATGTACAAAAGCAGTTGGCTTGCAGACGTCAGTGCTCCGTAAGAGTGTAAGGTTGCTAACGTTCAATTAAATAAGGTTGGGCCAAAACCACTGAGACTCTTAAAAACAAGTAATAAAATTTTAAACTGGACCCTGAAATGAGCTGGAATGTAGGTGTAATGTGATCACGCAGTTCCTTTCCTGTCAAAAGGTGAGCTGCTGCATTTTCTACAGCCTGCAGGTGACAAAGTAACGACTGATCAGAGGCAACATATGAAGAATTACTATAGTCTAAGGAAGAGGTAATAAAAGTGTGACTTACTCTCTGGAAGTCATGTGGCGGGAGGTACTCCTTCACCTTACTGAGGATACTTTGTTGAAATAAGCTCGTCTTCTTTCATAATCTGCTTTTCACATTTTAATGCACAGTCAGAAATCACACGGGGTGACTGTAAGAAGCTAAAAGACAAATGGCACTGTTGTACACATTTGGCTTCCCCAAACAAAATTATTTCTGTTTTGGTGAGTTCATCTCTAACCATGTTTGTACCTCTCTAGGACCGATCACCAGTGCCTGAATAGAAGCATGGCTATTGGTTTGTATGTTTGTCTATACTTTATTCGTCAGTAGTCACATTTGAATTCTGCAGCCTCATATGCTATTCGTGCAATTTGTGTGTTATGTGTATCACTGTATATCCCTGAAGAGAAATGGATGCATTTTGAAACATCTCTGGATAATTTGTATGCACTGTGCATCTCTCTACTTAATGACCTGTCTTATTAATTTCTGTAATTCACAGCTAAGATGATCTATTTTCATCCCACACCATGATATATTTATTTAAAATTTTAAATTATAAATATTTATAACAACAGCAACTTGATTTGTTTATTCTTACTGTAAGGTAAAGCTACTGGGATATGTGACTGAAAGGCAGTAGGATTTTTTTTTAAGGCAGATTAAGAGAATTTCTCTCTTTGTTTGTGAATATGCAGTATAATATAAATCAACATCCGCATGGCTGCTGGTATAAATACTGCTTGTGTATGTGTATGACATAATAATGTGATTTAAACATGGGTTATCAGAGCAAACATCCCCTACCTACAGTAATCCACTTATGTGCACACGTGTTGCGTCAGAGCAGCCCTCAGGTCTGCAGAGCATTAAGAACCAACACTTCCTGTCAAATGTAAACTGCAAATGTAAAGTCATCTCTGTGCTATGTGTTTTTCACATTTTTTCATATATTCTTTTCATATATGTATGAATTTAAGATAAAATGACAAAACCGATGAGGTGGATAATGTAAGAGGTACGAATGGTTGTCAAAAAGCACTAGAAAAGTGATCCATCTGTTACACAGTAAATAGTATTTTGATTTCCTCAAGATTAACTGCAAACACAATACGCAAGTCAAGAGCAATAAACATTTGTTTTTTGATCAAATTGATTTGACTTTTGTTAGCACTGCTGCCACACAGGAAGCAGATCGTAGGTTCAAAGACAGGCTAGAGCCTTCCTATGTAGAGTTTGTGTGTTTTTCTTCTGCCTGTAAGAGTTCTCTCCGGGTACTCCAGCTTCTCTGCCTTTTGCCCTGTTACAGCTGGGATAGACTACAGCCTCCCTCATTGACCCTGTAGCGGGTGGAGGGAAATGATGCTGTAAAAGAAGAAGATGGATGGATGGTTTAGTTTCCTTTTTCCTGCTGGGAAGGCATTTTTGTATTGTATTGCTAGCATAATGGATGCTTTCCAGCAAAATATCCCTAACCTCTGAATCAGGGTTGACAGCAGACCATGAAGTGGATGGGGAACCAACTTTAACAGGGGCCACTTGCCTCAAGTCACTTTGCTATTTTACAATTATTCATTTACTTGTCAATTCTTTTCCAGTAATTACAACCATACACATATTGCACACTGATAGAAAATTGTAGTTACAAAACTCCAAAAATACCTGTCTTCAAGGCAAAGCAGGAAAGAAGCACACTAGGATAGCTGACTGTGAGCGCTCAACACATTTCCATTTGTTTTGCAATTTTCAACAAGGGTCGTGCTTTAAAACTAGTGACATGGGTGTTTACGTTTTTCATTACCAATATTGTATGAATTAGTGTAACTTATAGTCAAAGTGTATCCATAGAATTCAGCCTCGGGGGATGCAATTACAGGATACAGAGGCCCATCCATAATGCAAGCGCTGCTCTGAACACAACTAAACTGGTTATGCTGCTCGTATTAACAGGGATGTGCTTTTGTGGTGTTATTATAAATGCTTTGGTGATCAGGGGCTCTTTGGTGAGGTTAAGGCCTCAATGCTTCTTTAGGTGTAAAAAGGATTTAAACATGCCTCTTTTTAACATTAACCCTAAAGAAAAAAGCAAAGCATCACACACCAGTGTGTGAATGTGTGTGTGAATGGGTGGATGACAGGTTGTGTAAAGCGCTTTGGGGTCCTTAGGGACTAGAAAAGCGCTATACAAATACAGGCCATTTACCATTTAATAATATCCAGTCCATTTAAATGTATCCATGGGTGGCTACTAAAGCCAAAAGACATTTTATGCTTTTCTCTGCAATGACAGTCTCAGTATTATGCTTTTTTTTTTTCAAAAAACAAAACAAAAAAACATAAACCTGCCAGCTGATATTGATATTTTTATATATTTAATCAAAATAGATTGTGTGGGTGTAAAAAGAGTGGCCACAGGGGTTCTGTGAACAAACACAAGAATAAACACAGAAGGCTCCACAAAGTGCTGCAGGACTTGCTGTAAAGTCTCCAAAATTAGATTTCCCTGTTTATGTCAGTGTGGCCTCATGGCGCATAATGATCTGCAAAGTGAATGAGTTTTGGTTGACCTTTGTACTTCAGATCCACTTAAGTAAAGTGAAAATGTATTTTTTATTATCATTATTTTGTCCTTGGGGCTTGGTGTTGGTAGAGCAAAAAGTGGTCAGTCATATTTATTTGACGCTTGAGCCTTTTTAGTTTGCTGTATGTTGTAGTAAACAACAAAAAGCAAGCATTATTTCATTATCCATGCAAAATTGAAAAAACACAAAGCCTGTTTTAAGCTACGAGGACGATGTTTCTTCAGTGTGTATGTTGTCGGCAGTGAGAATACTTATGCCTACACTCGTATAGTACAGTGTATAACCTATAGACTGTTGTAGGTTGACATCAGCATTTATGAATGGTTATTTTCCCTGTGGGTGGATGTCATACATTTGTCATGTGTGTGCCATGTTGGCCTAGTTACATTACAGTGGTGCCTCTCTGTTTGTTCTTATTAAAATTCTCGCAGTATGAGTTTATTTAAATGTTTGCATGTACAATGCATCATGAAAACACATTAGTTTCTGAATAATTTGACAGAACAAATCTGGACAAGCCTACATTAATTATTGCACGGCAAAAGAAGGAAAAAAATGAGCATGAAAGATATACACGAAAGCCCACGTATGCACACGAAAGCCTTGCATTTATGTCTCTGGACCTTCTATCCATCAGTCATCATTATAAATAAATAATTTCTGACTTTCGCACTCTGAGATGTATACAAATGACAGGGAGCAATAGTGAGTGGGTGGTGAGACACAGAATGTGTACAGGCTGCAAGTGAGCGGGACTCAGGTGTGAAATCAGTAACTGCAGCAACAAACAATATCATCGCTTCTTAATGACAAGTATGAGCGACAGTAAAGTATAAGACTGCACAGCTTTGACCCTTCAGGGCCTATGCTATGCTTAAAGCATAGCCGTAAGCCTAACCTGATATGGCGTATGCACTACATGTTCCAGTATGAATATCCTCACTATCCATTTACTTATTTTGGCTAGAGTAAAACGCCCCGGGTAAAATATTGTGATACTTCTTAGTTTGGTGTAAGCTTAGGTCTGAAACTGTTGATTCCAAAACAGAGTTATGAAGTTCAAATGCATCAAAACACCTGCTAAGAGAAGGTTCAAGCACTTGCCAACAACTGATTCACAACTCCTTGAAGGCGTCATAAAAAATTCAATGTTAAAAGGGAAAAAAAAATGCAAACTTAGTGTACTTCTCCACAAATCAAGCATACCAGCAGAGATGCCAAATGACTTCCATATGTAATACAGCTTACATACTGTAAGTGCCTGATTCATTACCTGGGCATTAAAGTTGTATGTGCCCAGAAAGGGAAGGTCGCAGCCAGATTTACTTTATATAAAACATCACAAGGACAGTGGAGGCCCTGCTAGTACTAAAATACAACCAGGGTTGTAATGGGAGAGGTATCATATGTTTTCATATGAAATACAGTCAGCAGCCTGTTCTTGAGTTGTGGCTAGAGCTACAACAGAGACTGTCAGCTGTTGCCTTAGAAGCCAATCTAAAGGAAGACTTTTCTCCTAAGGCAGCAGTATTCGTGAGCAGTGAAGTAATATTGTGTGGTATACAACCTAAACTCCTTTGCAGATTGAAGAGGAGTTGAATGAGAGGGAAATGGAGGGAGGGGAAGGCCTCTTTGTACACTTTGTCACTCGCCTTAGGGCTGCTTTCTTTGAACAAACCCAAGGTCACACTCAAAGAGTAAGGCCCAGTGAAAGAGATCAAATCAAGAAGCAGGATTTTGTTGTTGGTATTATTATGGAGGCATTGTTTGAAGCCAGTAAGGTTTTAAAGTTTGGAAAGAGTAACAGCTGACATAAGTTGTGGAAAAGCTGCGAGCGGGTAATTAACTTAAACTGTGGAGATGTAAACAATTTAACTGGCTTCTCCTGGAAAACTACAGACGCCATGTTGGAGACTCACGACCCACTTATACTGCCTTTAGCATACTAATGATTCCAAAAATGCATAATGATACCGATATATTACAGCAGCCGTGGCGATGTTTAACTACAATCATATTTCATCACTGCTTCCTCACTAATAGTGTGTAATCAGCTTCTGCCATTCACCATTCACCAAAGCAGAACAACCACTCACTGTTTAACTCTCCACAATTGCCAATCGTGTTTCCTTTTCATAAAAAAAAAAAAAAAAAACTGCTCATGAGCTGAATGCAGATGTGCATTTTATGTGCGTTTTAACGTCTGGAGCATCAGCTTGAAGCTCATTTTCAAACAGCAGGCCGAGGCACTACTCTTCAAAGTTTTACCCTAAATTGTATCTTAATTTTATTTAAAACACATCAATACAGGCTGATGAAGCTACTTTGCAATTATCTAGGGGGAATAGATTATTCATGCCAAAATGTATAATTGATGCTTGCAGAATATCTAAAGCAGCACACTATAAGAAACATTTGGCATAGGTCTATCAGGGAAAGATGTTATTACTTCATACTTGGCTGTCACAGTCCATCAAGTCTCCCTTTCATTCACCCCAGGACTTTTTTCAATATGCAGCCACTCATTTTAGGTACGAAACAGCTGGGAGACATTTGCTATTACAGTGCAAACATGTTGTAAAATAAGATGGCAAGGTGAAATTGAGAAATTATGTGTTGTAATATGACAGTTATTGACAGTTCATTTAGCCCCGGCTCCCTTGGTTACTGTTGCTACATCCATCAATTATCTGGTCTCACTTGGCTAAATTTTGTTTGATAACATTGATAGACTTATAAATCAAAATCTGAGGAATTTTCAAGATAGTAAGCCTTCCGTAAGCTGTTGCCAAATACATGTTTGTCCCTCTGGTGACAAGAATTTGGAAGATCCCATTAAAAATCTCTAGTTTGACTTTCCATTTACTGAAATAGATCTTTTACGAGAGAATTTCAACCACTGGATGCATTTTACTGCTGACTCGTATGCTTTTGGCTATAGCTAAGTCAAATTTATAACTTAAAAACATATAGCATTACTTGAAATAGAAAGACCCACACCCCTGTTTTTGGGGGTGTGTCTTCTGATTGATTTCAGGCTTCTAAAGTTAACTTCTGCAGGGTCAAACATGTTGATTTCATCTGAAAAGTCCACATGAACAAAGCCAACTTTCTGGGACTATGGGATACGATACGACCCTAATCCTCAGCAACTCAAGATCAATTTAAGATCAGTTTAACATGATCATTCCCCTCTTACACCCCCTTCTCACTCCCGACGCGTAATATACCGACGATTTGTCATGTCACGAGGTGTTCCATGGGAACGCAAAAGGTGACCGTCTGCGTTCCTATGCTACACACCGGATTGTGCATGAAATCGAATAGAATGACGCTCCTGCAGTAACACACGTTCCAGTCGTGTATTCCAGCCCAAACCCTAACGTTAACCACCACCTTAATCGCGTTAGATAGTGTTTTCCAAAGCGATTTAAATAAAATAAATGTACAGGTGTAGATTCATTCCAAACGGTTCTCGTGTTTCCTAATTTTTCCGAACTCGTAATATAGGGACGTGTTGGGTGGCCAAAGGCGTAACATACCTATGATTTGTCACCTAGTGTAAAATGTTACGCTTTGGGAGTGAGAACGTGTTGCCTCCTAATGTATTACAATATTAAATCCACTAGCTAAATAATTTTTGATCCCACCTGTGACACCAAAACAAAACTTGTATGTCAGATTATTATTATCATTTGAGTGTCACACAATACAAAAAGCTTTGAGCATATGGACTAACAGCAATGTGCTGGCAGGTATTGCTATTCCATCTCCATCTCTTCCCAACTTTTGCTCGGTGGTCAATAAATCACACCTGCTCCAGTGAAGATTGAGCACACAAAAGGGGATGAGGAACCATTGCTCTTTCTCCTGACCATATTTTACCTTAAGGCTTCTTTCCTAAAAGGGCAGATATTCATGATCAGGGAAAAACAAGGGGAACTGGACTCCAGTATGCAGTAAAAATGCTGGTTTGTTTTGAAATGTTGCTGTTCTGAAATGATTGAAATGTTAGTTACTGCATCTGCAGTAGATGGGCTGTGTTCAAGCATCCTTTCTCGTTAAATTTAGAGCTCAGCAGAATTTAAGGCACTATTCATCCATCCATTTTCATCCACTCCTTCCAATTTAGGCTCACAGGGGGATTGGAGCTAGCATCCTCTAATTAACCATGTGTAGCCACAGAGATTTCTGCAGGCACTGCTTGCTTAACAAATGCTACATACTCCTGGTTTAGATTTCCAAAGGCTAAAGTCACTAACAAAAATATATAGTTTCATAACATTAGCTTTCATCCAAGAAAGAAATACTACACCTGTTGATAACTTCACTGCAGTGAGCTCTTACTAATCAAGACAGACTTAGTGAATAGATATTTTTATTATTTTTTTATTTTTATTGGACAAATACATTACTACAGATGTACTGGTCGTACCACTGGGTGGAGGTGCTTTACTGTTGCCTAGTTTAAAGAATTCTACAAGAAGGCAGTTTCATGCTTCATTCCAAGAATAATGAGAGCCAAAAACAGAGATTTGCAATTTCCTGTTAGTCAGGAACTTGATGGTCCCATTTGCATGCTTTCTTTTAATATCATTTTGGCACTTTTATGGCTTTATTTGATATTTGATAAAGACGGTGGAGATAAAGAGAGAGAGCGAGCGAGCAGGGGAATGAACATACAACAAAGTGCCAGCCAGGTGGGAAATGAATTGGAAACTCGTGGCATTTTTGCTAGTGTGGTTTATGCCCAAATCAGAGAAAGAGGAAGGGTGGGAACCTGGAGCTGGCCATTTAACCACCTGCTGCAGCATTACTGACTTTTCAGCATTTTCTGTCTTCGATATGAGATAATTAATGTATCTATCTGATTCTAGGAAAGACTGCATAAAAAGCAGTTGACAACACCAACCCACAGTACTACTGTATGCTCGTCTCCCCCCGCTATTCTGTATTACATGCATCCATCAAGTGGGAGTAAACTACGAAGTGGCCCTGCATTGAAGAGCACGACCTCTCCTTCAACCCATCTGTTAATGGAGACGTGTCAAGCAGGGCAACATCTCTTAAGGGTTTGTATAAGAGTTTGTCATTAGCAACTTTTTAATGTTGTTTACTGCCTTTTCACTCTCTCTGTGTCCTTGAATTTATCAAATTTTTATACCCAGAGACATGAGAAAAGACTGCATGTACAGACAATAAAGGAAAATAAATCAGTGACCTGCCTTCAAATTGCATTTCTTGATAAGCTACCAGAATAGAAAACATACCTATCAAAGCACGATTACCTGCTTTTCATCTATTTAAAGCACTGATTGTTTTTCCCCCCCATGCAAACAGCTCCGTGTAATTTGCTTGAGCTGACTGTTTGCATTCAACCTGTGTGCCTCTAAATATGAAGACACATGAAAATCTGGGTCTGTTGCAAGTTTTCACTATCTCAGGACTACAGCTTTCATGTAAAAGCAATTGCTGAAAAAGCAGACAAAAGAAGACCAGAGGGGAAATAAATTCTTCAAGATGAAAAGGCTGCCGTGACATTATTACACTCTTCAAATTAGCCACGACTACAGAAAGCAGGAGATTTTTAATAGGGGCAGTCAGTTCGTGGAGAATTCACAGTGAGATAATATCATTATGTAACTCGACTTTTTTTATGAAGCTGGGTTTAAAAAAAAGGAAAAGAGAAAAAATGGCCTAGATTTACACTTTGTGTCTATTTCCAAAATTGTGTTTAGTGAAAAATAATCTAGTTTGCGAATAAGTCAACTTGAATTTCTATATCTGACTCAATATCCAGGGGTGGTGGTGCGCAAACATATCTTGCTATATCTCCAGCATGTCTTTCTAATTCTAAATTATCAGCTTGTGCTCATTTTTAAACACTTGCTTTTTATGTCATCTGGCAAATAAACTAAAGTGGTTTTGTGTCTATATACATAGGTCTGCTTGTTGCTGCTGTCAACAACGCTTTACTTCATCATCCTGTCACTCTCATCTGTACTCTTTAACACAAGAAGAGATGTACAAAGCCTGTCAGGTAGAATGACTTGGGGCTATAATTTCACGAGAAATCATGATGGCTTGCCATGAAGAGACAAATCAGCCTAAGAGAGAATGTGGAAACAAACCAGTACTCATCCTTAGCTATGAATTTGGCCAGGTAATGAAAATATTTTAAAGCGAAAGAAATAGACATGACAGGGGATTAAATATAACCCTATATGTCAGAGGTGGTTATAGTGCATGTATGAAGAGCTAAAAAAATGAGTAAAAGGCAAAGGCCACTGGGACACCCTCCACTGGATAGGCAGACCCTTAAGGGTTTTGCTGCCCTGTGTGGCAGATCTATCAGCTGAAGCACGTTTGAGACTGGCAGAATGCCCAGGATGTTTGCGAAGCTTGTCTTGGGCTGACCTCAACATCAGTTACTAACACAATGATTCATTTTCTTATGCCTTAACATCTGCCAGTTAAATAACCTCACAGTGACAGCCTCAACAAGATGCTAAGATATACACAATATAATTAACATCAAAGTAGCAGGATTGGGGAAAAAAAGAAATTCATAAGTATGTGGATGTCAAAAATTAATCTTGATATCCACAGGGATCTAAGGGAAGCTGTGTGAAACATTTCTCAGTTCAGTCTAATTGAATAGATAAAACGCAAACTGCCGAATCGCACTCAGCTTAGCATTCAAAAGCTTTGCTGTGATTGTCGCCTATTAATCCATGTTTCACAATGCTCGAGGATGCCACCACTTTAAAGCTAATGCTGTATACCCTTTTTCCATTTCAAACCAGCGAAGCATTGCTGCCAAATGCAAATCATTCACCAAACGCAAGAGTGCACACATTGTTCTGTCAAGAGCTATTTAGAAATGTTTCTCGGATAACATACAAAACCATTTTAACAAAAACAGGAGTGAGAAATGCTGAAAAACAATAGCCAGTAATGCTACCAGTTTCTGTGTAATGGTACACACCGTGCATGTTATTGGTTCTTCTGAATGACAAGCAAGCTACTCAGTTTCTATGGTCAATTTCCTCTTTTCAAATACTACAACAATAATGACCAGTGCATCTTCAAACCCACCAATTTTCTACATAGAGAAAATCAGAAACCTGCTCATCTGAGTTAAAGTTCTTTTAAAAAATTTCCAATCTTTAGGCCAGAACAGCTTTAGCAGCATCCGTCATCTTTTAGAGACAAAGTGGTGGTGAAGGTCCAGTGATTTGCAGGCAGCAGAGCTACACTGAGATGGATGGGCAAAAAATCATCCATTGTGAAGTCAGTCTTCAAAACTCCAGGGACATTTGCCTGACTTCATTCACAGTCACCATTACAGAGTGACTCAGGGCACAGGAATGAATTTCACTTCAGTTAAATTAGCCATTACTGATCTGAGAGAGCTGCATTCTTTGGGGGGAAGGTACGTGAATGTTGAAAAAGGTGAACTTCAAAAATGGCAAGTGTGAGGTAAAGAGTCAAGAGGGAGTGGTAAGCCACCTTTCTAGTACCAAATACAAAATTCCCTTTAAAGCATTTGTTTACTGTTGTTTTAGGACTGAAATTAGTTAAAGGGGAATCGTCTGGTGTGGGGCTAGTAATACACAGCAGTCTTAACTACCAAGATTTTTCACCATTTCATTTCATTCAATTCATTCATTCAAAATGAAATAAACACACAAGTGCCGAAAACTGCAGTTCCTTTATCGGCCATTTGAAGCTGGTGCTCACATGTTAATTGAACTGAAGGTGTTACAGACACATATGGCAGATGTGCGATCAAGCAAATGTTGAAAAACAAGTTTTATCTACTTACCAAACATCCTTGGAGCATTATCTACTGGTGCGCTGTAAAAGCTATTTTGCTAACTGAGTTTAGGTCGCTATAAATACATATAATAAAACATATTAACATTCTGTTGGTCTTTTGTTGGATTCATTGCTTTGCCTACAGTGTAAGTATTTCACACTTTTGTCCTTTACTCTTTAAAAACATGTTTCCTTTGTCCATAATATATTACTAACATACAATAGGACAAAGGACAATATACACTCACTTCCCACTTACTTAGATAAACCCGTTCAACTGCTCATTAAAGCAAGTATCTAATCAGCCAATCATATGGCAGCAGCTCAGTGTATGTAGCCATGGTTAAATGACGTGTGGAAGTTCAAACCAAGAACAGGATGGGGAAAGAGGGTGATTTAACTTGGTGTGGTTGTTGGTGCCAGACATCGGTAGTATGAGTATTTCACAAATGCTGATCTACTGGGAACTTCACACTCAGTCATCTCTAGGAGTTACAGAAAATGGTCTGAAAAGGAGAAAATATCCTGTGAGCAGCAGTTCTCTGTGCTTTGTTGATTCCAAAGGACAGAGGAGAATGGCCAGACTGCTTCAAGCTGATAGGAAGGCAACAATAACTCAAATAACCACCCATTACAGCCAAAGTATAGAAAGAGCATCTCTGAATGCATAAAATACTGAATCTTAAAGAAGATGGAACAGCAGCAGAGTCTGTAGTTTACGTGGGCTCATCAAAATTAAACAACAGAAGATTCATGTTGTCGTCTCAGAATTTGGCTTAGACAACATGAATCCTGCTTTGTATGCAGAGTTCAGCCTGGTGGTGGTGCTGTGATGGCGTGGGGGATCTTTTCCTGGTTAATTTTGGCTCCTTCTTTCCAACAAAACATTTTTTAATGCCACAGCCTAGCTGAGTATTTTTGCTGACCGTGTCCATCCATTTATAACTACGGTGTGCCCATCCTCTCGTGGCTGTTTCCAGAAGGATAAACACAAAGCTCAGATCATCTCGAACTGGTTTCTTGCACATGACATGGAGATTACTTTTCTCAAATGGCTTCCACAGTGATCAGGTCTCAATCCAATAAAGCACCTGTGGGATGGGGTAGAACGGCAGATCCACATTATGGGTGTTCAGCCAGCAAATCTGCAGCAACTGTGTGATGCAATCATGTCAATATTGACGAAAATCTCTCAGGAATGTTTCAAGCACCTTGTTGAATCTATACCAAGAAGGATTGAAGCAATTCTGCAAACAACCGAAAGTCCAACCAGGTACTAGTAATTTGTAATTAAGTGTCCTATGATTGCATATTTCTCAAATATTTACATTTTTTCACTCTTTTTCCCCCTATGTACTGAAAGGGTTGCTGTCTAGTTGTCTGGTATTCATCTCATAAATTAATCAGTTGATCCATCTCTAAACATTACTTGTATCTATTACCCATTTTGGGGACCTTTGCCAAGAATTTCATTTGTGACACACTGTTTTTCTTCCTTGCATGAAGAAGAAAAAATACAAAACTAATTCCAGCATCTTCACTTTTGACTTGTGAGGTTTCCATGCTCTCCATAATGTATTACTTTGCTTCTCTTTAAATCAGGTAATAGTGGACAACAACAACGTATTCTCAGATGGGTCCATGCTCCAATGCATTTCCATTTAGAGGTCCTTGATTTAAAAAGATTTGGGAGCATTTGGCTTCATCTTGCCTCAAAGAACAGCCCTTGGCAGAAAAAAAATAATGCAATGAACCCTTTAATAGTAGTTGTGCAACGAATGGCAAAGTAGATGGCACCAGATAAACCACAAGCTGCCAGACACTGAGAGAAAGAGACGAGAAGGAGGAGGAGGGCAGGGAGAATATCAAAACAAACCCCATGTTCTAAACAGATGCACAATAGCACATGTCCTCCATGGAGCCAAAATCACTTCAGCACGTATTATGCAAAGCAGTGCAATACCATATTTGCATGAATTACAAAAATGATTTGGGCCAGTGAAGCTGGTGCAATTCAAATGCCAAAAATAAAACGAAATGAAGAAGAGTATCACATCCACGATGTGGTTAAAGCTTAAAATATACATTTGGAGCTCTCATTATTTTGAATTCTCTGACACAAAAGCATACAGAAGTGCAGCAACTCAACGCCTAATGGTGACACATGAAGCAAAGAAAACCTGCGAGCTATAAACTTTGAAAGGATAAGGAAGGAAACTAAAGTATTTACTTGAAGACTGTTAGAGTGATGCTGAAGTGCAACAACGTCCCACTGGCCCTCACACAATGATATGCGCGCATAAAGACGCGATGGTATCCATACTGAACCATGTTTGCACACTGCAATTATTGGAAAGTGTCAAAGCGTGATATGAACTTAATCCTCGGCCACGCCCTTGAAATCCACGGGCAAAATACATTCATAATAATTTTTTAAAAGTTCAGACAAGCTAAATATATTTGAGCAGTTTGGAGGCAAAGCGTCTCACCTGTGCAGCCATGAATGAGAGATCCATACTGTTGCTCCGTTCAAGCCAAGGCACTCAACGAAAGATGCGAACGTGCGTGTTTTCTTTTCTTTAATTCCCCGTCAGAGCATTTGCCTGCTTTTGTTTACTCGACATCCACCGACTCCGCAAGTTGGTAGGTGGACTTCACGTGAAGCGCATGTCGAATATGAAGAGTGGAAAAGAATATGAGGAGGAGAAATGAAGGGGGATAACGAGGAAGGAGGAAAAGGGAGGGGGCGAAGCAGACGGGGTAATGAAGAGATGTGGCTGCGAGAGAGACAGCGCGAGTGAGAGGGAGAGCGTGGAGGAGGCAGGGGAGCCGGACTGCCACATAAAACGGAGGAGGTGCAAGTCCTCCCTCTCTGTCCTCCGTCTCTGTCGCTCTTCGTGTGTGTGTGTGTGTGTGTGTCATGCTTCTTTCTCTTTGTGCCTCCCTGCTGTTTCTTTGTCTCTTCAAGCTGCGTTGTACGTCATTTTCTTATATTTTACCTTTTAATCGTTTTTTTTACTCATTTTCTTCTGTTTTATTTCATAAATCAAAAATGAATGAAAGCGGGGAAAGTATTTTAATCTTTTCCCACAATGAGACTGCATTTCCTAACAAAGACAGCATTCAGTGCTATCATTTTTCATGGAGATTGTTCCAGTCTTTCATTGTGGAGAACAATTGAAAATGTTTTTTTGCTTTTTCAATCATTGAATCTAAAACTAGGAACTATAGCTCTTTATTCTTTTGGTTTATATGCACTGTTTTTTATAAGAACTGAAGAGTTCTTTAATGATGCAATGCATGTATAAAATATATTCACTCTTCAATTCAGAGAAATCTGGATTTCAACATAACAATAGCACCTTTCCCAGAGCTGGGTCTTTTAATACCCCTTTACCATCTCTGTGTTTGGGAACAAAATCTAGAGCAGGGATGTGAAACTCTTTCTAAATTGGGCCAAACCGGTGAAACTGCCTTTTCTATATTTGCTGAAAAGTCTTAATATGAGGAAAACAAGTGCAACTTCTACAGTAGATCTCGGTTTTTCTACATGATAACTGTGTAAAATTACAGACAAGATATTTCTTGAGTAGATTAAAAACATGAACTTTTGCTTCATTTAATTGTTTATCTATTGCTTTACTCTGGTGTAGTATAAATTGCAAAATACTCTTAGAAGTTAAAAATCTATGCAGTCCTTCACAATTTCCAGATTGTGGGCCAGACTGGAGTCTTTGCTGGGCCGATTCTGGACCCCCAGCCTTATGTTTGAGACTTCGATCTAGAGTCTGTTCTGAGAATTTCCACCAACGAAGACTGGTGCCACTGACAAACCGCTGATACTGGCACATCACCACAAAATTTCTGGGGCCAGAGTGATATCAGTGGCTTCAGGAGCAGCTCTGAGAAATTCAGATGCAGCTCACGGATTTCGCCCATCATAATTTCCTTCCTGCCTTCTGCTAATAACACTGCATAACACTCGGAGTTCGTCTAAATGTGGGCAAGTTTTTATAAGATTCAACCGGCTGTTTGTCCAATTTTGTTTGTGACCTTATGGGGAGAAAAATACAGTTCTTGAACAACAGCAACAAAAGTAACATAACTAAACTAACAGAAAGCCTTTCTGATAAGAGCCTGAACCTTTGTAGCAGAAAGTTTTAACTCCATTATTTTAAATTAGATGCAACATGCATGTGATGATTGCAAAGTGCATTACACACTTAAGCTATGTGGTATAAATGTTGCAGCCCTGGTCAGTCAGAAGCAACAACAGGTGTGTAGCTGTGGTGCTGAATCTGTAGACTGACAGGTAGAGATGCTGCAAATATGTGCGACTGTGTCACCTTTCCCCAGAGCTCCCCTGCAAGGCTCTGGTGAAAAATTCCAACCTAAAAACTAATGACATGCTGGTGAATTAACTAGGCCTGCAGAATAAAGGATGCTGCTATTATTCATTGGAGAGGCTCGTCAAAGATCCAATTAGCACGCTCTACTTTGGGTATTGGGACTGATTAATTTAATGGTGACCCCGCTCTCCAGTGTGCATACTAAAACTCTTTCTGTGTTTGAGTAACACTAAAGTGTAAGTGCATCTAACAGTATTTTGACAACCCAGACTTTATCTGTTGTTTTTCTGAAGTTGATAATTAATCATCCAAGGACAGTGATGTGCCCTTTCTAAGAGAAATACAGCAATGTACACGAATGGACTGATGATAGTCTTTTAGGTTAGTGGAAAATATTGATGGCACTTGGCTTGGGCTAGCACGATTACAGTAGCTTGATCCCATGTTGTGATTTTTATAGTTTACCATAACCTCTGCCATGGAGGGGATGAAGCAGATCTCCTAGATCAGCAGTTCACTCTCCTTCCTCCTGTTTGTTTTTGCTGAGCACGCATACAGAACATCCAAATCCTCCAGTGTAGAAGATTTGACTCCCCCACTTTCAGTTTCCAGCTTCAGTTATACTTTTCAGACTAATCCAGGCCTTATTTTGTAATGTCTGTTGCCTCACTGGGAAAATAAAGAACTACTAAAACCAGCAGTCATAACAATACATTAGTTAAAATACTGTTTCCCACTCATGTTAAATAATTTCACAGGGAAATTACTGAAGATCTGTAATAATTCTGCTTTAAATGTTTTTTCCAGTGACATCAAAGTTGCCCTGTTTTCTATCTGATTCAAAGAAGCTTCAGTGGAGTGAATTTCTCAAAATAAACTTATGGCTGTACCATGAGCATTCAAAAAAATGGAAATGAATATTTTAATAAACCGATGATGAAAAGAAACTGTGAATTTATGCTTTGATGTGAAATCAAGGTTTCCACCAACAAATGTTGAATTCTTTAGTAGGATTGTGGCTTTGAAGACTGCAATATTTCCTAAAACCAGACAGTGGAACACTCTGCCTCAAGTGACTCACTGATCCGGTTAGAAAAGCAGCGCATATCCATTTCCATACTGATGTTGTGTTTTATTCCTAAAGACACAAGCGTACTGACAGATCTAGCTGCTGAAGACTGGTTAATGATGCCATGCTGCTGTAATGAATTACTGTTTTATGGCAATGTATGAAGCCATTACCTGAACACAATTTTTTTGAAAGAATCTTGGTCTTTTCCATGAACACTTTAAACTTTTTCCATCCCCATTTTTGATATATACACTTAATATTCCTTTTGTAATAATAACAATCAAAGCATCAAAAGAAGCATCTTTGTCTCAGTACTTACATGAAAATACATAGGTTGTTTTTAACAGCCTTAAAAATTATCACATTGTAAGGTTCGATGATATCCGTTGACTTTGATGTGTGCTTCTATGTCCTATGCTGTTCTCTTTCATGTTAATGTGGACATGCTACTGGCCTTGATTCACAACTTGGTAAAAATAGATTATTAATGAGCATCAGTTTGGGTCTTGTCATGTAACAATAGTCCTGGTTGATAGTTATAGGTTGGAATAATGTCATGCCACCTACAGCACTTGGCTGGCCTGCTCAACATTTATTAAAGCCTGTGATGTGACTGATGTGGTATGTCGGCCAGGCCTTCATTTCTCATGTTTGCACTAGTGTGGCTTCATGTATTTATGTACACAGCGTGTACGTGTATGGGTGGACACTTGGATGATCAGTCACCCTTAATCTTGGGGAGAGAGCTTGTTGTTGTTATAATTTGGGTTTTGACAGCTGTGTGTCAGAACCTATGAATATCATTACTCCCACTGAAAATCTATGCATAATCAACCAAAAAAGAGCAAGGCATCAAAAGTCAAACATGGGAATATCTGAGCCAGAACCACCAGAGAAACGATATGTAATGAGAACCATCCACACAGTCCTCCCACACATGCTGGTTTATTATTTATTAAAGGAGTAAATTTATGCTCCTCCTCCCACACTTGTGCGCACAAACACATTATGCATGCAACATGCAGGCGCACACATCTTTCATGTGCTGGATAAGGTTTTTTCTCACCTTCGAGCAGTACGGTACATCTTGGTTTGCCTCTTCACAACTGATGCAGAGCCAACGACGCAGCTGATTCATTATTAATACTCAGCTGTATATACTGGAGTTCTTCATGTGTGTTTGACCATGGGAAATCCACAGGGATGTAGTCTTGACTTTGCTTTACAAACAGCACCTGCTTCTCACAGTTCTCATGTGAGCCACATGAAAGTTCATTTCTGAGATATTCAGTCGCGTTTCAGGCAGCCTTTTGAAACCGAGAGCTTCTAAGTTGGTTACTTACCTTGCTGTACCACTAGAGTGCTTTTTTTTTTTTTTTTTTTGCTTTTTATCAACCAACACTACAGAGAGAAGCTTCTGTTATAGGCCAGGGTGCATCTGCACACAACATCTGTCCTGGCTAAATTAATGCATTTCAAAACTGCAATAACCTCTCTGGCTTTGTTTCTCTGACAGTGGGTGTTATTGTCCAGCCAGATTTGATAAAGCACATTGGCATCAGACTCACAGCAGGAGGTATTCCACGGCCACACCTTTCACTGCTCACTGTGTATTTTCTTCTATTAGTATGTCTGTGAAGGTTCTCAGTCATCCAGGTCATCGTAGTCAAAGGAGCTTGCAAAGAAAAGTGTCTGGACTTCTTTAAGTTACTTGAAGACTATTAGTATGAATTCTTTTGCATGAACAAGCTGCTTTTTGATTTGTTGCTTTGGAGCTTTTTCCTCAGTTTACCCTCATTTATTTTTAAATAGCCAATGTACTTTTTTCCAAACAAGCAGACAAACAGCTCGGATGCTACAGCGTTTGAGTGACTGTAGAGGCTAAGCCTACGCTTGAAGCCACTGAGGTGGTCGTTAACGGGGATGACGCGATGTCACTGGTATGCATGAATTAAGTTCACAGTCCAATAAATCCAGCAGTATGTATCTTGTCCTTTTTGGTCTTTATTCCGTATCGACATAGCATAACAGCACAACGGTCACAAACTGTTTGCCTTCTCAATGACACACCTGACACCGATTACGTGCGTCTACCTTAAATACCTTTACATTACATAATCAAAACAGAAAAATGTGACCTCTAGTGACCACATAAGGTATTAACCCAAGAATGGCTCCTACACCCCAGCCCCTAATTGAAATGGCTATCAGACATGGCAATTCTAATCACAAAGAAAATAAGGAGCCACTAATACAGTCTACTTTAGACCTATACATTCACATAAATAAACATAAATAACACACTTTTAGATTACAGTCTCATGTAACAAGCAAAGTTTAGTTACAGGTCTTTCCAGAATATTAGTCTTTGTTTTTAAACGTGCAGATCGCACAAGTCCCTTTTTGTCACGAATGGCTTCCAGAACTCTTCCAAGTGGCCAGGAACCACGTGGTGCAGAAGAATCCATTATAATGACTATATCTCCAGGTTTTAGATTCTTCTTCTTTTGGTTCCATTTTTGTCTCTCCTGTAACAAAGGCAGGTATTCACGTATCCATCGTTTCCAAAAAAGATCTGAGATGTACTGAGCCTGTTTCCATCTTCTCTTCAGATACATATCCTGAGGGTCAAATAGTCCGGGTGGTAAAGATGGTTTTCCTTTCATCAGGAGGATGTGATTTGGTGCAAGTGGCTCTAGGTCTTTTGGATCATCAGAAAGCTTTGTGATGGGTCTGTCATTTAAAATTGCTTCAATTTCACATAGAACCGTATTTAATCCATCGTCGTCCAACTGTTGTTGCTGAAGAACGGATCTCAGAATCTTTCTGATCATACGAATTATCCGTTCCCAAATTCCACCATGATGTGATGCTCCAGGCGGATTAAAACTCCATCTTATTCCAATGTGTCGCAAAGCATCCGCTATTTGGGTATGTTTCAGCGATTCAAGAGCCTCCCTTAACTCTCTGTCTGCTCCGACAAAGTTGGTTCCATTGTCCGATTGGATGTGAGCGACTTGACCTCTTCGACTCACAAAACGGCGCAAAGCATTAATGCAGGCATCTTTGTTTAGAGAGCTAGCCACTTCCAAGTGCACTGCTCGGCTGGCTAAACAGGTGAAAATGACTCCATAGCGTTTAGCTGTACCTCGTCCTCTTTTTACTTCAATAGGTCCGAAGTAATCAACTCCGACATTGGTGAATGGTGGGTTATCTGGCAAAATTCTTTCCTTGGGTAAATCTGCCATCTTTTGCTCCAAGGCTTTTCCATGATATTTCCTGCAAAAATTACATTCTGCGATAACCTTCCTCACAGCTGAGTTGGCCTTTGTGATCCAGTATCTTCTCCTTAGTGTGGATAAGGTGTGGTTACGACCGCTATGACCAAGCTGTTGATGAATGTGCTTTAGGATGAGATTTGCTACATGTTGATCTTTTGCAAGAACAAGGGGATGCTTCGTTTCTTCTGGTAAGGAGCCCTTTGTCAGTCGTCCCCCAACTCTTAAGAGGCCTTCATCGTCAAGATAAGGATCTAATCTATAAATTGAGCTGTGCCTGCTCACAGAACTTTTCCCACTTGACAACGTAGCAATCTCCTCTCCAAATCGTTGTTGCTGGCAAAATCTAATAATGGCAAGCTCAGCTTTCAGAAGATCCTTTGAAGATAGTCTGTACAGCTGCGGTTTCTTTACTTTCTCCTTTGTAGTACTTTTACAAATTGGGTTATCTGAGTAAGGTTGCGGTCTTTTTTTCTTATCTCTCATTGAACGAAGGATTGCCTTCAGTCTAAGGAACCAAGCAACAGCAACCTTGAGCCTTCTCCAGTCTGAGAAGTACACCATCAATTGACATGTAGCATCAAGCAA
The DNA here is from genome assembly GCF_965226115.1 of Aulonocara stuartgranti. NCBI lineage: Eukaryota > Metazoa > Chordata > Actinopteri > Cichliformes > Cichlidae > Aulonocara > Aulonocara stuartgranti. The sequence continues at coordinate 7,118,508 of NC_138955.1, read as the reverse complement.
GTCTTTTACCCGAGTAACATTTACTGTGGCCTCACCTTTGACTTCAGGGTCCTCTGGTTCTAAGGAGCATTCCATTAAATTGGTTGGCCAATCACTTTCTGGCTTCTGCAGAAAGCTTGGTCCTTCGATCCAGCGGCTGCTATGAACAACGTTCCCAGCCTTGAGCCCTCTTGTAGCATCATCTGCTGGATTTTCCTTTGAGCTTACATATCTCCATTGTGATTGTTTAGTTGCAGTTGTAATGAATGAGACTCGGTTTGCCACAAAGGTAAGGAATCGTTTATCCTCATTCATTATATATTTGAGTACGGATGTACTATCTGTCCAAAATATAGATTGCTCGAGTTTCATTCTCAACTGAGCCCTTAACATGAGATCCACTCGGACAGCAACTACAGCAGCTGTTAGTTCCAGACGTGGAATAGTGACAGGTTTTAGAGGTGTTACTCTTGCCTTGCCCATCAAGAATGCGACGTGGATGGATTTCCTATTATCTTGCATGCGCAGATATGACACGGTTCCATATCCAGATTCACCAGCATCTGAAAAATGGTGTAGCTGTGCATGTGAGAGAGGTCCAAACCCTCTTGGTTGTATACACCTTTTAACCTTGAAATGGGAAAGCCTTTGCAAATCACTGAGCCAACCTTTCCACCTTTGCAACATGGTTTGGGGTATTGGTTCATCCCATCCCAGTTTCCTTTTGCAAAGCTCCTGCTGCATTCCTTTGGCAGGCAGCAGGACTGGTGCAAGAAATCCCAATGGATCGTAAATGGAACTTGATATTGATAACATTCCACGCCTAGTACAGGATTTTTGAGGGATATCCATTTTGAAGTTGAATGTATCAGTTTCCACACACCACTGCAAGCCCAGAGCTCTTTCTACCGGAAGTTTGTCTCTGTCAAGATTTAATTCTTTCAAGTCTTTAGCCCTTTGCTCCTCAGAGATACTTTGCAACAGGGTGCGATTGTTACTGACCCACTTGGTCAGTGTAAATCCTCCCCTTTGACAGAGTGCTGAAAGATCTTTGACCAAATCAACAGCATCTGAGGTGGAGGCCACACTCTTTAAACAGTCGTCCACATAGAAGTTCTCTTTCAGCGTTACACATACCTTGTCTAGGAATTCAGTTTGATTGTCCTCAGCTGTTTTTCTCAAAGCGAAACTGGCGCAGCTTGGGGAAGATACTGCACCGAACAGATGAACAGTCATGCGAAACTCAATTATGTCCTTGCTCAGATCTCCATCTGGCCACCATAAAAAACGCAGAAAGTCTCTGTACTCTTTGGCAACTTTAACTTGATAAAACATTGCCTTTATGTCACCCATAAATGCGACTGGATCCTGTCGAAATCTAAGCAAAACCCCAAGCAATGTGCTTGTGAGATTAGGACCTTGTAAGAGCTGCTTGTTTAATGATGTCCCCTGGAATGATGCCCCACAGTCAAATACAATTCTTATAGATCGTTTTCTGGGATGGTAAACTGCGTGATGAGGAATGTACCACTTCTTTCCATTTTCGCAAGACAGCTGCTGTGAAGGTATTTGCTCTGCATATCCATTACTTATCATCTCGTCCATAAAGGTTTTATATTCTTTATGCAACTGTTCATTGTTGAGAAGTTTTCGTTGTAGACTTTGCAATCTTTAACTATGGAAAAATTGTTTGGCATCTTTATATGTTATCCTTTTTAAAAGGTAACTTCAAACAGTAGTGTCCATCTTCCATTGTTGCAGATTTTTCCATGATCTTCATGAACTTAAGGTCCTCCCTTGACAAACCCTTTTCCTCTGTAACCCTTTCATTAAAGTCATAGTTATATTGACTTTTCAACATCTCCTCCAGCTTACAAACAGATATCCTATTTACAACTGTTGGTGGGTGCTCGCTGTCCAAGTTGCTTTTATCATCTTCCATGGGCCCATTTATGACCCAACCCAATGCTGTTCTTATAGCATATGGGCCATTCCCCTGGCTATGAATGACCTCCCATGGTTCCAATAACTTGGGAGCGTTGCATCCAATCAACAGGTCCACATTAGCCATTATGTGGGGAATTTGAACCTTTGACAGATATGGCCACCTGATCAGATCTTCTTCCTTTACGAAGTTATTCGTGGTGACAGGCATCCTTTCCTGTGTTAGAATTTCTGGAAGTTCATAGAAGGCATTGCTGCCTAAACCAGAAACTTCAAGACCAGTAAGTGAGTGGGCAGAGACGACCTTTTCTTGACCCATCGTTTGTAACAGGAATTGAGTTCTTTTGCCCACAAGATTTAGCTTTTGCATGAGGTGCTCTGAACAGAAGCTAGCTGAACTGCCAGGATCTAAAAAAGCATATGTCTGTATGACATTAGTACCTTTAACAGACTTTATTTGAACTGGCAGAATGGAAAGCAAACCGCTTTCTCTTCCGGCCCCTGTATGACCACAAGTTTTTACATTCTTTGAAGAGGAGGGCTCTCCATAGCATTCAGGGATTACACCATTGTTATCAATATGGAGGACAGTGGGATGACCTTTACCACACGTTCTACATATCAAACGCTTAGCACAGTCCTTGCTTATGTGCCCAGCACCTAAGCAACCAAAACACAGCCCTTTCTCCTTTAGAAAAAGCATTTTGTCTCTGTGCTTCTTCCGCTGAAACTGTTGACACTCCTCCAGTGTGTGTCGTTGAGTACAGCAGACACAAGATGGCTTTACTGTAAAGTCATGGCTTGTTGTAGTAATCAGCCTTTCCGTGCTGTAGGTTTTATTCATGTTCATGGGTGTGGCTGTAGCAGCAAAGCTGTTCCCTTTAATTTGTTTGATTGGTTGTGACTTCAGTCTGTTGTCAGCCTTTGAGACAGGGATTGTTGACGTTACATTCTGAATGTCCCCAAACAAAGGATCCGAAAGAATTTTCACCTGCCTTTCAATAAATGCAACCAAATCTTGAAACCGAGCTCTGTGTTTAGAGGTTTCCAATATATCATATGCAAACGCTCGCCATTTCTCTCTCATTTTATATGGCAACTTGCACAAAATGATTTTCATGTTCACTGGCATGTCCAGTTCCTGCATATGTTGCAATGTTTTCATGACATTACAACTCCCACATAAGAAAAGGGAATATGCTTGCAATGATTTCACATCTTCATTTTTAATTGCAGGCCAAGATAACGCCTTGTCAATGTAAGCAGTTGCAATCTTCTATTCATTTCCGAAGTGTTCTTTGAGCAGTTGCTTTGCTTGTATATAGCCTTGTCCTGCAGCCATATGTTGACAACTGCGTACCAGCTCTCTCGGCTGTCCTGTTGTAAACTGCTCCAAATAATACAAGCAGTCCCTCTTATTGGCCTTTTCTTCCACTCCTTGTTCAAACGCATTAATGAAAGAGATGTACTGAAGAGGATCACCATCAAATACAGGTATTTTCCTGGATGGTAATGACGATGCACGCTGATGCTGAACAAGGGTTGCAGTTATTTCGTTTTGTCTTTGTAAAATGGTACAAATGTCCTCCGACCGTCCTTCTGCCGCTGTAGGAATGGACCTGGGCGATGGAGGATCCACATTGTGAAATTGCGTTGTGATGACCGTTTGAGCTTGTGGCTCACTTTCAATTTCCGTTCCTGGCAGGATCATTGCAGATATGTTGCTTTCAGTCTGTACTATTTGCACTGCAGGTTTATCTTCATTGACTGGTGTACTAGGCTTGACTGTGGCTGAAACAGCTGTTTTCTTGGTTTCCCTTTCATAATATGAATTCATAGCATTGGACGATATGTTAGATATACTTTGAACTTCAGCAGCTTGGAGAACAGCTAACTTTGCAGAAGAGGCAGAAAGCAACGCTTCAAGCTCAAGCTGTTCACGTTTCCTCCTTAGCTTTAGCTCTTGCTCCTCCAAAGCATGCTTCTCTTTTAGGACTGCCATACGAGCGAGTAATGCTGCCTTTTCTGCTTTTGCTTTGATTTTGGCAGAAGAAGTTGTGCTCACTTTACCACTAGATGAGCTTTTAGTGACTGAAGATTTACCAGCAACATTTGAAACACTGTCCTCTGGCTTAACGCCATCATCGACACCATGATCACCCTTTAAATGTAAATGTTCGCAACCTGACAACCATTCTTTCACTTCATAAGTGAACTCATCATAATGCATTGTTTTTGCTTTAAACCATGTTTCATGCTTTTCTTTTTCATCATCTGGTAACAAACACATCAATGAACCATGAATTGTTTTTGCTTCATTACACAAACCAACAAAATCATTGAATGATGCTTGAACCATAGAAGTTTCATTTTTTTTTCCATTGAGACCCTTATACTCTTTTAAATTATTAGCTTTATTTAATTTAGCTTTTCTATCACGTTGCAGCCTGTCTAGTCTCTCTGCCAGTGCCTTGGCAGTCAATTTCACCACTCGTTTTTCCTTTTCTGGATGTGTCCCAGCCTTGCTGGCGTTGCTACTTTGCACAGCTGATTTTGCAGCAGGCTCCGGGGGCCTGTCAGCAGCTTTATTTGTGTCCATAGTTCAAATGTTCCAAAACTCAAATATTTATCAAGTATTGAGGGTTTATGCGCACATGCGAGTTTGTGTTTATAAATCAGTTTTATTTGGGTTGACCACCAATGCATTGGAATTACGTCTTCTTAAATAAGTGTGCACACTTTTATAAATGGCCATTTATTAGTAGCGCTACTCATACCTTGCGTTGGGCGCCGTACTGATTCCGATGAAGAATTCTGAGTCCTCTCCAACATCCACGGAACAATCGCCAAGCATTCCACGTCGTCAGCTGACAGACCGCTAGTCCAGCTGTCCGCTCCTCGTGAAACCTCCACGGTAACCTTTCCAAACGGCATTCAGCTCTCCGCGGCGATCGATCACTCAGACTTTAATTTTCCTGTTTGCGCCGAGTCTCCAAAACACCGCGGCGAAGTTGGCACAAACTTTTCCCCAAAGAAAAAGAAGTTTGTGACTCTATTGTAGAGGCTAAGCCTACGCTTGAAGCCACTGAGGTGGTCGTTAACGGGGATGACGCGATGTCACTGGTATGCATGAATTAAGTTCACAGTCCAATAAATCCAGCAGTATGTATCTTGTCCTTTTTGGTCTTTATTCCGTATCGACATAGCATAACAGCACAACGGTCACAAACTGTTTGCCTTCTCAATGACACACCTGACGCCGATTACGTGCGTCTACCTTAAATACCTTTACATTACATAATCAAAACAGAAAAATGTGACCTCTAGTGACCACATAAGGTATTAACCCAAGAATGGCTCCTACAGTGACCCATGTCTGATCAAAATGTCAGCAAATTTCTTTCTAAAATGACAATTTTATTCTCATTTTTCAATAAATTATAAATTACTACCCCCTCTTAAGCTCTTAATCTTAAATCAGTGTATACACAATGACCACTTCATTAGGTACTAAGTTGCAGCTACTTAGGCTATATCCTTTTTGCCTGCAGAATTTCCTTCTTCATTCTTCATGGCACAGATTCAATGAGGTGATGAAACATTCCTCAGAGATTTGGCTCCATACTGATAAAGCATCACACAGTTACTGTAGATTTGTCAGCTGCACATCCCTGATGTTAACCTCCCATTCAACCATATCCCGAAGGTTCTCAATTGGATTCAGACCTGATGCCAAGAAAATATCCCCCACACCATTACACCAGCAGCAGCTTGAACCGTTGCTACAAAGCAAGATGAATCTATGTCTCTGCATTGTTCATACCAAATTCAGACCCTGGGATCTGAATGTCGTAGCAGAGATTGGGGCTCATCAGACCAGGCAGCATTTTTACAGTCTTTCATTGTTCAGTTTTAGTGAAACTTTGAACTGTATCCAGTTTCCTGTTCTTCGCCGACAGGAGTGGTGCCCACTGTGGTTATCTGCTCCTGAAAGCCTTGAGTTGCTGACTTGTGATTGCCTAATTACATTTTTGCATTTTAACTTAATAAAGTGGCTAGTAAGTTCATATCTTCAGTCACACAAATACCCAATAAAAATACCAAACTCTTATTTTTGTAGCCATTTTTCAGTTTAATCTACAGGAAAATTTGTTTATAATATCACATTTTTAAAAAAGTGTTATTTTTTCCTATTAAATCTGTCAGTTTAAAGCACACAGCTAAGAGCCAACATCTTCATGCGACATTATATTACTGAAGTAGGTATTTGATATGAAAGGGTTTGGGCAAGTAAGGACATAAGAACAAAGAAAAAAATTCCATAAAAGAACATTGTGAAGTACATGCGTCTGGAAGTCTACGAGTAAAAGCTTTTCATTTTATTTATTTATTTCCCAACCGCTCTAAAATCAGCCCATTTTGTTTCCCGTTTCTTTTCTCCATTCTTTTTTCCTGTTGTCATATTTATGAACAGTGTAACTAATATTTGTTTCAGTAGTATATATTCTTTGTCATCACTTGGCAAATTAATCTTCAGGGAGATATGACAGACAGCAACCTGCTGTATTTGAGGAACATTTGAGCCTGATTTTCCATCATTTTAACATTATTAGACCTGTTAATTTACACTGTGTTTTTATCATTTTAGTTCTGTTTTGTGTATTTAAAATAACAGTCAGATTTTGTAAAATTTACCAAGATAAACTTACAGGAAAAAACTCTTTGCTTATTGCAAACATTTCATGCTTTACAGTCATGTGGTACTATTTGATAAAGTGCTTATGTGTAACTGGTTTTTGGATCGAGAGTTTAATGATTTTGTTGTAATTTAAAAAGTCCAGATCTAACTGTAATCTAAAGCCCACATATAAAACCTTGTCGTTACAAACTCCCTTTTCTGTTTCCTGTCTCTCACTACATTAACCACAAGTGAAGAGGAGAAATGTATTCCCTCCCTGGGTTAATCACTATTAAACTTCCACAGTAGAAATGCCATTGTTCCCCCACTGAACACTCAACTGTGTTTCACCCCATCCTTGAGCTTCATTCATCCACCTTTCAACCTCTCATTCAAATTGTATATTTTTTATTTGTTTATATTTGTTTTTAAAGAGTGAAACATTTATCAAATCACAGATCTACAGATTTAACATTGGGTTTGTTTCCCAACATGTCATACTGAAGAAATCTGCTCCTCATGATTTCTTAATAAAAACCTCCAGGGGATCAATAAAGTGTAATTTACCATGAATATTTGGCTTATGTTCATTATTTATTATCAAGGGCATATCACACAAAAGGCACTACACAAACTGTCACACCCAGCCATCATGTTTTCTCTTCATACATAATTTGTGTTAGTACAATTTTAGAAATGGGTGCCCTTTTTCCCCTGAAGTAATATTTAATACAGTCTCAAATATATCTCCTTTCATTTAATGTGCGCTCTATGACATCTTCACCCTGAGGTAACCATGTGACACAGCAAAACTCATTTATTTGATTTTTTTGGCCACCCTCTCTTCCCACATCTACCATGTGCTCTCACCCATCCTAAATTAGTGGAAATGAGCTGATACTCTAAAATCTACTTCTATGATCACCTGATTAATTTTGTGGATGCCTGTCTGGAACATTCATCTTAGCCTGAGGCTGGACTCACCCGTTGTAAATAAAATTGACTTTCAAATGTCTTTTTGTGCACTTCCTGGCAGTGATTGTTTTGTCCTTTGTGGTGATACATTCAATTGGACCAAAAAAAAGGAAAGCTTAGAAAGCAGGGTTTTACAACAGGTTTGGTTCAATCCACAGGCACGCACATTGCTCAGTCTGTCTCTCATGGCAGTCTGCCATTGGGCCACTTGCCAATGGGTAGAAATATGCACATGATTGACTTTTAGCAGCAAATGTGTGGCAAATTGTAATGACCTTTGTGGTATTTTTGTCACTCCGCGGATCTAGTATGTCTGTGTGCGCGCTCAACATAAAAAGATGGAAACACCTTGGAGACTGAGCTGATTCAGTTGTATGTCAGTTACTGGAAAGCCTTGTTGTGAATCTGACCTCATGACTGCATATCATCATGGTCTCTCACAGCTTTACTCTGAAATGTCCAGATAAGATAGGTTTACCTTTACAATTGTAATAGTAATTGTGCTATTTATGCAAGTATCTTAAAAATGTATAACCCACAAGCATCATTTTCATTAGTAATTCAAAAAGCAGTTGGAAAACCCCACCACTGCTGTCCTGGTCCCAAGCTGTGGTTATGTTTATGAGTCTGGGATCCTCAATATATACAGTATATATTTGTTTATTCTTATAATAATAATGGATTGGATTTATATAGTGCTTTTCAAGGCACCCAAAGCGCTTTACAATACCACTATTCATTCACTCTCGCATTCACACACTGGTGGAGGCAAGCTACAGTTGTAGCCACAGCTGCCCTGGGGCAGACTGACAGAAGCGAGGCTGCCATATCGCGCCATCAGCCCCTCTGGCCAACACCAGTAGGCAAGTAGGGTAAAGTGTCTTGCCCAAGGACACAATGACCAGGACAGAGAGCCCAGGGATCAAACCAGCGACCTTCCGGTTACAGATGCGATTCCCAACCCCCTGAGCCACGGTCGCCCCATCTTAGTTTGTTTTGTTTTTTGGTTCCTGATATAATCCTTTTTATTCAATTATATTTATTTTTGTGGCTTTACTGATTGTTTTCACCTCTTCTTAATTGTTTCCTCCTGTGTCCTGTTTTAGTGCTATCTGTATATAAAGTGCTCTGCTTCTTCTTGTGTTTGTACATTTGTTTCTCCTCCATGTTTCAGTGTGGACTTTGCTGTTCTTCTGTTGGATTTGCTTATTATTTGGACTGCATCAGTCCAATAAAGACTTGCCTTTTGTTTTCATGTCTGACTCCATCTGTACCTCGACAGCCGTTTTGTTGAGCAATATGGGGTGATGGTAAATTGCAGGTTGGCCTACTAAAAAAAAAAAAAAACATCATCCCTGCAGCAATCTATAAAACTACATGAAGCATTTTAAAAATATATTTTAGCATGAACAATATTTGAAGCAACATTTGATTTTTGCTCTGCTGCATCTCATTTGTCTAATTCCCATATGTTTGAATGGTGACCTATCTTCCAAAAGGTAAGTGTATATAACATTTGCCAGCCTGAAGGCAGGGGCCAGACAAATAAAAGCAAGAGAGATGGATAAGTAGTGTTCTGCAAATGAATGCCAAGAGCACAAAAGCATTTTATGACAAACCATCCAAATGTTGTCTGTTCATCTCTTTGTAACGCTATAATTCTTGTGCTATCTCTTATATACAGCTGTCGTAGTCAGTAGTTCTTTCAACATTGTTTTGTCACAGTTGTGTCAGGTTCTGTTTAAAGAAATAATACTAATCATAAAAAAACAACATTTCTTTTCCCGCATAGATAAAGAAAGCAGGGCTTGCGTGGCCTACACCTCGTGTGTGCGCATGATGATGTCTCACTAATAGATAAAATAAGCTCTGCTTTACAGGTGATGTCACACTTCATTTGTGGCCTCATAGACAATGTCACACTCTGTGAACTCATTATGTCACCAGTTCAGGCAACATAAATAAACCTATACTGTCTGTAGCATCTACTATCACTGATGCTAACATGTCTCTGACACTGCATTTTAATCTGTCAGCGCTGCACATTTGTGTACTGCAAGATTTGTTTGACCTGTGCACAAAGAAAAAAAACTATATGTACAATACTAAACTTGCAAGGGTTAAATCAATAACACTCTGGCCCTAAGACAGTTCCCTACTTGCACCCAAACACACACAACCTGCTGGTGGTCATCCAGTCCCCATATCTGGAAGATTAGATGACTTGTGACCATGCAATTTCCAAAAGATCCTGGACACCTGACCCTCCTTACCCAATCAGCAAGCTGATCGGGACAGTTAGGGTAATTCGGATTGAGACTCTGACATCCGTGTAAACAAAAGGTGCCCCTAATATTCTTCAATACAACAAGCAAAAGCTACACAGCATTACATCTACAGATCAGTTCCAGTCAACATTCATATTCAGTGAGTTAGTGTTGGTTTAAATGTTAACATTGATCCAGCTCTAGATCTGTCATATATTTTCAATGATTTTTCTTATAACCAAGCCGTTGGCACACATCAGTGTTGTGTTGAGTGTTGCTGGCAGGCCACTAACCTGCTTTCAACTAGTACAGTGATCAAATTTTATATTATGAGTGTGTGTGTGTGTGAGAGAGAGAGCGAGAGAGAGAGAGAGAGAGAGAGAGAGAGAAATAATTGTGTCCCACTATCATTAACAGCATTATAGGTCACACTTGTGACCTGTAGAGACTTTTTTACTCATCACAGCCAAGTCAAAGGTCGTACTGATCTAGACCTACATTCAAGGACAATGTGTGGTTCAGCTCTCTGATTAAACCTGCCGCATTAAGCATCATCGGCTGTTTTCTGATTAGAGTCCATTTAAGTATTAGTTTCCTTTATTACCCTGTGCACATTCAGGAATAAATCCAGTGTAACCTGTTCAAGGTTATTTTCTAAGAGGCAAGCTTTATTTAGAAGCTACAAATAAATGTCAAAACACAGAGTTTAGGATTTAACTATTTAGATTAATGTGAACTCTTATAGAGATTACACTGCAAATCAAAATGTTCTCAGTTATTTATTAAACATTTAGCTACAAAACATTTATTAAACGAATACCTTTGAGTCGTCCCTCAATGGAAAGAAATTATTTGTTCTGATTGTGTCGTTTATCCCACATGGGTCAGTTTTCTTTTGTGATCTAATACCAAATGCAGCCCATCAACCCGTGAGGTCATCGACACCACTGCCTTGTCCTTATTGCCAGCTGTAAACAATAAACAGCAGCAATTTCTCAGAGCTATAACATATACCTGCCAAAACGCGTCCACAATAACCTGCCCTGCAATGACTGCAGTCCTCGACTTCACCTTTCACTTCTCATTCTGCACAGCTGCTCCTCCTCTTCCTCCCAGCACCTCATAGCCAGATTGCTGCCTGAATATGTGATGGTGCACATGGAAGAAGGTTATGGCTTTGTGCTGTGTTATACATGGATAGTGCAGAGTGTCACAAGGCATCTGAAGGCAAGAAGTGACAGGTGCTGATGTGACCACTCTTTAGGCAATGTCCTTCAAATGGTGTAGAAGCTGTAGCTCTTCTATTTTTTAATCAAGTCTAACGTACCATGATTCAGTTTATAATAGTCATTAAAAAGCATTTAATAAACTGCACTTTACATCATGAAAGATGAAAAATAACAACTGAGTAAGTATATTTGCTTAGTGCTTCTTCGGGCATGCTTCAGAGGTCTGTGTGCATGCTCAGTGTGCGTGATTGTTTGAGCACTTAAGCCACCGATCATGGTGTCCTGTCTTCCTCCTCCCTTCAACAGATTTCCCTGTAGGAAAGCCTTTACCTTTCTACACATGGTGTTGTTTTCCCCTTCCATTTCTGTCCAGTCTTTTCACTTTAAGCTGCAGGCCATTTTAGCTCTGTCATTTTGATCCTGCGCACCAGCAAACTGGCTGTGTGTGTTTTGTTTTTCCTGTAGAACTGTGACAGTATAGGAAAATAAAACTAAATGAATTGAATGTAGTAATTTAATTTGATCATTTTATTCTGCAAGCATGCCCTTTGAATTAACAGTCATTCTAAATAGTTGGAATATTAATTAATTCAGCACTTTGCTCATGAGGTGTAACACAAAACATTCACACATATAATTACACACTGATGAAGATACTCTGCTGGACTTTGTATACATGATGCTATATATCTTTTTTGTTATTAATGTTGCTTTATAGAGGTATATTTAGTAGAGTTATTATATTGTAAACTGTTATATTTTTCATTTACATTTTTTTCTGTAATACTGTGCCATTAAATTTAAGGATCACCAGCTTGGCTATGTGGTCATTAAAGGTAACCAACTTGCTTCAGCTGTTGTATTTGTGCACAAAATACCAACAAGTTTTCACACTGCTGGTAACTTTTTTGCCAGTGAAAACCAGATGTAAGCATGGTAATAATGTGTTTTTAATTGTAAGTTATTGTATTGTATAACTGCGTTACTTAGCAGCATGATCGTGCCACCTCACAGCAAGAAGTTTGTTGGTCTGAGTCCAGTGGCTGGCTGGGGACTTTCTATTTGGACTTTGTATGTTCTCCCCCTGTGTGGGTGGGTTCTCTCACGGGTACTTCCTCCCACAGTCCAAAGACATGCGGGGGGGGGGGGTTGACTGGTAATTCTAAATTGGACCTAAGCGTGAATGGGTGTGAATGGTTTGACTGTCTCTGTGTTAGCCCTCTGATACACCAGCAGCCTGTCCACACTGTACTACACCTTTTGCTCTAAGACAGCTGGAATAGTATAAGTGGAAGCCCCCCTGTGACCCTGAATTGGATAAGTGGAAGAAAATGGAGGATACTGATTTAAGCAGTTAGTCATGTTCTTGTTCATTTTATGACTATAACTCTCTTTTTTCTTCTCTTTGACTTGTATAAATACAACAATTTTCACCAGCTTTCTGTGTTCGCCTGCCTTTTGCTGTCGAGCAATTAGTGTACAGTGGATGTCAGAGCTTTTTTGTCAAGCACAGCTGCCTCCTGTGCCCTAAAACGACTCCATGTAAGACCAAGTCAAACCAGTAAGGTTTCTGTTCTCACAAATAATCAATAAAACAGGTGAAACACAAAAGCTCTACACATTTCTGCAGGTGCATTGCTATATATAACCCCTTTAGTAATGTCACATACATATTTTATACATTGTTATTTAAATATATGTCAGAGAGTTGTAGCTCGCTGACATGATCTAATAACTTTATTAACATTAAACGCTGTTGGGTATTTATTCTTACTTGCCATCTTATAGTTTCAATGTAGACTCTTAATCTTTAAAATAGATTTAATTGAAATAACATGAGTAAAAAATGTATAAGTATATTGTATTGAATACACAACAAGTAGTGCATACATGTATCTATATGTTTAGATTATTCAGCCCTTTACTTACATAAAGAAACATAAATGAAAACCAGTTTCATATTTCTTTATAATTGGGTAAACATTTGGGGCTTTTTCTTTAACAAAGGGGGGTCACTGCAAACGGCAGAGGGATCATCATCAAAGATTGTTGACAGAAGCTGTGCAGTTTAGCCTTTAACTGAGAATGCTCTTAACCCCCAATTTTTAAAATATTTATTTTTACTGTACCTTGGAGTCTCTTTAGCTCTGTAAGTAAAATCTAGCTTTCATTATGCTTGGCTGGTAGCTTCTCTGTGTTCCCTGCCTGCAATTTATCACTTCAATCAGCCAGTTACTGTACATATTATTCCCACAGTCACAGCAATCCGACTGAATGAGGTGGGATGCAATTGGGTGATGACGTCTGGAGGAAGCTTTAGAGGCCAGTAATGAGCTGGCGTGTCAGGACTTTAATCTCATCTGGATGTAAATGTATTCTAGTACAAGTTGGCCAACTAATTTATTCATCCAAATGTAACTCCATCAATTTATTCCTCAGTGTACTATCAATGCACTGCACGAGTCTGCCTGGAGAGAAGTGTGGAGCAGGGATGCCTGATTTCTCCATGAGCTTTTGAAGTTTTTCACAGAACAGGGGAATTGGTCTTTTTTATTTAAAATGCAAGACTAAGAAGCAGCGTGGATGTGTAAATGCTTCATATTTAATATGAAAAACATGAAGCCGGGTAGGTGAGAGGCTGCCTCAGACAAAGAGAAAAGTAGTTGCGTGCCCCATGCTGGTGTTCTTGCTTTTATTCTCGTCGGCCTGTTTCCGGTATGCACTTCTCATGTTTGCAGCAGCGGTGCGTGAAACCAAGCACTCACAGTGAACCAGTCTTCAGGGTTGTGTGTGCAAGTGGTATGTGTGTGTTTACTCCTAGTGGGTTAGTTTTGTACACTGAACTTGACGGTTTTTGAAATATTAAACCTTGAAATACTTTTTTCTCAGTTCGTTGTCCTGAGGGCTGAGGCCTGAGTGTCATTTTAGACTCATAATGTCCCCGGTTCAATCTTACTCCTGTCAGTTGGAGTGTTTGTGTGAGGAGAGAAAGAGCAGATAGAAAAGAGTGTTCAAAGTTATAGATGAATAGACATATTGACTGTATAATCCAAGCACCCAGGACACTGTTTGCTTTGACACTGGCTTCACAAGTAGAAGAGGACCTGCTAAAAAACTTGGGTAATGTTCTTCAAAGTTGATGAATTTCCAGAAACATTACAGAAAATTGGGAATGTTCCTAAAACCTGTCTTTTGTTTTTGCAAATCCTCTCAAAATGACATCACCTTCTCCTATGGTTTCTGTTAGTCACAAGGATGCCTCATTCATTTGGGGCACAAAGAAAATCTTCTCATATTCTTTCCTGTAGGTCATACAAAATTGTTCCCCTCAGGGCTTTTAGGATACTGCGTTACAACATCCTGTACTGATGCTCCATTAAATGTTTCCAGAAAGTTCTGAATGTCTCCTGAAATGAATGATCCTGATTATCACTTATAGTACTTTGATAAAGTCTTAAACTACCCCTCATTTCTTTAGGCTTTGCTTCCAATGACGTTCCCTGTAACTTTCTAAAGATGTTCTGGTCTTGAGCAGTAGTCCTGAGTCTTTCTGAAGGTCCTTAAAAGTTTTTTTCTTTGGTCATTGTCTGCGTTTTCCCTTATTTGCAGTCCAGTCCTTGTATGTGACTACTTTCAGAGGATTTTTGTTTGGTTGTTCCACTTAAGGAAGGAAAACTAAGAAACATGTCCCAGTTTTCCAGTAGTATTCAACCATAACAAAAAGTTGGTTGTGTGTGTTGTGGGCTGGTGACCTGCTTTATCTTCTGCCTCTCACAGCCCTTATAGTAATCAGGTGAAAAAGAAGAATGGTTGGAAGACTATTGCCTGTTGCTGTCTGAACCCCTAAAATATGAAGTGTCGCCACTAAAATATTGATTTTGTGTTTTCTTGCTGTCACTATGCTGTCTGGGGGCCATGATTCGATCACTGTGTAGTTTCACTGGAGGGTCTAATCTTGTAGACCAGATGAATGGTAAGTGGTCTCTAAAAGGCTGTCAGGGTTGATTAAACGATAGCTCTTTGAAAAGGTCACCAACCCTGTCTGTTCACACGCATGCACACACACAGACATAACCACAATTCCTTTCCTGTCATTCCCTCCAGTCGTGAAGATTTGCAGTGTTGACTACACCCAAGGATAAACAATGTCAACTAACTGAGCCCTGAAGTCATAGAAGTCAGTCAGTAACAACAGTCTGCACAATTTTAGTGGCTTGGAAGTCGATATTTGGCATGAACTCTGCTATTCTTCAACACAGCCTGAACTTTCTTGGGTGTGCTCTTTTGTAATTTCTATATGCAGTTTTCAGGAATATTTCTCCAGGCTTCTTGAACAACATTTGAAGCTCTTCCTTGGATGTTGGCTTCCTTTTAATTCCTTCTCCGTCAAGATGATCCCACACGCTTCAATAATGCTTGGGTCCAGATTCTGGGGAGTCCAATCCATGTCTGATCTTTACCCCATAGAACGATAAAGCTGCTGCCTATCAGATGTTTTCCAGATGTTGATGCATAGTGGATCAAAAGCTGTGTTCTGTAGTTCCATCAATTTTAAAGGATCTCCAGCACCACTCACTGAAATAAAGTGCTAACCATGAAAAAGCCTCCACCGTGTTTTAGAGATGGCTGTACAATACTTGTACAATACTCTCTCCTGATGTCATCTGAACATACTGATGGTGATTTAAACCAAAACATTTCACATTTGGATTTATAAGATCTTCACCCTATAAGCTCTATTGCTACTGATTTTCAGTCCAATTCTTGGGTAATTTGGCATCCCACAGCATTCTTCCTTTCCTGAAGAATGGCTTCCATTCCACTGAAACCATTTCTGATGATGCTTTGGTAACGAGTAAATGGATAAAGTGAAGGATCAGATGCATCTTTCAGATCCTGTATGAGGTCTTTGATGGATTTTTAATGATATGACAGATACTGTTCATATCCTGTAGATCATTTCTAAACTTGTCACTTCTTCTTCTGTCCTCCATTTGTCCAATTTTCTCAAATCTTTCAAGGACATACTGCGTATCATGGTGAGATATGCCAAGTTTTCAGCTAATAGCTTTTTGGGAATCACCTTGTTGGTGCCAAAGAAATATTTTATGCCTGTCAAGCTGTGTTATCTTTGGCATTTTTCATAGATTCAAAGAAAGAAATGGAAATAAATGTTGAGTTTTTGAAACGGGGTGTTAGTATTAAAGAGCCACAAGATACTATCTAAAATTAGTTCTTTGCATACAAACAACCAACCGACAGAAGAATGTGTTTTGAGCATCTTGGCGAGTATATTTTGTAGCTACCGGTCTTTTCCTACACACCGAGAAGACAATGAGGTTTTCAGTCTCATCAGATAGATGCCACTAAATTGTTCACACAGCACCATTAAAATGAAATGTGTCATGCCACAAAAACAGTTTGTTTACAATAAATAAAAAACCTGCATAGTGATTCTCAGAAGCAATCACCAGTATCACTGAACAGACACACCCACAGCACAGAAACCCAAGTATGTCGCATAAAAATGTCACCCAAGTGGTTAACAGAGAAGTAGATCTTCAAGCGGGCAACAGAGGAGGGCTTAAGTCTCCAAAAACTGCTAACTCCTAACACGCTAAATGTTTTAAGCTTCAGACAACTCTTATGAAGGTAAAACATTTTCTGACCCTCTTAATGTTTCAAGTGTTTACATAATGTGATTTCATTTATAAGGCGGGATGAAGCCACGCAATAGGTGCAATTAATGATTATTAATTATTGATGTATACATGAAGATGCTAGATGTTAGCAATTAATCCCCAGAAGGTGACACATCCTCGGCCCAAGCTAATGGAAAGATTGTCACCTCTAATTTTGTCAGGGAAGTGAAATGAACACGCGTTTGGAAATGACAAACTCCAGAGGTCCTACCTCGTGTAAGACTCGTATTTGACCAGACATTTAAAGAGGAAGTGGGATGATTGCAAGGTCATGCCCATTTGTAACCTCATTAATAAATTGCTCAGCTGGTGTTGATGGCATATTTATTAGCTGCATTAATGTTTAAATCTTTATGATGCTGCTTCTCTTGAATGTTTGATGTCTTTATTTTCATTTGAACTTTGAGAAGCATGAAGTGGTGCAGTATTAACTCAAATTATTCCTTATTCTCATTCAGCTTCACGTAATCTTGCTTAAGAATGATGTCTGATTGTGCTTAAATTTACGCTTGCATGTAGATAAAAATCTGCTTTTTTTACAATGTTAAAAAAAGCAGCCTACAAAGAAAGATGTAATTGATAATATTCCTCTATAAGTCAAGCTTTTCAGTCCCGAGTTTAAGTCCTCTAAAGCTGGTTGCATTATGCTGGTTTGTAATTTTTTAAAGTGCCTGATTATCTACAGGATGTGCTTAAATGTGGGGTTTTTACATGATTGCCTGGAAAGATGGGCAATTTCAGCCCACTTAGTGATTTTTTTTTTTTTTTAAAGTGCCGTTAAGAGACCTAACCTCAGTTAAATCCTTTTCATGTTTCTTTCTCCAAGCATGGTCTGAGATGACAAACCCTCAGCTGTCATGGTAGATTTGTGTTGTGTCATTTCTAAAGTGCCTCCCTTAACTTTAATATTACAGGGAACACAGAATCATAAATGAGATTTGGTTCTGAGGAGAGCACCACCTTTTTAAATCAAACGCTCACCCTGGTGAATATCAATGGAGTCTGTCAACGTGCCACCAAGTGGAGTGGACACCATTACAAAGGCCTGAATACAGATCAGGCACAAAGTCAGACTTTTCTCTCTAATGATTTTTTCCCTTGTTTTTTTTTCTCTTCCAAATGGGGTCATGGTTTTATGATACCATTTAAAAAAACAAAACAAAACATGGGAGGCAAATGAATTTTTTATGCTTTTTGAGTCAAACATGTGTGTTTGAACTAAATAAAAATGACTTAAGTGTAACCAAGTCTTGCCACTAAGGTAAACAGATGATTTTACTTGCACATTTGGAGGGTCCTGCTAACTGCTGTGTCAATTACAGGAAGATGATTTTGTCAAGACAATCTGCTCTTACCTTCTGTATCAGCTAGAGGTCAGCAGCTTGCAAACATTGGTGGGATGAAATGTTAAAATATCCTCATATGCCATTGTGCATGTAATATATGTGAACTGGAGCTTTTTACGATGTCATGCAACCAAATCTAACAGCAAAGCCATGCTTGACACTCCAATGACTTTTTGTTTTTGGAGGCTTTGTAGAGTTTCAGTTATATGTATTTTTGTATTCTAAGCACCACTAGATCACACTATTGATATTGTATGCATGTCTATTTATTATGCATGAATTTTAGAATTTTTTTCATTTTCTCTTTTTTAATGCACAAAACACATTAAATCCTTAGTGAATTAAGCTTTTCAGTGACCACCAGCAGGTGGCAGCGTGCCTCCGCTCTGAAAGAGATTTGAGTTTGGACCTAAAAATCTACCCTGGCAGCTCTTATGAAGATGTCGTCTCTGTTCTTTGGCAGTCGTCTGCATACTTGTCCCGTCTGCCTCAGAATCCCGCTTTTCTCCTCGCAGTATTGTTTTAATGCTGAACAAATCAATGTGAATGTTTTTCTGCTGAAGGTGCACGCATCCAACGAGCAAACAGCCTCTGTGACCCCATTAAAATATGACTCTGTGCCAAACTGGAGTGGACTGCTGCTGCTGCAAACACAGGGTGAGGTGTCCACTCAATTAGCAAACAGTACTCGAGCGAACAGAGTCATGATGATGATTATTAATGCTGTAACTCGTCTATTTAATCGGCTTTGCTTTATATATAAATATATACATACTTTCTGCTTTTGATGAATCAAAGGTCAGTATTTCCAATGTAGCATTTTTTTTAAGATATTATGAACTCTCTCTTCATGACATAGGAAACCCAGTGCAGAAAACCCAAGATAAATCATATGATGTGATGATGCTCATGGAAATATAGTCCAATTATGTAATTACATATGTGAGGATTGAGTTAAAGCTCAAATACAGTTGATTGCAGCATGCTTCCAAAGCCCACTGCAAACTAAAAAATGCACACTCTCATCTTTTGAGTGTTTGAAATCTGTGTTGTTTCATAAAGCAAACTCTCTAAAGAGGGCATTTTTATGTGTACTGAGAACACTATATATATATATATATATATATATATATATATATATATACATATATATATATATATATATATATATATATATATACAAACATAAGATGCCCCTTGGATGTGCCAGAGATGTGTTATAAACAGCAGAAATGAGTGAATGTACATTCAGCAACTGCACAGCGTGTGTGTGCTACCGCAACAACTGGACTGATTGAAGTGCACTGGGGTGTGTCAGCCCTTGAATACGACTGTGTCTGGTTGGTGGGTTTTTTCTGCCTAAACCTCGCCTCCACACGGCCTTCATCATTCGGCCAAGGAGTCATCCATTCCTCTCCTCTGGGTACAAATCAGACTCAAAGTGAGAAGTACAGTAAGAGCAAAACCCATTCTGCTAAGCTTATCCAGCACAGTGTAAGTAGTTAGCAAGCATTGATTTCACACCAGATCAAATCTGTCTTGTACTTTCTGACCGTCTGCCTTCGCAGTTTAACGCTGAAGCTTAAGTGCAAAAAAACAAAAAACAGAGGCGTTCATTTGAATCTATAGTTTTCTTTTGCCCTTTCATTTATACTCAGATATTTTACTGAAGCAGTCATTTTTCCAGAGGCTCAGTGGTCTGCAGTCTATCGATCAACTCAGCAGTCTTTGTTTAGACAACAGTGACAGATACTGGGAGCTGACTCGTCCAGTCTCAGCTTGAGACAACACAGCTGCCCCCCCCCCTCCCCCCCCACACACACACACACTTTTTCTTCTCCTATGCCCATTAAAAAACAGCTTGCTGTGATCTGTCCTTTTCAATGTAGGCATCCATTTCGGTTTTTTGGTTTTTAGGGGGTTTTTTAACAGTGAAGTTTGTGTCCATGTCTCCTGTGCATTCATTTACAGTAAACAAAAACATGAGGTCAAGTTTGCTATATCTCACTGATAAAGGTCTGAATAATAATAGGCTTGTAAACAATAACATACTTTGTCTAGTCTAGCTTAGAATTTATAGCACAGTAATCTGAGATGCAGCTTGATCTCCGAAGCACAAGCGAAAATCTTTCCAAAGACTTTACAGTTGGCTAACGCCGCGCTTAGGCAGATCAGGCTGGATTTAAAAAAAAAAAAAGAAGAAGAAAAAAAAGGAAAAAGTTGGCTGACAGTTGACAAGAAAACTATTTAATCATGCCTCTCTCTAACACCAGATCCAGTGTAAATATTACCATAATTAATCATAGTCACTCAGCACATCACACCTGGTTGTGTGGCTGAACAGTTTTTAATAATTAACAGCCACTTTTACACAAACCTTTACATTCTTATGGACAATTCTGAATACAACTTGTGGCTAAAATGAGCAATTAACTTCTTCTAAAATGTGTTTTCTTAATACTTCAGACTGACTAAAAATATACTTATTTTAAGATACAAAACACAGGGTTAATAAAGTTTTATATTCTGCTCACTGCGTTGATCACGATGACCCACTTTGAAAGATAAGGATGACGACAAAGCGTGTGTAAAGTGAGGATCCTTGGCTGGCATCCTAAATGTAAGACAAACTGCTTTGAAGCATCTTCTCCTTCTAATGACTTTCTCTTCCGACGTCTTTGTCATCTGCTGCTAATAAAGCTGTGTGTGTGTGTGTGTGTGTGTGTGTGTGTGTGTGTGTGTGTGTGTGTGTGTGTGTGTGTGTGTGTGTGTGTGTGTGTGTGTGAGATATGAGAACTTTTAGGTTAGCAAGAGGGGTAACTAATGACATTATCCTCTCATTACTCTGCAGTAGTTGGATTTAGGAGCAAAATTATACTCATATTAAATCAAACTAAAATCTCAAAGGACATATAAATTAACTACTAACAGCAAAGATCCTGATGTCAACCTGATAGAAGACAGTTTTTTCTCAGTTATGAAGAAGCGCCATTACAGTTGTAACACAATGATTCTTTGAAATATGTGTTTACCTTTCAGCAGTCACCATGTGAGGTGTCTCTCATCTCTCTCTCATCCACTTTGTTGTTGAGACTCAGATGAGATGACTGATGGATTTCATATTTGCAGCCAGCAGCTCCAGATATAGGAAATGTCTGGAATTGGCATCACTGAGACAAAGCCTCACACATAAAATAAGTCTCCACCAGGCCAGGTTATATCACTTTTTTAAAAGAAAATATTATTTTCTCACCTAGCTATCTACAAAATATAATACAACAACATTGAAGGACAATAAAGCTCACAGGCAATGCTGCAATGCTTGCCACCAGGCAAGGCTGGCAACTGCTTGGGCCCCTAGGCCAATGGAGGGCGCCCCTGAGGGCTGACAAACGTGAAACTACAGCAGTGATAACGTGCAAAGTTTCCAATGACAGCAGGAGAGACCTGACCTCTCTAAGGGGGGGCCAGCTGACTCACTCGTATTGTAAGTGATGTGCATATTTCTGTTTAAAAAAACAAAACAAAAACGAGATAGCGATTAGTGGAACAAATTACAAATATTAAACATGGTGCTGAACAACTAAATGCTGCTACTCTGCTAACCTTAACTATGAAGGAGAGGTACTTGAATAACTTCAACTGGCAACACAGCATTTGTTTTTGGGGTTTTTTAGTTGATATTCAGTAGTTAATTCAGCTAACAGAGCACCCAACAGACTCAAAAGTTGCTGTTGAAAGCCACAAAGCTGCATCCATATTAATTATTTGAGGCCTCCATACTAATTACACCATACTCAGCACCCTCTTTGAAATGTGTGCAATTGCACTTTAATAATGGATCCGACCTGGTTCTACTGCTGGGAGCGCCGCGGTGAACGTCACCAGTTGATATATGTTTTACTTTTTATCTGTATTGAAAAAACACACAGGAAAAACTGAAGAAATGAAGAAAAAGAGGAGGACTTGCCATTTTAAGGGGGCTTATTTCTTTAGTGTGTTCCTTCTTGCTTATTCATCATGAGTGAAGGTGGAGTGGGTTGTCGTAATGTCGGCAGTCCGATCTCTCTGCATGTCAAAGTATCTTTGTGTAGGATACTGTACTCTGAGTTACTCTCAATGCATAAACACCAAAGTGTATATGCAAACGTTAGACAAGGTGCTTAGGTACAGAAAGAAAATACTTATGTTAATGTGTGTGTGTGTGAATACGCGAATGAGGCTTGTTGTGAGCAGTGTTGGGGAGTAACGGAATACATGTACCGTTGTTATGTATTTAAAATACAAGATATGAGTAACTGTATTCCGTTAATGTTGGTGACGTCAGTTACACAATGGACCCGAAGCTAGCACAACAAAGCCAGCAGAGCATGGGCATGGAATGCATTTCTTACTTGGAAATTCCAACACGACTTCACATTTAAAGAAGAAAAGGATGGGTGAAATCTGACCATTCAGTACAGACTCTGTTTGCCAGCAACCAAGCTGCTCTCAGGGTCAAGTGACTCCAACCTAAAGAAACATCTGGAAGCAAGTTCTTTTTTAAAAACTAGTTAGCCTACTGCAACTACCTTGTGGTAGCTACCTGGGTTATGTGTCACTTCAGTATTTTCGATGTACTATTGCTGTGTGATTTATTACTATTACTGAAGGCTACTCGCCACCAAGCTAACATTGTTAGCTGGCGTTAGCTGAGGTTAGTTCATAGACTGCAGACTGTTTGACTTGATGGATAGCATTAACAACCTGCTAGCTGTAAATAATCGTGCAAATCTGAAAGCAATACCAACTAGATTTTTAAATCTTAATACATGAAGTAATCCAAAGTATTTAGAATACATTACTCACATTGAGTAACTTAACCAAATATGTTACAAACTACATTTTGGTGCACGTATTCTGTAATCTGTAGTGAAATACATTTTAAAAGTTACTGTCCCAACACTGATTGTGAGAAAGTGCTTTTAGTGTGAGTTAGAGTAGGAGCTATAGCAGTATCAGTCCATTTGCCACTTACCAACTAACTTGTCCTGGCCAAGAAAGCCTCCAGCATATTGAGTTTTTTCTACAGAATAAACTCAAGATAAAAACAGCAGACTTTGTTAAGGTAGCTTGACTGTTTCCCACATGTTTTCAGTCTTCAACCTAAGACAGATTTGCTAAAGAGACTACATGTTGGGTCCACCACCAGCTTTAGCACCTTTGCATCTAATTCTTTGCAAGAATCTGCATAATTGTAGTAACTGTAGTCTAATCTACTTGAAGAAATATATCCTAGTTAGTATTTTAAAACCAATTCATTGTGTTTTGCACAACATTAAGAAAGCAAACTGCACTTAAGAAGCCTAAATCAAATTTTAATAACATACTATATCTTTCCTATCAAATATTAATTTTCTTTATTGTTTGAATTTGTAACTTTGAAACTCTTTGCTTAAGTCCTTTGAAAATCATCTTTATTGCTTTTGTACCTGGCAAAGGTTGATCAGTACAATTTAAATGAATTCCATGCAAAAAAAAAAAAATAAGAAGAAAAAAGATTTGTAATCTCTGACAGTCAAGCTGAACCTGACACTTTGACACTTTCCACTCTCGAGTTTTACATTTATATCAGGATTTGTCACGGCTTTCAAGCCTGTTTCCTGATTTTGATCACAGGATTTATTTCTCTGCATGAATAAATGTGAAGAGACGCAGCTGGATATGTGCACTCTTTGTGACAAGAAATCTATATAGGGCACATCTGCTGGGGAAATCCTCTCAGAAGTCTAATTGAGGGGAGGACTGAGGCGAAGGGCAGATCCGGATCACAACATCAAAAACCCGGAGCGAACTTCGACCTGGACAGGCCGAAATGCCACTGCTTCCTTTCCTTATTTTAATCAACGATTTGGAGGTCACCTTTGTACTTGAAATCAGTATGACTCGGGTCCTTTTTTTCTTGTCTCTTCTCAGTTTGGATTTGACTCTGATGCAGATAAAAAGTATACCGTGTCAAGATATATCATTTCCACCTGAAGTTCCCCCCCAGATGTCCCACTTTTATTTCCACAGTCTTCAATACATTTCTAGAAATATTTCATTTAGGTGCTATTTTTTTTAACCGTCATGCTTATTCTTCTCTCTCTCAGACGGTTTCACATTCAGTTAGTGATTTCATACATTTTCCAGAATCATTTTTGACAACCCCAAAGAATTTGCAATTGTGTGCATCCAGCTGTTGGCACTACATGTGTCATGGAAAGGGGAATAACAGTGACAGTGGTATTAAGCATTAACCATCACAGGCGAGGTAATGTTTCTGCTCCCAGTTACAGATTCCTATTTGGTACCTGTCTCTTAGCTGACATGCCTGAGAGGCGACTGTCACAAAAGTGAAGCAGGATCAGCTCTGTTTTTATGTTTTCTATCCAAAATCATATCAGGTGACATCTAAGAATTAACATCAGGATTTTTTTTAATCAATCACTAAATCCATTTATAGGTGGATGTGGATCTGTAGGTTGTATTTAAGAAGAAAATAACCATTATTATTTATTCAGAGTATCATTTTTTCCCTTTTTCCAGTTGTGCAAAATTATGAACTTGTATTAAAAAAATATATGTGATTTGTTGATAGGATTTGTGGAAGAAAGTTACTGAGATATTCTGGAAACCATGCTCTGTAAAGTGGCATTAAATATTAATGTGTGCTGCTGCCACAGGTTGAATTCCTTTTTGAGTAACAACAGAAGCAGCCTGACATCGTCAGGCATGAGTATGTCGTGTTGATTCGGTGTGGCTCGTGTGCTGGTTGGCGTAATCATCCGCGAAGCTTCTGCAAAACCATCAAAACAGTGTCAGCTCAGCTAGATAGAGATGGGACAATCTGCTCGGTTGAATCATCCATCTGGGATGCGCCACAATCCTGCACATTGTTCGCCAATCATCGTTCAGATACAGAGGACTGTGGTTGTTCCTGAATCCAGGTGAAACAATAGCTTAGAGCAGGCTTCTCGGCATGTGTGAATTTAAGCAGCTGGGGTTCCTCAAACAGCACAGTTCTCGCTTGGTTCATTGCCTAATCCATTATATTTAAAGAAAAAGCAAAGTCAAGCTGATTTTAGTCCCATTTTTCCCTGCAACAGGATTATTCCACTGTGTTACTTGTCATAGAGCACTCTTAATGGAGTGGAAAATTATTTTGACACGACTCTCTGCATGTGACCCAAAAGATACAAACTAAAAGGAGATGAAATAAAAATAAATTTGTTTAGAGGAATATGGTTTCTATGTCTTTGTCCTGCTAGTTCTGTGCTCTCTCCATTTTTCTCCATCTTTCAGATTGATTTGCAGCCGGACGGATGTACGTCTCGTAGGATGTAACGCTGTAGACTCATAAAGATTTAGTTTTCTCATCCATCTCCTTCTTCGAGGTTCTGTTGAAATCTCACAAAGCTGTCAAATGAAAAGATTATAGATGGTAAAATATATTTTTCAGTGTTGGTAAGTGAGGGGTTTCTCTCTCTGTGAGACAGAAAAGGAGTATTTTTTTAAAAGAAAGGTCTTAAGAAAGAGTTCTTCAGGCTTTCTGAAGGTTAGTTTTATTTTACATTGGCTACCAATGCTAGACACTTAGCCCTGTCCTATCAATCACTCAAGCAGAAATGCAACCTGCCCTTCAGTTGATCTGTCTACTCTTTACTGAAACCTCATCAGAAATGTTCTCAGTGGAAGGTTGGTGTTCAGAAAGCCATTCTTAAGGAAGGGAAACACAGAGAGAAGACTGATGCACGCCAGATTACACAAGAACTGACATCAGGTCTTATGGAGTGATGAGTCCAGATGTTGATTTGGTTCAAACTGTCATTAATATGTACGGTGGAGGTCAGGAGACAGGCACAACAGTGTCTACAGCCATCTACAAAACACGGTGGAGGCTCTGTTATGATTTGTGCGACGTTTCAGTGAGTGCTGTTGGAGAGCTTGTTAAAACTGATGGAATTATGAACACAGAAAAGTAAATTGTCCGATTTTCAGCCACTATGCAATATTATTTTGAATGGTAAATGGCCTGTATTTATATAGCGCCTTACTAGTCCCTAAGGACCCCAAAGCGCTTTACATATCCAGTCATCCACCCATTCACACACACATTCACACACTGGTGATGGCAAGCTACATTGTAACCACAGCCACCCTGGGGCGCACTGACAGAGGCGAGGCTGCCGGACACTGGCGCCACCGGGCCCTCTGATCAGGTGAAAGCAGCTGATCTGATGTTTTCAGCAAACACACTGCCAATGCAGTAAAAGCATACCAGATAAACACACAGTTGAACACTGTCAGTCATGGATTGGCCTCCCCAAAGCCTGGACCTCAACATTATTGGAAGAGTGTGGGAACATCTTGACATAGAACAAAACAAAAGGCAGCCAAAGTCCAAAAAAAAAGCTTTGAATGTCCTTCAAGAAGCCTTTTTAGAGGTTATTAGAATGGTGTATATTTTTTATCTCTATAGCCTCTGTTTCTGTGTACATTTACTCATATTTCAGTAATTTCCCGCACAAGTTCCTGTTCCTGTTTCCTAGCAAAATTTAAAGAAATCGGGGGTGGCTTGAGAATTTTGCACAGTATCGTACCTATATATTATTTAATATATTGACAGGATCTTTCAGAATTGATGGATATCATGTTTAATGAATGAAGCTGCTTATACCTGAATATTTAACCACGGATCCTTATCCCTCTGCATTAAGATTATACGACCTGATGCAACCACTTTTAGATGTATTTATTTAATATTTGTTAACAAAACTGCAGGCTGAAAAACTGTTAACCCTTCCATTTGTCACCCACAAGAGACTTTACAGTGACTTTAAATAGATTTTGCATACACACAAATAAATCATAAGGATACATCGGGTTACATAGCTTTAGGAAAGATAAATAAACAATACGAATAAGAGAAATAATCAACTTTAACATCAAATATAAATACATTCATAAGACTCTTCCGTGTGCTTACTAAGCTTTCATTTTAAAACCTTTCTGTGAAACAAAGGAGCCCCTCAGCCCAGACAAACAATGACTGGCATCGCTAACTATGCTATGTGGAAATCCAGTCCCATCAGGATACATGTTTTTCTGCAAACCTCTTCCACTCATCTGGCTGTATGACAGGCGATCTATTTTTCTTTCCTTCACCTCTCCACTGGTGAGGTCGAGACATTTCATCTCAGGCACTTTCTGAAATCAAGAGGTTGTTGACTGAAGAGCACAAACATGACATTTTTTCACATAATATAGCCTCCTGTCTACCCTTACATTCTCTACAAACTGTACATCGTTATTTGGAGGCCTTTTCTCATCTCTTATATCTAGTTTTATTAGAAGAATAGTGCAACACTTTGGGAACTTACTAGTTTTCTTGCTGGAAGTTTCATAAGAAGATCAATATCACTTACATGTCTGACAGCTACAGCCAGCATCCAGTCATTTTAGCATTAAGATTGGAAGCACAGGAAAAAAGTACCTACCATTGCCTCTAAAACAAAATGTTTTTCTCAAATATTTATCTCCCTCCTTCAACGCAAATATAAAGAAAAATTCTTGAATTTCAGTGCTTCTTAAATTAGGATGTTACAGAAAGTCACTTTTACCTCAAACTGTCACATAACCTGACCTGATTTGATTTGTACAAGCTGGACCAGATCAGTCAGACTCACAAATGTGGAAAAAAGAAGAAAAAAAACTTGACACACTTTCTTCTCATGTTTAAGTGCAAAATGTTTCTTAATTCCAGTCCTGGGTCAAGTAGAATTAATCGGTTTTTGTCCAGTGTGTCTGACAATAAGCCTGTCTCACGAACATTATGGTTATATGTTAATATCATTTTTTTTAATGAGTGAAGCACTGCAGGAATGTTCAGTCAGCATAAGGAAGTCGACATAGACAACAGGACCCAAATTGGACCGCGACACCACAGCCTGGGGTTTACATTCTTATTCAGCCTTACTGGCTGACTGCGGGCTGTGTCACTGTTTTCGTTCAGTGGTAAGAATCAGAAGATTTTAAACATGAAACATCAAAAGTGTTGACACAGAGTGCCAAAACAGCAGTCTAACAATTTTGTAGCTGGTGCATTTATATATACTTTTCCAAAGCCAAATATTTTTGTGAAAAATTAAATATGCTGTCACTACACGTGTTACACTTAAGTTCATTATCAACATTGTTGTGTCATGCTTAAAGAAGATTCTTTTTGTCTGGGACCGCCTCATCTTTGAGTTTGCGTATATAAATAGTCATAGGCAATGCTGGAGGTGAAGGTGGGTTGCCAAGATGCTTGGAGGTGCACAGCAAATGCATGCATGCTAAAGCAGCTTGAACTAACTTTTTCAATTGGATGTGCAGCTGACCTCAACTTTGTGTAAACCTAAACTAAACCACTTGTTCAATAAATAAAGAGCATTTCCTAAATATTTAAAAAGAAAACTTAAGTCAGTCAGCAACACACTCCCTTCTTGTTGAAATTTAGTTGTATGTAAATGTAATTTCTAGCTGACATGGTTGCTCTCAGATGGAACGAGGCCTTAAAATAGACACAGTGTTAGTTTAGTCAGTGTAAGAAAAAGAATCATACCAAAAGCTAATCTAAAGGTTCTTGCCGTCATGTAAATTTCCTATGATTCACAGTACTGTCCAGTGTCGTCCTCTGAAAATGGACACAAATGACTCAAGGTAAGCTGTTTGGCCCAGGTCTGGAAATATCTTGTAGTAATCATGTTGGTTAAGACAAGAGTAGGATGCTTTTATAAAAATTACCGCCAATAAACCCATAAAATACGAACATTATATGTATGTACAACAAGGGTTTCACAAAGTCTTTTTAACCTGATAAACACTGCGGAAATAGACATTTCCTCATGTTTTAAGGCAAACAGTAATCATGGACAAGTTCTGATTTAGTGATGCACGAACTGAGAGCCCAAGCTGTCGCTTTCCCTTTTCTACTTTGAAGAGTGAGCTTTTTATAGTAATAAGTAACATAAAGATTATGAAACATTTTGTACATGTTGACAAATTTATGAAAGGCTTTATGAAGTTTCAAAGCTGCATCTGATTGAGTAAAATATGCTTCTCGGTTCTTCTTTTTCTATATGGATGGCCTTTAAAAGTGGAAGTGATAAATTAAACACTTACAGGATAACGACGTTGCTTTTAACTAATTTAAGTAACAATTTAAGTATTCTTCCGTGGTTTAATGTTCGGTACAATGTCAAGTGTAACCATTATGGATTCATTTCAGCACATTAAACTGATATTATACCATTTATAGACTCAGTTTTGACCTGTAAATGTACAAGCATACAACCTAAAACTCTGCATGTATTTAAATTTCAGGAATAATAGTCTCCGTAAATGTCGTCCGGTCAATACTTTGCAAACACTGGTGACAAATACAGTCTTAAAGTGAACATTAAATCAATCAGAATAACATTTTCTTCCTTTTGTCTGTTAAAATCTCATAGAAATGGAAATTTGTTGTGTTAAAAAAAAAAACAGCAAACCAAAAGCTAATTTTTACTTACAATTTGAACTGTTATCCCATGGATGTAAAACAGAACAATAAATCATAATTCATTTAATAAAAGCATTTGTAAAGTATTATTCAAAAATGTCCACTCTTCCTGCTGTTTTAAGTCCACGTGTTAGTGAAAGCTCTCATCTTTTCAGTCTCTCGACTTTGCTTCATGCATTTATATACAAGTCAAAATGACCAGAAATTCTGGATAATTTTACCTGTAAAGGGAGAGGAACAAGCCAGTTTCTTATAGTCTCAGCTGTTTGAAGTGATGCAGGACTGGTGCCATATGGCAACAGCACAGTTCAGCCTCTTCCTCTCTCCATCCATCTTTTTCTCCTTTTCAGTCAACATAGTGTTGCTGAAGCAGCTCAGATGTGCTCTGCTGTGTCCACTAATGAAGCACAATAAGAGTTCAAGACCTACAAGGTGGTGTAGATGTAGACAAAAATGATGACGACCAAGTTGAGAATGGTCCCAATGATTCCCAGCATGGCCAAGATGGTCTCCTCCTTACTTTCCTTGTCTTGGATTCCCTTTTCCTCATCACTGTAGAGAGTGTTTACCATTTTCCCTGGAAAAGCCTGCAGTTTTCTTCTCAGACCAGTCTGGAGCAGGCAGATAAGGAGAAAAGACAAACACAATCCATGTTTTAGTTAATGCAATTGGTTATTCATTTTCCTTGAATAGGGTCCTTGCACAGTGTGTGGTGGACAGTGATAATGGCAATAAAACAGGAAATCTAGTCTTCTGCTGGTGAGGTGTTTGCTTAGGCACCAATAATTTACAATCATTGAAAAACAGAAAGTAAACAAACACCATTCTCCTGTATGCTTTCTCTTTAATACATTAAAAAAGGCTGGAAAGCTAATAACGTCAGATTTTAGTGATAAATAATACAATGGAGGGAAGTAGCTGGAACATTTTAGCTTTAAAGAAAAACAACAAAAAGCAGAATGATTTATCTATAATATGTTTTCTTTTGAATGATCTGGATTTTGAATGCTGTCGGGAAATCACAAAAACAAGTAAATACAAATAGTTTAGAAATCTGTCAAAAGAAAACTGTTTGAAATTCAAAGTCATGTTGTTATTAACTCGGCAAATAACAAAATGATTTTGCATTCGTACACGCAAATTTGGACACTGGACAAGCATAACATTCAACCAATTAAACTAAGTTTTCTATTCAGGGCTGTAAGTATAGAACTTTAATTTGGCATCGTAATCAAAAAAGTAA
The DNA here is from genome assembly GCF_965226115.1 of Aulonocara stuartgranti. Lineage (NCBI taxonomy): Eukaryota > Metazoa > Chordata > Actinopteri > Cichliformes > Cichlidae > Aulonocara > Aulonocara stuartgranti. The sequence goes on along the minus strand of NC_138955.1, from coordinate 7,087,582 downwards.
TTATAATTTTTACTATTTTTTTTTTACTTTTTTGTAAAACAATATGTTTTAAATGTCATGGATAACCACAGTAATTATATAAAACTCATAATTACTATAAAGACCTTCTGCATATTGGTGGGTTAACCATTACACAAACATTAAAAATGACTTTGGTAATTTCCAATGCTGTTAAATTTGGACAGCTGTGATAAGCCTTACATTGGGGGTATTTTAATGAATTTGCTAAGTACTATATATATATATATATATATATATATATATATAACTTAACACCCAGCACGCCCCTGCGGGCAGTTTATCCTTCAAGCTCGGGTCCTCTACCAGAGGCCTGGGAGCTTGAGGGTCCTGCGCAGTATCTTAGCTGTTCCCAGGACTGCGCTCTTCTGGACAGAGATCTCCGATGTTATTCCCGGGATCTGCTGGAGCCACTCGCCTAGCTTGGGAGTCACCGCACCTAGTGCTCCGATTACCACGGGGACCACCATTACCTTCACCCTCCACATCCTCTCGAGCTCTTCTCTGAGCCCTTGGTATTTCTCCAGCTTCTCGTGTTCCTTCTTCCTGATGTTGCTGTCATTCGGAACCGCTACATCGATCACTACGGCCGTCTTCTTCTGTTTGTCTACCACCACTATGTCCGGTTGGTTAGCCACCACCATTTTGTCCGTCTGTATCTGGAAGTCCCACAGGATCTTAGCTTGGTCATTCTCCACCACCCTTGGGGGCATCTCCCACTTTGACCTCGGGACTTCCAGGTTATACTCGGCACAGATGTTCCTGTACACTATGCCGGCCACTTGGTTATGGCGTTCCATGTATGCCTTGCCTGCTAGCATCTTGCACCCTGCTGTTATGTGCTGGATTGTCTCTGGGGCATCTTTACACAGCCTGCACCTGGGGTCTTGCCTGGTGTGATAGACCCCAGCCTCTATGGATCTTGTACTCAGAGCTTGTTCTTGTGCTGCCATGATTAGTGCCTCTGTGCTGTCTTTCAGTCCAGCTTTGTCCAGCCACTGGTAGGATTTCTGGATATCAGCCACCTCCTCTATCTGCCGGTGGTACATACCGTGCAGGGGCCTGTCCTTCCATGATGGTTCCTCGTCTTCCTCCTCTTTCTTGGGTTTCTGCTGCCTGAGGTATTCACTGAGCACTCGGTCAGTTGGGGCCATCTTCCCAATGTATTCTTGGATGTTCCTTGTCTCATCCTGGACTGTGGTGCTGACACTCACCAGTCCCCGGCCCCCTTCCTTCCGCTTAGCGTACAGCCTCAGGGTGCTGGACTTGGGGTGAAACCCTCCATGCATGGTAAGGAGCTTTCTTGTCTTTATGTCAGTGGCTTCTATCTCCTCCTTTGGCCAGCCTATTACCCCAGCAGGGTACCTGATCACGGGCAGGGCGTACGTGTTGATGGCCCGGATCTTGTTCTTACCATTCAGCTGACTCCTCAGGACTTGCCTGACCCTCTGCAGGTACTTGGTGGTTGCAGCCTTTCTAGCGGCCTCTTCATGGTTCCCATTTGCCTGCGGGATCCCCAGGTACTTGTAACTGTCCTCTATGTCTGCAATGTTGCCTTCTGGTAGTTCAATCCCCTCAGTTCTGACTACCTTCCCTCTCTTTGTTACCATCCGACTACACTTCTCCAGTCCGAACGACATTCCAATGTCATTGCTGTATAGCCTGGTAGTGTGGATCAGTGAATCGATGTCTCGTTCACTCTTGGCATACAGCTTGATGTCATCCATGTACAGGAGGTGGCTGACAACTGCTCCGTTCCGTAGTCGGTATCCGTAGCCAGTCTTGTTAATGATCTCACTGAGGGGGTTCAGGCCTATGCAGAACAGCAGTGGGGACAGAGCATCTCCTTGGTAGATCCCGCACTTGATGGTGACTTGTGTTATGGGCTTGGAGTTGGCCTCTAGTGTTGTACGCCACATCCCCATTGAGTTCCTGATGAAGGCTCTTAGCGTCCCATTGATCTTGTACAATTCTAGGCATTCCAGTATCCAGCTGTGGGGCATTGAGTCATAGGCCTTCTTGTAATCAATCCAGGCAGTGCACAGGTTGGTCAGTCTGGTCTTGCAGTCTCGGCTGATTGTTCTGTCTACCAGTAGCTGGTGTTTTGCGCCTCTGGTATTCTTGCCAATTCCTTTCTGTGTCCCACTCATGTATTGACCCATGTGCCTGTTCATCTTAGCCGATATGATGCCTGACAGGAGCTTCCATGTAGTACTGAGGCAGGTTATTGGTCGGTAGTTGGAGGGGACCGGTCCCTTCTTGGGGTCCTTGGGGATCAGGACCGTCCGACCTTCGGTTAGCCATTCCGGGTGTCTCTCGTTAACTAGCAGCTGGTTCATTTGTGCTGCCAGACGCTCGTGGAGTGCAGTCAGCTTCTTTAGCCAGTAGGCGTGAACCATGTCGGGCCCTGGTGCTGTCCAACTCTTCATACTGGAGACCCTTTCTTGGATATCTGCCACTGTGATGGTTACTGGACCCTGTTCAGGGAGGTCGCTGTGGTCTGCCCTCAGATCCACTAGCCACTGAGCATTGCCATTATGGGTTGCGTCCTTCTCCCATATGCTCTTCCAGTATTGCTCCGTCTCCAGCCTTGGTGGTGCTGTTCTCTTATTATTGTTCCCTTGCCACTGAGAGTACACCTTTGCTGGTTCTGTGGAGAACAGCTGGTTCATTTTCCTGCCTTCTATCTCTCTGGTGTACCTCCTCAAGCGGCTGGCCAAGGCTGTGAGTCTTTGCTTGGCAGTTTCCAAGGCCTCAGGTATGGACAGCTTGCTGTATTTCTTATGCACCTTCTTTGTCGCACCTTTCTGCAACTCTGTTAGTTGGCCGTGCTACTTTGATCTTGCCCTCTAGCCTTCTTCTCCATGGAGGGTACTGCCCCTTGTGGCTGTTCAACTTGTAGCCAAGCATCTCACTGATCACTGCTGCCGTATTGTAGATCAGCCTGTTAGTGTCGGTAATAGTGGTTGTAGGTATTGTCCGTAATGCTGCATTAACATCATCTAGCAGACCTTCTGAGGGTACTTCACGTAATCTTGGTAACCGGCTACGGGAGATCCAGGTTTCAAGCTTGGCCATTATCCTATTTTTCAGGTCAGTTCCTCTCGCACTCAACGATCCTTCTCCTATCGCACTTGGGGCTATGTACCCAATCTCGGGTGGGGGTGATGATATCTCCCCCCTGACCTGGCGTCCTGACTCCTCCTTGCCGTGGCATTTGTGTTGTACCTCGTCAATCTCTAGCTGTGAGAGCAGTCCCTTCTTTCTGGATGTTGGGTATCGAAGAATCCATAGGTCCGTCATCCTATTCATGTAGCCCCTTCCGCCGGGGTTACTTGCGTAGTAGCATTCCAACAACGCCCTGTTTTCATCTCTTGCCCACCGATGCCTTCTTGTTCCAGTAGCCCACTTTTCGTCAGGGTGCCCTGGTTCCTCAACACCTGACGCGGACCTTGTTGATCCGGGCGACGTCCGAGCCGGCATGCCTTCATATTTATCTGTCTCGCTCATGTCTGCGGTAGGCTCGCTTAGCATAGGGGGTCTAGCCTTAGGACCCTTACTGGATACAGACGCCCCAGGCAGGAATCGAACTTGCGATCCTGGGTTCCAAAGGCGTGTAGTCTAACCACTACGCTATCCAGCTGCATATATATATATGTATATATGTATATGCATATATATATATATGTATATATGTATATACATATATACATATTTTGCAGGTTATTCCAATATGGTGAGATGTTCTTCAAATCTGTGTACAAAAATAACGCAGTTTCGGTACATTTAGTACACAATGCTTTATCCATTTTACAGATATTATTAATGTACTATGAAACATGAATTCAATAGAGGACGGGGGAATTTTACCATAAATAAAATACTAGCTGCTTTGTTCATTGCTAACATCTGGTTAAACCCTTTGTTTGGCTCGTCTTTGAAGCCTAGTGAGTGAAAACAAAAAGACAGCAGATATTTCTGCACTAGCCTCTATTCAGCAGTGGTACTTCTTCAACACTGGGACTGCTCTCAAACAAGTTCTGAGTGTGCTAGCGCTCTCAAGTGTGAGTTTTTAGTGTGTGTGTGTGTGTGTCGATTTGTGTAGCCTAGGGTGCAGTATTAGATACTAGCAAGTATGTTTTTAGCCCGTAGGCGCAGCAGCTTGTGCAACTTGGCATCCAAACACCTCTCAGGAGAAAAAGCTCCTTTTGCGGGTCAGTGGGTTTTATATGTCAAATAACAACAGAAAAGCATGTAACCTAACTAAAAATAAACCTTCTAACAGGAAGCTGTTCCTCTAAGTAAAAAAGCTTTGATGCTCAATAAACTCAATGTTTCTGACTTCCAGAAGGTAGAGGTTACCTAAAGTTCAACCAAGGTACACAGTGTACCTCGTTGGCTTATGGTCTTTTTTGAAAAGGAACAGACTTGCAATATTAAATACAGGCCTGAATAAACCTTTATTATTTGTGTGTGGTAGCACTTCCTATTTGGATCAAAGCACACTGCCAAAGCAAAACATCAGATTAGATTTACATTGCATTTACGTTTGCATGTTTATTGCTTTTTGTGCTTGAGAAAAAACAAATTCACAGCATCCATGTTAGCAGATATTTATACTTTTGACTGCCATCAACTTCGTCAAATAAGAGGTCATTTGGTGATCGCAATGGTTGGTGTTTATTCGTTGGGTTGAATCAGTTTTACTTTCTGTATACTTGCAATCCAGATTGTCTTTTTTTTCTTCAGATTAATCCAAGTTCACACAGAAGTTTTACTAAAGTTAATCACTTATAATCCACAACTATTATGGCTAAATTACAGAGTTTGTTTTCCTCTAAAAAGAATTTATGTGTCCTCTTAAAGGAACTTTGGACAAAGAAGGTTTTATATCAGTGTTGTAAGCACTGTCCTTTTTTCTCTGACTTGCATTCTGTGACAGTTTGGCTGAGGAAAAAAAAGACCTTGGCAGAAATCATCACCTGCCAGGAATCACTTACACTATGTCAAAGTCTGTAAGGCTGATGTACTACAAAGAGAGGGAAGCCGAGGGAGATTAAACTGGGTTGATTACAGTAAGATAAAGTCAGATTTTTTCATTTTAAGAGGTTCAATTCAGTGTACTTGCTACTGTAAAAAAGTTGGATTTTATGGACCAAAGAAGTATGCATGAATGATGTGGTTTTTTTGTGGGGTTTTTTTATTGGGGGGGGGGGGGGGGGGTACTGTATGTAAGGATTACCTGTGGGGGGGGGGGGGGGGGGGGAAATGCCTTTCATAAAGTAAATGTCACATGACGTTTGCTGCAGGACTTTTTATAAGACCATCAAAATGATTGTCTTTTCTAAAGCAGAACATCCCACATGGATACTCTGAATTGCTGCAATCATCCACACACTGTACAGTCTGCTCTTGACGTACATAAAAATACGTCATGCTCGGTTTCTATGTTAAATTCATCCTCCTCCCCTGACCTGTTACAATGGGATTTGATTGCCTCTCCCGGGGAGCACTATAAACGGGGCTTCCCTCAACCTGAAAGGAGATCTTTGTGTGGCGCGCTGGATGTGCCCTCATGCATAAAGAAGCCTGCTCGCTACTGATATAAACATTCTCAGCAAAAAAAAAAAAAAAAAAACAGGAAAGAAATGTGCCTGAGGATGATGAGGGAGAAGAAAGGGGAGGCAGATGAGGTGGTCGTGGAAGTGGTGGTGAGTACGAGGTTCCAGGCTCTGCCAAAACCTGTGTATTAAGTAAAGAGCTTCACCGAAAGGTACAGCTGTGCATAGCGCAGCAAAACCCTCTGGATGCCTTCCAGTGAATCCTCATTCAACAGCTCCAGTCTGTACAGCCAACAACCGAGAGCATTCTGTTTCAAGAGGCAGCCGGTGCTGGCATCGTGCGATGTGCTATAATCATTAACTGCCCATAATGACTTCCTCTGTCTGTTTAACACTAAGGCCGGGCAGTGTGTTTTAGAGCTCTATCATTCTGAACAAGCATGAAACAGAAGTCATTAACAGTATACACGTGCTGAGGTTAATATATCAAAATGAGAGATTATCATCTGGATCAGTTTCTAATTCTCTTGATTATTTTTGACTGTGCACTAAGGCGCAGGGCATTCAATATTTCAGAGTTGATTTCTATTCTTATACTCAAGCTTGTTTTATGTGATTATAAAATGTTAACGTCTTCACTTTTGTCTCTGTAATTAATCCGAGCAGGTCTGTCACTGGCAGGGCCACTTAAGGTCCCGACATTATCCAACGTTATAAAAGCAGCATCTCTGGATCAACAAATTTTCCTTCAAAATTTGAAGCATCATTTTGGGAGTTTTTTTTTCTTTTTCATAGCAAACTCAAACCTTGCTCTTCAGTCGTGCACATCCAGATACACAGTCGTATAGAAAGAACAGACAGACACACAGACAGGAACAGAAAGAGGGAAAATAGCAAGAATCCATACCTGGGACAATAAATCTGGACGCTCCTGCTACACCTAACGGAAGCTAACATCCTCAGATTAGATCAGTCAAGAGTAAAACCTTTTACCACTTGAATAATCCCGAGCATGTCAAACAACTCCAGATGCTAACCGAGTCTGACAGGCAGAGTCGCTTTTGGCATTGTTTTAAAATGGAATTAAATCAAACGGCTCCCAGCCCCTCCCGAGTGTGTATGTATACACACGCACGCACACACGCGCGCATACATGGGTTTGACACCCATCACACGCTGACAAAAAACACAAAAACTAGTGAGCGTCACGTAGAGAACAAAAACTGTTCAACAGCGAATGAATGTAGACCAATCAAGAAAGAGGAAGAGTGACAGAGAAAGAAAATCAGATGAAATAGTTTCTCAAGTGAGCGTGACCCATTTTCCGTAACCTGTACTCATTGTTTTGTGAGTGAGAAGAAATTGGCAGGCCTATTTTTGAACTGACAACATTTAAATTTGCTTTTTTTTCCTTTTTTTTTTAATTTCACGCACTCAGGAAGTCACATACCAAAGTGAGAAACAGGAAAGTTTCTGCGTTTTCATGGCTTGTTATGTAATTGGCCTCTCCATACCATGCTTTGAAAAGCTGGAATGCTTTATTTTGTAATTATTTTTAAAAATGTAAAGATTTTTTTTACCTCTTTAACCCATTTATTAAATATTTAAACTTGATAACATTATAGATGAGGTGCAACTCCGAAGCTATTAACTATTAAGGTGATTTTTCATAGCAAAGGCACAGAGACAAAAAGACAATAGTTCAATTGTTATTCAAGATTCAAGGGGTCTCTGGTACCCTTAGTCAATATTTCATGCAAAGAACTCTGAGCCTGTAAATATCTAACATTTATAAAGAATATATCATGCTGCATACTAAATTCCTAGCCATGCACTGTTGTGGAGTAACTGCAGTGAAATTGTTTGTAGACAGCTTCCAGATGTAAATCCTTTTGAGTTTAATGGTTTAGAATGAGAGTGGAACTGCAGCAGACTTACCTTGCAAAGCATCAGGAATAGCATAGCATTGGACATGCTGGAAGGGGATGCCTTCCCGTAGTGCACAGACATCCCTGGCCACTAAGGTGAAAGTCGACCCCTCTCATCCTTCTGCTGTTGGGGGTGGAAGCGGTGGACGGGATCCAGAGACTGCTGGCTTGCCTTCCAGGCGGTCCAATTTTAGGGCTCTCTTTAGATGTCGTCTCCTCGAGCGCTGCAGCGTCTCCTCTCCAAATTTCATCTCACTAGTGTGGCCAAGTTCTAGCTGCTGTCACTTTCTCCTCCTCAGCCTTGTGAGAGCTGAAAGTGTGCTGCCCACCTCCTCTCCGCTCTTCCTCCTCTTTCCCGTCTGTTTGCCTCCCCACCTCTGCTTCTCTCTTCTCCTCTTGTTCTTCTTCTTCTTCTTGTCTGTGTGAAGGGATGATGTCAAGTTGAAGAATTGAGTCAGTTGATGGGCAGGATGGGGGTGGGGGGTAACAAAGCTGTTTCATGCGAATATTTCCATCCTCCTTTGTCTTTAATCCGCAAAGCTTACAAAAAAAGAGAGATTTTCGGGCTTGTCTCTCCTTCCAAGACAACCTGTCAACCCTTATTAAAAGCTCATCTTCTCAAGAAAACTTTTACTGCTCAGCGGCATAAGATATGTTTAGCAGACACCTTGGCTTTTACATGATTCATACAAAAATTTAAAAGAAGGATTTTTTTAAAAAGCACCCCCGCTAAAGTGGTGGAAGCCCCTGTTAGCTCTACATGATGTGCAACCTAATATACCTTTTCTCCTGCTACGGCGGCTGTGTGTGTTTCCCCAACTAACTGAGCAGAGCGTGAACGTTGGACGGCTATAAGAAAGAGACAGAGGGAGGGGGTAGGGGGTGGTGAGAGGGAACCAGTCGCCTCACACTGACGCTGTCGTGGCTGCTTTCGCTCCACAGGCAAGAGGTATCCCCTGCTCCTTTCCCATCGCACATATTAATGTAGCCACGGTTGCTCGGCAACCGACTCAGGGGAGTCACACACCGCCTGACGACAAGTAGCGTTTGTGACAGGGGCCGTGATGAGGGGTAAGGGTCTCCTCCAGTGTGTTTTGGGGAGAAATTTCTGTGTGCATGTGTGTAGAGTGTGCTGTGTAAAATAAAGAAAGCTGGCCAGCGGTCGGCGTGTGTGTCAAGCGATTATTTTCTGTGTTTTGTGTGTATGCAAAACACAAGCTCCTGTCAAAGTTGGACAGGGGAGCGAGAGAGTTGGTGTCTGATTGAATAATGTAGCTATTCATGCAAGAGTCTAAGCGTGTGAAAAAGGAGAGGTGTGCTACTTTTAATGCCAGGCATATGTATGTATTTAAAGCCTGCATTTAACCAGGTTTTTACTGTAGATTGTTTTCATCAGTAAGTGTAAATCTTGGGAAAGTGGAAGTTTTTCATGGTAATTGTTAACAGTAGTGAACCAAAAGGCTGTATATAAGAAGCTTAAAGTCTTATTTATTTATTTATTTTTTATTTGAGAGTTTTACTGCCTTGTGATTGATGAATGAGGGAAGCTCAGAATGAAGGGTTGCCATTCCCTAAATCCTATCCTGCTTCTTTTTTTTTTTTACTTATGTTTGCAGCCAGAGCAATTAAGAGGCCATTAAGAGAGAAAAGGAACTTGTGAATTGTTTTTAGCTTTTAGATGAAATAGCTATGCCCATCTTTTATATACAGTCTGTCAGTTGAACCATATTAGCACTGTCCTTTGTGGGTATGGAGAGTCAGGACGATGGCAGCTGTCCTTCTGTTGGAGTTGAAACGACTCTGTAGAAAAGTCTTATGTAATAAGTCTTAAAGTCAATTTTAACATTAAATTCAGGTTCAGTTCTTGCAGTTCTGCAGTCTTCACTGAGACAGTGTTGTGATATACAACTGAGGCTCCTTGCAGAGCATGCTAATAAGCTATTCTCTCTAAATGTTTATGCAATCTGGCTCTACATATTTCTCAGCACCAGCACTCTGAACAGGTCAGTTGTATTGTGAGTTAACACATTTAAAAATTATGAAAACACAGAGAATATGTAGGTTCAGGTTTAACGGCTATCACTTGAGGGTGTGTATATGTGTGTTAGACAATGATTTGTTCACATGCATTTTTATGCACGTAGTAAAAACATATATCTGCTTGTGCTCGTGTGTGTGTGTGTGTGTGTGTGTGTGTGTGTGTGTGTGTGTGTGTATTTCCTCATCCTGAAAATCCACAACTTATACTGCCTTCGGACATCCGTGACACAGCGCCGGCGACAGGAGCGCATAATGGATACACTGATCAAACGTGAATAACCTCCGGGACATTTAATGTGGAATCTGACACCAGGATGACGGACCTTCCCTGAGTGATCCGTCCCATCCCTTCCTCTCCCTCTGTACCCATTTTCTCACTTCACCTCGGCCAGAGGGAAGGACACAGTCTTTCAGCATTTGAACTGAGAGTAAAAAGACTTATCCCTATGCCTTTTAGAGTAAGTGACTCACCAAGGACATGCCGCCCATTGCTAATTTAAAGAAATAGGCGGTTTTACTACTTGAATATTTATAGTTACTCATCAATTTACATTTCGGCCTTTGGCTTTCTGCAAGTGATATATCTTGCAAGTAAAGAGGACAGAATAAATGTTGCATCTTAATAAGTTTCGTAATGACTTTTGGGATCCCATCCTGCTTTTGTTTTTATTACTGTGGAGAGTGAAGATGTTTTAGATGTTTCTTTCAGCATTTTCCATTCCCCTAATTCTTAGAGGTAGAAACAATTTGAGAGTCGCATACTGCTGTTTCTGATGTCATTTAAAAAAAAAAAAAAAAAAAAGAAACAATTTGAGAAATTAACAAAAATATCTTGAACGACTTGGAGTGTAGTGAACGGTTTATATTTCAGCAACATTGCAGGAAATTCAGAAGAGGAAATTAAATAAAATACTTGGGAAATAGATTTTTATTTGTACAATATTTCATTACGTGGATGAGTTTGGCTGCTAATGGAAATGTTTCGAATGTGAAACAGCCAAGAAATTAGTTTAGGCTTGATGTTGCTTTGCACATGAAATGACCCAGAATGGACAGCAATAAAAATGGAAATGTAAAGAAAACATTCCCTCCAAAGTGAAACCACCGGTGTGCATAATTTTACTGCCGACTCTCTGTCCCTCCGTGCTTCAAGATTAACTAACTTAGACTGTCGTTGCCTGCGTGGGTATTTATAACAATTAATCAGGGCCCATCGAATTTGTTTTTGTCATCTGTTTGAATCCCACTGCATGATGATCATCTCTGGTCTCACATCAATTTCCATTCAAACAAGCAAACATCAGACTGTGCACAGCCTCAGGCAGTTGTACTCATCTAAACTGTTATTAAGCAGTGTGTGTCTTCACTCTTTACACCGTCCACAGAGTGAACTGACAGTGTTTAATCCTCCAGTCAGCTCAATGTCCCATTGTTTAAGCTGCGGTACGAATAACTTTGTGTTAGCGATGGACTGAATAATTATTAGTGTTCATATCCACCTCAATTCTACAATGATTTGAAGCTATGAGCGTCACACACTTGCTGCTTTCAACTTGGCTTTGTTTCAACAATATAAAGTCTATTAAACCAATGACACTTCATTAGGTACACAGGTTCAAATGCTTGTTAATGCAAATATCTGATCAGCCAGTCACATGGAAGCATTTAGCCTTCAAGACGACCTCCTGAAGTTCAAACTGAGCATCAGAATGGAGAAGAAAGGAGATTTAAGTGACTTTGAATGTGGCACTGTTCTTGATGCCAGGTGGACTGGCACGTAACGATCTCTAGGTTTTACAAAAAAGAGAAAATATCCAGTGAGTGGCAGCTCTCTGGGTGCTTCATTGATGCCAGAGGTCAGAGGAGAGTGGCAGACTGCTTTGCACTGAATCGAAGGTAACTGTCACACAAATAACTACTCAACAGAACCAAATTATGCAGAAAAAGAACATGTCACACCTTGATGCAGTAGGGATACAACGCAAAAAGGTGCGATTCCTACAATTCATATGTTCATTCAACAAAATTGGAGAAGAGAGATTGGAACATTGGGGAAAAAAACATTGTTCTGATGAGCCTCCATTTCTGTTGTGACATTTAGATGTTAGGGTCATATTTTAGGGTAAATGGCATGAAAGACATCCCGCCTTGTATGGTTCAGGCTGCTGGTGGTCTTACAGTGCAAGGGATATTTTCGTGGCTTACTTTGGACCCCTGAGGATGGTCACAGCGTACCTGAGTATTGCTGCTCACCATGTCCATACCTATGACTGTAGGTTATCAATCTTCTGGTTTGGTTTTTTGAAGATGACATTGATGTCATTGTACTCAAGTGGCCTTCACAGTCACCAGATCTCAGTCCAGTAGAGCACTTTTAGGATGTGGTGGAGCATTCGATTTACATCATGTGCAACTGACAAATCTGCAGCAACTGCTATAACAACAGAAAAGATGGGGAAAGCCTCCATGATCCAGTACAGGGGTGGGCAATCTCAGTCCACGAGGGCCGGTGTCCCTGCAGGTTTCAGATCTCACCTTGGGTCAACACACCTGAATCACACAATTAGTTCGTTACCAGGCCTCTGGAGAACTTCAGGACATGTTGAGGAGCTAATATAGCCATCAGCTGTGTTGGTTCGAGGACACATCTAAAACCTGCAGGGACACCGGCAGGTTCAACCAGGTACTAGCAAGGTGAAGCTAATGAAGTGTATACAGTATATGCACAAAATAAGCCAGAGGTTTGTGAACAGAGTAGGGCATTTAACTGCTAAAGAGATCTTTTCCCAGGGTTCAGCCGAGACTCACACGGATGCACACTGATTAAACTCATTAGGTGAATTGAAACACAATTAATACACATAATGTTGCCAAATGTTTTTTGGATGACTAAATAAAACGACCTAAAATGCAGTTTTAAAGTGTACGTTCAAGTGCCCCCAATGTTAATTAAGGCATATTCAGCTATTTAAGTAAAGGTTTCACTTTCACACAGAAAGAAATGACACTGGCTTCAGTCTTCAAACACACAAAGCCTTGAGAGTTCACTTTTATTAATATCATGCAGTAAAATACTCCAGCTTCAATTGCATGAGGCAGACCTAAGGACACAAAGACCTTGTTGCAAATTGTTGTGAGAACATATCTCACCCACACGAGCTTAATGTTCTTAGTGTTTTGTTTTAGATTCAAGGTTAAAGCTAATGGAATCTGAGGGTCCTCACAATCGAGATTAATGGAGAAGTAATCAGCAATTAAAGCCTTTAGTTTTTTTTCTTCACCGCTTCTGTTTTTCTCTGTTTGTATTCACTTGTTCAACCTGTACCTTCCAATTTGTCCTTCAGTGAATGCAGCTCAGTGCTGCCATCTCATTAATTATTGAGGAGCCAGAAAGTTGCTGTATGAACAAAGGTTTCTACAAACACTGAACACGCCACATATCAGTCCATATCAAAGTCCAAAAGCTTCAGATTTCAGAAGAAATGTAGAAATAAATTTAGTTCAGTAAACCTTTTCTATTGGTGTCAGAAATCCTTGAAGAGACATCAAACACTAGCAGGTTTGAAAAACCACAAAATGTTGGCTGGGCCTAAAAGAAGGATGTCTAGATATCTTCCCTGCTCTTCAGTCTCCACTCTTTCTTTTGTCTTTCTTGCACAGTAAAGAGAAAATTCTGAAATTTAAGTGCGAACGTAGGACCGCATGTTTAAAGAACAGAGTAAGGCAATATCACGGCAGCGATTAATCCTAATTAGAAGAGAACATGACATAGCATATGGGTGTCCTCTAGTCAGAGAGCCTATTATCCCAGTCCTTTGCGTGTTGGTCATACAGATGCCAGAACAAGTGACATAAAAATTCAAACTTTGAATCATGTTTTATTCCCTCATTCTCTGAGAAAGATGGATGGGTCGCAAGCAGAGGCCAGACAATGTAAAAGCATTCCTGTTGAACCCTGCAGTAACCTCAAATTGATGCTGTGTGTAGCCTAAAGAATGCAAAATGACAAGAAAAGCCATTAAAGATTAATTTCAAAAGTTTTGTGATGTGTTTTCTCCTGCCCGGGTGCTCAAAACGTCTGATAGAATAAAAAAATGGAAAATGCTTGACCTACAGAAAAAAAAGCCAAATCGCTACTAGTAGTAATGCTTTTAAGCTTGATTGTTCAAAGCTTGCTTACTTCTCATTGGCATTTTCATTCAATTATTTCATTGTGCAGCTTCATAATTAAATAAGATCCTATATATTCATTGGAAGTCTGATTTGGCCCCTAGGTCAAGATTTTATCCTCCACATATGGCTTTGAATGAAAAAATTATGTATCCCATTTAAAATGATGGATGTGGTGCAAATGTTACAATTAGGAGTACAACATTTCAATATGAATAAAAAATAATGGTTTACCTGGAACAGTACCACAGACTTAATTATTTATTCCATCAATGTACACATTCATTTTTTTGTTGTTATGACAGAAGTCCTGTCAGAAGCGACGTGGGAAAAAACAAACTGTTCAAAGCACAATTTTTTTTGCACAGTTAAAACTACAGGAAATACTGATTTGATACCAGATGCTAAACTGGCTTGTCAGCTATTTCAATCAGCAATAATGACCTGATGCAATTCATATTTTCCTCACTAAGTATATAACGGGATGGCATATATATTTATATATGCAGTCCAGAGCCAGACTTTTCTTATAATTTTTTTAAGTTCTCCAGGCTTTGTAAAGGTTGTTCAAAGTTTTTGACAGCTTAGCAAAAAGTCAATTTTAAATTGTATCTTTAGACACTTTGTTACCAGTGGCCATATAAACATGCCAACAGAAACACAGTTTAGTATTTTTTGTATCACAATGGTATTTTCCCCAAAGTTAGTAGCTGAAAACATGGCATGTCTTGGCATGATGTGCAATATTTTAATATAAATAACATAAGAAGAAATTTAGCCTGACACAGGACCTATGAATGCAACAGCTTCCTCTTTCAGCATGACAGTGATCCTAAACAGTCCTCAAATGCAAAAAAAAAAAAAAGAAAAAGTGGAATACTATCAGACATGGATTGGCCTCCCCATAGTCCGGACTACAACATTACTGAAGCAGTGTGGGATCAGACAGAGAACAGAAAAAAAACAACTACCAACCAAAGAACAGCTTTGAATGTTTTTCAAGAAGCCTGGCGAACTATTCCTGAAGAAACGAGAAGAAAGATTGCCAAAGAACATACAGGAAGAATGGAATTGATCACAAGAATTGCTGACTTTAAAACACATTAGAACCGGGCTCTGTTTTCTGTATACTGACTGTATTTTCGCATATGTTTGCACATGTTTCAGTTTTGTTAGCAAAATATTAAAAAATGAGGGGTAACTCAAGACATTTGCATAATAGTGTAGCATGATACAAAGTTGGGTTTTTTGTCATTTTAAGTTGTAATTTTGTACAATAAATGTAACATATTTACCTGTTGAAGTCATCCATATTTTTATTTACCTTTTAAAAAAAACAATCTGTTACAGGTAAACATCTATCAGATTTTTGTTCCCATGAAATATATTTTTTAAACTTCCCCAAACACACTGGTGTATTTTTCTCCCAAGTAGCTGCATGTTAGTATCAATGAACACCAATCCATCCATTTTCTTCTGCTTATTCAGTTAAGGGTCAGGGTTGGGCTGAAACATTTCCCAGCTGTCACAGGCTGAAATGTGGGGGACACCCTGAACAGGTCGACAGTCTGTTGCAAGGCAGTGAACATCTGCTCAGGTAGTGAGACAGCCGAGGACAGCCTCAGTGGCTTGGAAGCGTTCGTGTTTGAATTTGAGGGTGAAAAGGACAAAAACAATATCAAAGTGAAATCCAGATAAAGGTCTGGTTGTAAGTGCATCAGCTGTGAAGAGCTCTACTGCAAATTTAAAGAAGAGCCTGCAAACCAAGCATAGCTCCACAATGCTGGTGATGAAATAGAGTGATAATGAAAGTGATGCTACAGCTGCTAAATTGCAACAGCTATATTTAAGTTAGCCTAAAGGTGATTCTACAAGGGAAATCCATGAGCTACCAACATCAACTTGCTAACACATGAGCAAGAAGTAGTAGACCTCAGAGCCTAAACCCAGACGTACATCAAAAACCTGTGAGCCTGTGCACATGAAAGTCTGTTTTTAGTAGTCTTACCATGCTCCAAGTTACTTTTAAAAGTCACAACACCCAAAACACAACAACCTGATGCTTAGACATAGAGAGTGGCATAACACCTTTACCGTAAACACCTTAAAAACCTGTACATGGCTACACCCCTTAAAAGCAATCCCATCTACACTCTAATAAGTAAAACATTGGTTCAAATAAAAAAAACATGTTAACGTTTTCCACTAGAATTTTTGAGTTAAGCCAACTTCTGGCAGAATAACATTAATTCAAAGCAATATTTTTGAGTATGGTGAAGTAGCTTTTTTGGCCACAATTAAAAACATTCTTAAGTAAAATTAACTTAATAATTTTCGACTAGAACACAAAAATTTAAGTTGATCCAACGTGAATTTTATGTATAGTGAAGTTACTTTTTGGCCACAAAAAAAACCACATTCTGAGTAACATGAACTTAATAATTGTCAACAAATACACAGGAATTTAAGTTGATCCAAGATTATATTTATGTATGGTGAAGTAACTTTTTGATCAAAATAAAACACATTTATAATTAAAATGAACTTAACTGTCGGCATAAATAGTATTTATGTTGGTCAAATATGATATTTTGGTTACAGTGTAGTAATTTTTTGGTCCCACAGGAGATTCTATAAGGCCATTTACCTGTTTCCCAGCAGGCTAATTCGCTCCAAAATACAACCTTGATCATTTGGCTGTGTCTTATAACCATGACTACCGCGTAGGCAGGCTCATGCATGGTGGTGCCTGCCCACAAAGAAGTCAAGGTTCTAAGACCTTAGAAACTTGTCGATCACTTTTTTCCCCAAACGAACGTCAGCCTTAACATGGGCTGTGTGTGCGCTTGTGTCATGACCTTCAGAAAAAAGAAATGGATGTTGTGTGTATTTGTTTGAATGCGGCAGATGTGATGCCAAATACCTGGACATCAGCTAAGGGACTCGTACCTGGTGCTCAGAAAGAATAGAAATTCAGACAGATGTATTCAAATGAGTTAGACCCATTTAATTACAATAACAAACATCACAATTCTTTAACGTGCGTGCGAAGTGCAAGATTTGTGGGCTTCAGTTTCCTAGAACACAAATTGCCCGCTGAAACTTAAGGAACTGTGTATTAAAATTGTAATAAAACCTACTACTTGAATCCTCTTTTTTTTACTTTAACATGTGACAGTGAATCAAAACAATAGATGACAGGCTGCTATACATTAAATGCACTAATTTAAACATAAAATGAGCAAAGCTTCTTTCATTCAACTTTGTCAGCACTCTTACAAAGTATTCTTGATTCTCTTCGATATTTGACTTTTCACCCTCAAGATTAAGGCCAGCTAAAGAGGGCATTACACAAACTTTAAAACACACCAATACCCTCAGAACACAGGTCATGGGAGAAATTAAACGCATTCCTTAAAAATGTGCAAATAACAGCATTTAAGACACAGCAAACCATTAACTCAGAAGACTTAAGAACAGCGCTTTAAAATTTAGTAAAACACAATGAAGTAGTGCCAGAAATGCAGCAATAAGGTTTTTGTGAAACTCACTCACGAATGGTCTATCAAGTCTGCTCTAGAAAATACCAAACTTAAGATTCATTACTTTAGAGCTGGCTTTTTGTCCATCAAGCTCAAGGCATAGCTTTTGAAATACCTCAAAGGTAAATTTCAGCTGCTTGGGATAGGTAAGGTTCAGAGCGTAGATTACTCCCATCATCAAAGCACAGGATCTGGCAACATCAATCCTCTCCAGGATCTTGGATCCCTCAACGATGATGGTTGGAGGCCCATCACCAATGATAGCAATCTTCATGATTTGCATTGCAAGGTCTGCATTGAGCTCCTCCTCATCCTTGTAGGAGAAATTAAATGTTAGGATGTATAAAATACATAGCTCAAGCACTTCAGGATGACGTGCATAAGGGAATGAACTACTACAGGTAGGAAAATAAGCTAAAACAGGTTGTCTTTTGTGTTTTTCAGTGATTTTACTTTGTCATTCTGTAATTTTTAAAAGCTAAATTAAACCATAATCCAACGTTTAAAATAAAAAATGTCTTGTTTTTCACAGTTTTGTTTTTCCACTTTGAAAAGAAAATCTAATAAATCATTTTTAAGGGTTATTCCACTTCTAAGTGAAATTTTATCTATTGCCATATTGCCACAGTTAGAAAGTGAGAAACAAGCCTTTTGTAAACAGCACACTAATTCTCCTGATCCGGAAGCAATCCATTTGCTTTAGCAGAGCACAAACAATGGAAGTGAATAGCAGGTGCTAGCATGTTGTGTGCAAAAGTGATTAAAATGACTAACAAAAATGAAAACAGTAATGAAAACAAATATTTCTTGGGAGCTCAGTAATCATGTTCACGGCAAATGAAAAGTGCAAAAGTAACACGGAAGATTTGCAGAAGCTGATTTAGACTTGAGACTACATTGCAGTTACAACAAACACCGCTGTAAACATCCACTGCATGGTGCATGGATATAACGCAACAGTTGGAAAAGCCTCCAGCTTCCATAAACAAACACACACAGCCACTACTATACAAGCATGGTAAGCTGCAGTAACAATGGATGGGTCTTTGATTTGTTGAAGAAATATTGCACAAATAGCATGTTGGTTTATAGACACTGGTCGGCAGTGGCTTCAACTGCTGTGTTATAACCATGTGGAGGCTTACAGCAGTGCTTTGTCGTAATGTAGTCCCAAGTCTAAATCGGCTCCTGAAAATCCTTTATGTCAATTCATACTTTTCATTTGCAGTCAGCATGATTGTTGAGCTCCCCAGGAATACTTGGTATCATTATTGAGTGATTTTAATCACTTTTGCACACAAAATGCTAGTACCTGCCATTCACTTCCATTGTTTATGCTCTGCTAAAGCTGCTGCCAGATCAGGAAAATGACTGCGCTGGCTACAAAATTTTTTATCCTGTGTGTTTATGTTGCACCTTATCACGGAAACAGGTTTCTATTCAGCAAATTATGTTCAATGACAATGGCAATAAACATCTTCGGATTGTAATTCTGAAATGCTTTTTTCTCACTTATACATGGCAATAGACATATCTTCACTTAGGGTTGGAATGTCCCTTAACTCATTCAGTGCCAGCCACTCTCAGATTTCATACTCCCCTCAGTGCCAGAGATATTTAGCTTTTTCACTGATTTTGAAGGCTCACAGAATATTTTGTTCTATGACTATGTGAATTCTGAAACCACCATGACAAAAATGAGTCTCTCTTCTTTCAGCAGCAAAAAAAAATGTTTCTACCTCTGTTATTTAGAAATCTGCAGTAGAAAAGAGAAACTTTCATGACAAAACACCTGTTTCTGGATCAAAAGCGCTTTGTGTAAATAGGTTTTTCTAGCAGATCAGTGACTTTGATGTAAATATTTCGTGTTTCAATGATTCATGCAACATCTCAACTATGTTTTACTACTATGAAGTAAAAAAATCACCTGTAAAAATGTACTTTTGGCAGATTATTTTTTGTATAAAAATAGTTGTTTATAGACAATTTCAACATTTGGAAAATTTATAAGAAAAAAGCGACTGATTTATGATTCAGAGAGTCTGTGTGTGTGTGTTACTCCCGCATGTGCACAAGTGAGTGCGCGACTTAGTCTGTTCACCCCCCACCCGGCCATCGGTTCGTCTATCAACAATTTCTGTGCGTCTTATGCAGCAAATCGTTCATTATTCTGGTCCCTGCTGCCTTCAGAAGTTTCTAACAGGAGATACTGGTCAGATAAATCCGGTTCATGTTCACTGGAATCGCTAGAAAAACCATGACGTCAGGCTGCAGACACCTCAAGCTCGAAATAACGAGCTGGATCAAAAATCGCGCCACAATACTCGTTCTCAGTAGAGTGTTCGGATTCATTTTGACGTCTAAAGACGTCTATGGCACTGAATGACTTAAATACTCAACCCTGAACAGAAAATCCATTGAACAAAACACAAAGACCCAACAGAGACATGCATTCAAAACTAAACAAAAAATTAAAAACCAACTCAAGTACTTGCGCTGTATTGTTTGAAAAGATCCTCCTCCTTCTCTCCAAGATAGACTATGAGGCAGCGAACAGCAATTTCTCTGCGCTTTTCAACTGTGTTGTCCTGATTGATAGAAAAAAATAGAAGGTGTTCAAAATACTCTTTTTCAGTGGAAAATGTGCCCACATTACAGAACTGACAACAGAAACTGAGTATTTCAGAGGTTCTCATTGTTGAGTGAGTTGAGTGTTTCCTTGATATGTGTGATTTTAGGCTACCCCATGACTTAAATGAACAAAAACAATCTAGGTAAGGACATGGCAGAGGCTGTACACTGGGGATATGGCGTAACCTATAATGTTTCATCAGCTCTTCCTTAGTGGAGGTTGCAAATTTACAGATTTTGCAAGGCCAATCCATACTTCATGATTCTGAATTACTCAATTCAAGCTTACTTGTTAAAGCTTACTTCAGAAGGTCCCTTGGTATTCGATACCAGGAGAAGATGATGGTTTGAGCCTTTGTCCTGGCAAGAAACACAGCAAAGTAACTGAATATTTTGGTGAGATTCCCACTTTCTTTAGAAGGCTGACCACGTCTTAACTGGAACCCCTAGATCTGCAACGCCAGGACAGTGTATAACACCAGAAAGTTGTGCCTGCACAAAAATACAAAAGATGGTATTTTCAACTTCACCTGTGAGTCTTCAATACAGTGAATAAGTTTCACCTGTCAAAGCTGTGTGAGCTAGAACCAAACATTCAAAACTACATAGACCTGAATACACTGGGTGCTGGAAGGCCTAACGTGGCTTTCCATAGATCAAATATACATAGAGGTGACATGGACTGGGCCAGTCTGTTGGAGCGTGTATCCCCAACGACCGCGATCTTGGAGGGGTCTCCACTCGCCCCCAGTGCATGTATTTCTGAGGAATGTGTTAACTCAAAAAAAAAAAAAAAAAAAAAAAAAAAAATAATATATATATATATATATATATATATAAACTTAACACCCAGCACGCCCCTGCGGGCGGTTTATCCTTCAAGCTCGGGTCCTCTACCAGAGGCCTGGGAGCTTGAGGGTCCTGCGCAGTATCTTAGCTGTTCCCAGGACTGCGCTCTTCTGGACAGAGATCTCCGATGTTGTTCCCGGGATCTGCTGGAGCCACTCGCCTAGCTTGGGAGTCACCGCACCTAGTGCTCCGATTACCACGGGGACCACCGTTACCTTCACCCTCCACATCCTCTCGAGCTCTTCTCTGAGCCCTTGGTATTTCTCCAGCTTCTCGTGTTCCTTCTTCCTGATATTGCTGTCATTCGGAACCGCTACATCGATCACTACGGCCGTCTTCTTCTGTTTGTCTACCACCACTATGTCCGGTTGGTTCGCCACCACCATTTTGTCCGTCTGTATCTGGAAGTCCCACAGGATCTTAGCTCGGTCATTCTCCACCACCCTTGGGGGCATCTCCCATTTTGACCTCGGGACTTCCAGGTTATACTCGGCACAGATGTTCCTGTACACTTGGTTATGGCGTTCCATGTATGCCTTGCCTGCTAGCATCTTGCACCCTGCTGTTATGTGCTGGATTGTCTCTGGGGCATCTTTACACAGCCTGCACCTGGGGTCTTGCCTGGTGTGATAGACCCCAGCCTCTATGGATCTTGTGCTCAGAGCTTGTTCTTGTGCTGCCATGATTAGTGCCTCTGTGCTGTCTTTCAGTCCAGCTTTGTCCAGCCACTGGTAGGATTTCTGGATATCAGCCACCTCCTCTATCTGCCGGTGGTACATACCGTGCAGGGGCCTGTCCTTCCATGCTGGTTCCTCGTCTCCCTCCTCTTTCTTGGGTTTCTGCTGCCTGAGGTATTCACTGAGCACTCGGTCAGTTGGGGCCATCTTCCCAATGTATTCTTGGATGTTCGTTGTCTCATCCTGGACTGTGGTGCTGACACTCACCAGTCCCCGGCCCCCTTCCTTCCGCTTAGCGTACAGCCTCAGGGTGCTGGACTTGGGGTGAAACCCTCCATGCATGGTAAGGAGCTATATATATATATATATATATATATATATATTTTTTTTTTTTATCAACAAAAGCAAACATAAGGTGTGGCATGACAGGACAGAATCATTTCTGACAGTAAATACGAAAAAAAACCCCAAACTTTTTTATACACAAGCTACAATGTCAATAATCCCACTTGATCTGTTTTCATTTCATTCTCCAAAACCAAATTGGAATCAATGCTGAGTCAGCAGCTATGGTCATTTTTGTGCACCCTAGTGTTGCAAAAACTGGCATACTACTGAAACCATATGTGGGATTATTGACCTTTCTTGCCTTATCTGTTTGGAAAAATATTTAAACATTTTCCTTATTTACCATGGGTGAATACATTCCTCAGTAGAAAAAATGCACTGGTGGCGAATGGGGACCCAACCAAGATGGCGGCCCGCTATTGATTTTTTTCTTACTTTCAACCTTTATTGAGGCATATCAATGTTACAGCCAGTGCCAATGCACGTCGCCTCTACGTCTCTACAAAACACGGAAAGTACCCAAAAATTAGGGACAGCTAACTAGCCTACCATATGCGGCACAGTGCACTTAAGTCTGGTCTTTTACCTGTGAAAATAGGCCGAGCAGCCGGTGAAGAACCGCTCTTAGCGGTCAACAGACACACCGGACTAATAGCGACGGCACTTCCTGCGCAGAAGCCAATGGGGTTGAACTTCACCCCGTAACGTTACGAAAATTTAGAAGCGTTTCTTAACAATTACTAACATAAAATGCTTCCCTTCAAAAAATAAATTTCACATTTCAAAAATAAAATCACAGTGAACACAACTTAGCTTGGCTAGCTACGTTAGCATAGAAGTTTGCGCCGGGGCTAACAACGTCCGCTATCTTTTAAAAATTATAAGACAATTACAGTGGTCTGCATTAGAGTAACGTCAGTGTTAAATTTTCCAAAAAGAGCCCAACAATTTATGCTATCGCGGAATTAGCTGCTGTGTGTATATTAAAACACACAAACGCGGGGGCAAGCTAAGATGTATGTTATGTATGTTACGTCGTTGTTTTAAAGTAAACTAACAAAATCCAGAGCGACTGCAGATATGTGTAATTTCGCATAAAATTACTCACCGTTCGCGACGAACACAGCTCTTGATAAACCTTGAACACGTGCTGTTGAATATGTCCGCTTGTGTAGAAGAAGGGAACTGTGAGCTGTTTACACGTCATCAAGTTGTATTTTACATCGACAGAACTTAAAATTATGTTGTTTTTTGATTAAAAGAAGATTTTAAATTCAGACAAATCACGATTATATATTGAGTAAAGAGGCATAATTTATGTGTCACCCGAACTCAATAAAATAAAAATTTTAATTAGGAAGTCTAACAGTATTTATGAACTTGATTTTTCATTTCACAACAACATATATATGTAAGTAATGACTAAAGATCCCATTAATTACTTTTTAGAGTGTATAAAGCACAGATAAACACGTGCATCTCTCTCGATAACAAACAATCACAAACCTTTGTTTTCGTCTCTGTCTGACCTTATCAGCCTTTCTCTAAAGGCTAGCCTAATATCCTCAGAGCCTAAACCCAGACGTACATCAAAAACCTGTGAGCCTGTGCACATGAAAGTCTGTTTTTCGAGAGCTGCTCATCATCAGACTGCAACACTCGATGCTTTCACTTTATTCTCAGAACATGAAAAAGAAGAGTGCACATGGTAGCACATCCTGAGACACCGAAGCCTTCTGCATTAAAATGTATTTCCCTTTATAGGTGCATGTATAAAGATAGTCCTTTCAGTCTAAGCCAAAACTATAACGTCTGTACTCCTCCACCACAAACAAAACCTCCTTATCAATCAGCATGAGTCTTGGGATAAAAGGACACGAGGCACTCAGCTTTGATGTTAAGCTCGTTGAATATTGTTGTCAATTTTCAAAGTTAGTTATGGCGGCCATCTTTGTTTGCCAGCGGGCACGCGCTACATTACGACTTTAACAGATACGGTAAGCAACATCTGGCTTTGTGAGAAGTTCTTCCAGCATTTACGCATGTGTGAAATATTGCGCATATCTGCTGTCATATTCCAAACTGATGTAGACGGTGCGCATAAACGTCCTATGAATCTTATGAGCACAAACGACTCAATCAATGAGTATCAAATTGCTAAAATGTCATAATACCACCAGCTGCTGGTAGAAAATAGCCTGTAAATTAATCAGCCTAATAACTTTGAGGCAGCTGATTAATAGAAGAAAAACTAGACAAAAGCAGCCTCCTTACTGGCTTTACTTTGCTGAGAAGAGTTTCTCTAACAGCTCTCGTGTCTTGTGGGGCTCTGATGGTACAACAGAAGGTGCAGTAATAAATCATGTGTTTCATTGCAAAGCATCATAATAGCTCACGGGTTATTCAATATTGAAATGCTGAGGCCTGAATGAGAATGTAGAGAAGAGTCTTTGTTTCTCTTTGAAATCAATGTTTGCCAAACATGAGTTTGATACTCGGGTGGATTTTTCACCAGCATCAGGGCGCGTTTTACTCAACAAACCCCCCATTTAAAGTCTCACATATAGAAATGCAATAAAAATCATCTTCTTTAAGAAAACTGGCCTTAAGCCATTAAATAATAAGGATAACAATCAAGGACAGAGAGGCATTAGCATGGCTAAGAAGCATCCTCCACATCAAGTGATTATTTTTTCTCCCCAACTTAGATAACTAGGCTAAGTAGGACACTGTGGAACTGAGAAATAGATCATTATCTCACTGGAAAAAAATAATGTGTTGAGAAATGATTCTGGCAATTCAGAAATACAAAAGCCTCTTTTATGTTTGGTCTTCTGAGTAGTGACAATGTGATGTTCATTTTCTGCTGTGCACCCTGTTTCAGAAGCCTGGAAAAATCTTCTGGGGTAACTCTCTGGTCCTGCTAACAATGCACCCTGTGCCCTATTTCGACACGCTAATGCATGCATTTATTGTTGTACGGGTGATGATTAGACTGTTGAAAAGCACACAGAGATTTCGAAAAGACCTGTTGATACATCTGTCTTTTTCTGAAATGGTTACAAGCCCATCTGCCAAGTCTGTCTGACGAATCATGCATTTGGTGGGAGATATTAACATATTGAACACAGGGATATCTAGCCAAGGGATTACAGCAACAAAATCCTGCATGGATCCGATAGAGGTATTAAAAATGAAATAAGAAAATCGCAGCCCTGCATCAATCTGTTCTCTTTTGCTCCCCTAACTGCGGGTGATTTAGGAGGTTTAGCAATAGTACTGATCCAGCCTCAAGATAAGTCTTCCGCTCGCTCACCCTCAATTTTTTTCACACACACAAGAGAAAAAACATCTTTGAACCTTCAGAGTTTTTAGTCAGTACTACATACTTGCTGTATGCAAGGTCAGTATCCAGTAAGTTACAGTACTATTATCAAGTTTTATGTTGAAGGGAGATGTCAAACATAAAGCCTGGGGGCCAGAATCAGCCCAACAAAGACTCCAATCTGGTCCGCTGAAAGGCTTTAAAAAATATATGAAGGAGTGTATTGATTTTTACATTTTAATTGGATTTTCATACGTTTTAAAGGTTTTCTTTTTGATAAAGACCTCCCCCTTCCCATTCATAATCAAAACTAGGATTTGGGATCATGGAGTAAGATATTCTTACTAGTGCTTTTTTTCTACTGTAGTATCCACACTTATTCTTTCTTTGCAGGTTTACTTTCCCATGTTCATTTGGTAAGTATCGCCATGACAAAGTAACTCTACTGAGTAAAATTTAAACAGAAAAATCTGTATTTGGTACTGGTGTGTATAATATATTGAAGAGATATAAAATTCTGCCTTAATAGGACTTTGTCCCACTCTTATTTTAAATGAGCTACTGTCAGCAGTGTTTCTGAAAGAACCTTGTTCCTAAAACAGGCTTCATTTTAACATGTTCAGAAAATCAACATGTATGAATTTCAACTGAATGTTTATTCAGTTTCTTTCATATTAAAAATCTGAAAAGACAAAATACTTAAAAACAAAAATAATCTATTGTCATTATCCTACTCTGATCCTACTCTGACAGCAAAGATGGAGGAATGAAACTTGAGACAAAGATGAACACATAGGTACACAGCCCACCTTGCACCGTAAATCTTGAAAATAAGTCATGCTTGTTCCAGCAAACTATAAAGTATTTTGGATATTGCAAATGTATTTAACAATTATTTTATCAAATTATGTAAATATTATATGTACACATGAGGCCCCTACGATGGGCTGGTGACCACTCCAGAGTGTGTCTGCCTCTTCCATGTGAGACAGACAAACTCCAGTCGACTCCTAAGCTGTTTAAGCATAAAAAGGATCAATGCATTGATATATTATATATATATGCTGTTAACAGTGGTTCAGTTGGAGCACCAGTTTATTCCCTTCAAACTCTGAAATGCAGTTTTTCAGTTTCTCCCTCAGTATCAAAACCATTCTTGTGCTGTTAAGCTGAACATACTGATCCTAGCAGAAAATTACAAATTTTTAGTGACTCCCGATAACAGTCATATTTGAATATCTTCATACAGGCTACATCGACTTTCGCGGTCTGCTCAGTGAAAAAGGCTGATGTGGAGCGTGTCATTTTTTAGATGATAAACTTGTTTAATTCCACTGTACTTGACAGAGCGCTGAGAATATGCATGAGTGAGTATGCATTATTAAAACAGCCTGTTCAGGCACCCCTAATGTAATAAGAAGAGGGGTCTTCCATGTTAATCTTACCGGCATTCCCTTGCTGCTGACTGTGCGTGTCTCAAAAGTTGAAGTGATTTTCCAGATCTTATTTCATAATTATCTGCAGCATTTGCATATTTTCCTGAAGATTTCAGAAGAAGAGAAAATCTCACACCCACTCCTGTTAATTTCTTTTGTAGAGAGATCAGAGAAATAGTCAAAGTGACAAATGTCAGTCGGCTGAATATATTAGCAGGAAAAAGGCATAATATGAGGCCAATTATCCTTGTGTTTATAGATAAAAGCTCAAATGGATGTCTATTAGAGCTAATGTTGCAACTGTCATTTCGACTAATTGGTTTAAAACCCAAGATGCTTCTTTCTAGTCTCAGTAGAACTGTAAATGCTTTCTGCCCCTGCACTGATTCATATCACCTTTAGTTTTAGCAGAAACATATTTCTTTGGTTGCAGCTCTTATTGATTGCAAATATTTTTTAAGAGCCAGACCGTGGATGCGTCTAAAACTATGGGGAACAAATTTTGTGACACTTTGTCATCTCTAGTGTGTTTATCAATCTCTTAACAGCCCCTGAAAATAGACATACCGTTGGCAGGCTTGGGCTTTGAAAATGTCCCCAATAAACGTTTATCTGATTTGCTATTGTCACCCCTCATTAGCCATCATTTCATTCACCTAAGAGCCGAGTATCAGCAAATCTTCATCTGCAGGAGTCGCAGCACAGGCACTTGTGTGGCTGTAAGTCCAAGGAGCTAAGGGAAGCACATGTCAATAACAGTCAGCCAATTAAAATCACTCTTCATTAAAGCTGTGATCTCTATTGATTGGCTTCTTCATTTCTCATCTATCAAGTCAGTAGACTGCCTTGAAGGGTTCAAGGGATAGACTGTCTGACTAAATCAGTACTAAAGCTGCCAATCCACCAACTACAGGAAGCTTGAAAAGTGAAATAACGCCAATAAGAAATGTCCACTATATCAAGAGGAAGCAAACTTAAACTTTTGCCTAGCCAATCAAGAGAGGACCCAGGCCCCACGATAGCAGCGGATCAAAAAGCTTGGTTATCTTCTGGAGTCATTCCCTTAAAGTCACTTTCAAGAAATTCTTCCAAATAAGGTTGCCTGAATGAAATCAAAAGAGTCAACGGGTCATGGTCCACTTCAGCTTGTATAACCATGTCCTCCAGGTCTGCTTCCTGCTTCTACTTCCTCTCGCCATCAGCAGTAATCAGCAGACCTGCATGTAAGACCTGCTCAGACTTCCTCTCTCCACCAGATCATCTGCTGCCACATGATGTTACCTCTGTTTTGGACCAGCGGTCAAACTCACCTGTTGCTTTTCTGTTTTTTTCACTGACACTGGTCTACTCCACCATTACACTACTGCTGAACACTCACCTGCTCCCCCCTTCCGCTCAATGCCTCTCCGCAGCACTCTGAAAATAGCAAAAGCTTGGACATCTCACCTGCCTGCCCTCCTGTTCGCAGTTTCCCCCAAGAACACTGGGAAAGACAGAAAAGGTCAGACAACTTGGTTCATTCATCTTCACTTATTAGTTGCACCAGCAAAAATTAAAGTGAACACACATTTCATTAGCTGACTAACAACTGCCACAATGTACTGATAGCTTGGATTTAGGCTTAACATTCCTCAATGACCCATTAATCTTGCTTAGCAGCGCACCTCTCGGGTACAAGTTCAAACAGGCAGTCTTTACTTGATGTTACAAGTGTCAGGTACAAGGGAATTTAACATGAGGAATGTCTGAGCATTTCATTCAGTCAGCAAAGACAATCTGGCAGAGTAAGGATGTAGTCATAGCACAGTTACACTCACCCAAGTAAGCTTCAGTTTGTCTCAGCAGCTCAACTGTTCTGGCTTAGTTAGGACAATTTTAGTAAATGGTGAAATATCCTGTCACCTACTTAATGGATTTATCACTCAAGACAGCTATTTTGTAGTCAACTGTTGATGAGGAAGTGTCCAAGTTCTATTAACAAGTTCAAGTCCAAGTTCTCCCTCTACCAGACACATAAATAGTAACTGGTGATTAGTTAAACAAAGTGGACTTACTCAAGCACAGTACGGACCACTTGGTGTGAGTACACTTAGAGTGGATCCCGCACATGTCACATCAAGCAGTCAAATGCTTGGAAACAACAAGAGAAAGACAAAAGTAAGAAACTAGAAAATTATGGGAACAAAAGGGCCTTTTGTCAGATTGATCTGTGCGAGGTGTGGTGAAAGATTGAGGACGCAGTAGACGAAGGGTGAATGCAAAATCCAGAATTTATTCCATGAAAAGAGCTCCTAAAAGGCAGTCCAGAAAAAGGGTTAGGTTCAGGGAAAACCACAAGGAAAACCAGAGCTAGTGGGCCAACTTAACAAAAGGCAAGAGAAAACAGTGACGATAAACGTAACCAGGGAAGAGGAAACAGGAGAGGAACACAGCTATAACTAATCACAGCAAAAGCCAGACACTGAGACGTAAACTAAATACCAAACACTAGACACAAATTACCAAAATAAAACAGGAAATAACCAAATAAGAGGAAGATCACTCAGAATAACTTCACACACAAAGGGCCATAAAACCTTTAAAAGAAATAAATTTCTTATTACTACAGAGTAGATGTGCTTTTACAATACTTTGGCTGATTACCAGATAAAAATCTATTACAAACAATTAAAAACTGTCTAAAATCTTTATTCTCAGGTCTGAACTTCAAGCTCACTTGGATTTCTTATGCATACTAAATAGTAGAAGCATGAGTCAAGTAATATGGAGTTAATTAGTGACACCAAAACTGCTGTTATATTTTTAATCACTGACAATAGTGAGCATCTGTCATCCATTGTGCTTTTTTATGTCAAATAGATACTAGAAGCTGAAGCAGTTCAAGCGCAGAACAGCTCTGCTTGTATTAGTACACTGACATCGGCTGTTTCACCCTTCACCATCATTGGCTCAGACAGCAGCTGTACGGCAATCAGCTGACTAGTCGCATCCAATCATGTTCACGCTGTGTACAGCATGGCCTGACACTTCTCACTAATATGTTCATGCCAACACTATTTACTACCACATCTCTCTGTTCAACATCTTCCACCTTGTGTACTATATTTTTGGAGCGGCAATTAGATTAAGATGTACTGGTTGTTTTTTAAGCTTACGGACTCTCTTTGTTTTCTGTGAGTAACTTCAAAGAGCAAAGCATTTGCAACCAGAATTCTTTTGGAAGTGTTTCTGATGGAAATTACAGCTTTTCTGGAAACCCTCACTTTAACCTCCTTAGACCCGAACTCTTCCATGGCATGCATTTTTAATTTCTCTTTGCTATTTGGGCTGTTTGGGACCTGATTAATGTAAAAACATAGAATTACCAGATTTTTTTTTAACTTTGTTTGTTGTTTCTGAGAGAAATGCGATCCACATATGAGGATATTTGCTTTAAATTTCAATAGAACAGAGGCACTATAATGTCCTCGTAAGTGGAAATCAGACCCTTATAGAGCAAATTTTTGTATTTTGGTCTAGACATCCCAAAATGTGATGTCCAGATATGTGGAAGCCAGGTCCTAGGAGGTTAACCTTGACCTTTAGAGCAAATATTTTCAATCTAACGATATCAAACGCAGAGACAAGACTGTTTTTGTCAGTGACATCAAAACTGCCAAAACGTCATGAAATCATTTTCTGATCTAAACAGCAGGAAATGTGTTTAGGTCGAAGCCAAACTGTGGCCATAATTATTGGTCCACTCTTTTGAGCCATGTTGCTGTGCCTTAAGCGAACCGTGATGAATAGAACAGCATCTGTTGACATGACGTCAGAATGGGTTCTTAAATGGTGTCAAAAATCAGTCAAAAACAGCCTGCTTGATGATGACTTTTATGTGAAGGTCAAATAGAAGATCTGCATTGACCCAAAGGCTTTTGTGTCCTCTTTTTTTTTCTTTTGACTCTCTCTCTCTCAAAAAGATGGAGGGGGTCAAGCAGCAGGGTGGGGGTAGGCGGTAGTGACTTGACATGAATTGTAAATGAGTGAATAAAAGTGTGGATGCGAGTGTCCATCTACACAGCACTGCTTCAGCCCTTTTCCCTTCTTTTTTGCTTACTTCGATTTTATACTGTCTTGTAAGCATACCTAAATGTTAATAATTCTAGTGCTTGCAGATGCATTTCTACCAAGCTCCCTGTTTTCTTGCAGACTCAAAGGCCTTGAACTGTCAGTGTCTTCCCCCCTGAGCACATACAGCGCACTGTATCAACTTTCTGGTTCAGCAGCTTTGATAATAATCTGACCTCACCTGTTTGGTTGACTTGGGGAGTTATGATTTTCATTCTGCATGCTGTATGAACACCGCAAAGTGGGAGTAAGTATTCATCTCGCAGCCGCATCCTTGCTTTATTTTGCAACGGTTATATTGTGGCAACAATCCTCCTGTAATGCAATGTCATCTGATGCTGTTTTGTCCTGGATTGAAGCCATTTTCTACAGATCACTGCCAATTAACATTAAAAGCAAGCAAGATATGGCACTAATGTTGCCTGATAAAGAGCGCGCACACACACAAGCACACACAAAGAACAACACGTGAAAAGGTCACGATGACAAGGTGATAAGCCGGTGATAGATATGAACTTTGGCAAAAAGCAAAAGCCAAAATAACCGCCAAATATTGCTGAATTTAATAGAAAGCAGAAGAATGTGCTCGCTCCATACATAACGGTATAGTGAGTGTCATGAAATAAGGATATTCCTCAGAAATAAGTCGCTATTATGGATCTGATTTATTCAAAGTGGCATTTCAGAAAATGTGTGCACAGCTGACAGACCTGAAGTAGGTTATTTGTACTCCTACACCTAATACACTGTGAAAGTCTGGGGCACATCTGGCTCTCTTTCAGCTTTTACTTCTGCCTGGAGGCTGTGTTTCCTTATCATGCCTCATCTTTTGTACACTATGTTTTACTGCCCTGACAAGACACCAGAGGTAACAAGTACATTTACTCAAGTAAGATGTATTTAAATGCAGATCTGAAGTTCTCTAGGTCTTTAATTAATTAATTTAAAAGGAGTGTAAAATGTTTAGATTTACTTCTAACTGCTACAAACTTTTGTACTTTTACTTAAAAATTTTCCCTTTCCTAGATTAAAAAAAAAACAAAAACAGATTCCTTACATCTCAGTATATAATTATTGGTCGTATGCTGCCAGAGTGATACAGAGGGAGAATTGTAGGACACAGGAGATACTTTAAACTATCTTGAAATTATTCTTTAAGTAGAATAAATGGATGCAAACTACTATATGCCACAAGGCTGAATGCAAAGGTTTGATTTTGATCTGAGTGCTGTATGTCTTCCTCCTCTCTCTCTCCCTACTTTCTTGTATCACTTGGTCTAGTCTCTTGTTATCTAATAAAGGTGAAAATAGTTATCCATTTTTTCTCACTTATCCAATTCAAGGTCTCCGGGAGTGGTTCACGCTTAATATAATAATATAATATTGCTTTATTTGGAAAACTGTCAACTAAATATGGTCATTTTGTATCGTACACTTGCAAAATCTGACTCCTGCCTTTTACGTTTAAGTCCCTGAGATGCCAGCAGATGTTGGATGCCAGCTCATGTGGATGATGGTCCTCCATGCTGCAAAGGTTTCACCATGGCAACGCTTTGGCATGTGCCAACGAGGCCCCTGGCAGCACTCGCTCTCCTCCTCAGCGATGTGGCAACCCCGGTGTTCCAGGCCACCACATTGTTTCAGCAGTGATTAATTACTGTCCTGATGAAATGTGAAGGCTCTGGAAATGTCACAGGGATGACACGAGCTTGTCAGTGTGGGCCAGCAGGGAGCAGCGTATCACACACGGACATTTGGAAGGGTACAAAGTACCAACCATTATTATCTGAGCCGGTATCAACCAATTCAAATTAATTTGTCATGCAACTATTAGCTCACAGCAAGAGCAGTAAACATCTGATTGTACTTGTTATTTTAATGCCCACAAACACTGAGCTCTTTGGTTTCTCTAGGCTGTAAGAACACAATACCATCTCATGCAAACATACTGTATGTTTGAGATGTCTGCATAAGTCTTTAATCCATATTTTTCCTAGTGGAAAAAAAGCAAAGGAAGGTATCGCTTGATGAAAACCACAAATGGCATACCGAATTTCCCTGATGAATTGGTCCATTTACTGAAATAAATTGAATTGATGCAAAGGATCCCAGAGGAGCAGAAAATTGTTCAGCTATGGATGAAAACCTTCGCCGAGCTTCAGCAGCTACAAGCAGCCAAGCTTATTTTGTGTTACAGAGCTACTTATTACACGTAAGACTTGTAAAGATGTGCTGACAGCCTCTGTTTATCCCACTTAATAAGAGCAGATTTTTTTATTTTTTTTGTCTCTGAGCTCAAATGTTTGCTAATTAACTTGGGACAAAAAGAGGAACAAAAGCAATTATTTAAATGAAAGACTCAGATTTCCTTTTGCCATCATATGAAAGATATCATGTGTTGAAGCTCAAATGATGAGCCTCCATCACAACAAGTATCTATATGGTGAAGAAGATCTCTAGTGGTGTTGAAAACGAGTATTTCTATGACTGAGCAGACACAAGCATTAATTCATGGTTTACCATATGTTAAAAAAAAAAGCTGGAGATGCGTTGTTAGACTAATTACTTGTTAGGGTTACAGTTTTCAAAGTCACTTTCAAGAATCCTTAAATGGCAGGGCGCATATGCTTGAGCCTGTGAGAAGCATCATTGTCAGAATTTATTGATTTTGATCTTGTTTTCTTAGTTTCCTCTTTTGGCAACAAATGGTGGTATATCCATCTCTCGTGAGTGCTACACTGAGGTTGCGAAACATATGGCAAAGCACCAGAGTGAATGTGGGAGCAGATGCTTTTGGTTAATTGAAATGCATCTGATCTTGAATGATTAGTGTCCATCAGAGCATTTCCTTGTTTGGTGTGCTAATGATCGGGCTGCTGTGACAGCGTGTTTCCTCATGCTGATTTTATGGGAAATTTAGCCACACACCATTACCACTTCCAGATCACTGATGTCAGCATTGTAGGTCAATTTTTGAGTAGCATCAACTCATCTGGATAGACCGAGAACAACGCAGTTCATTCAGCAACGTCAGTGCTGTATGTTTACTCGGGATGCATCTGTTTACTTATAAATGGATGCACCACAGCAGTAACTCAAAACAGAAGGGATCAAGATGGATAAACATGTTGTGTTTGGGGGTTTTCAAGGTTTAACAAACAAGTATTTATTTATTTACTTATTTATGATGCACCTATGACTCAAGCACATAAACCAGAGATGTCAAACTCATTGTACATTGTAGACTACTTTGATCTTAAGTGGACTAGACCAGTCAAACTCCCCTTTATGTCAGTGTAAATAAGCTTAACTACACATTTAATCTCTTAAAAGTGTTAATGTGAGGGAAAGAGATGCAATTTCTACAGTCAGTCTCAGTTTTTCAACATGAAAAATTCATGTTTTGTTGGGTGAGGATCGACCGTGATGACTTGTAGTGACTCATAAACCTCTTTTCCATTATTACCTCCTCGGTTCGACTCGCCACGACTCGACTCGGATCGACTGGTTTTCCATTACAATTTAGTACCTCCTAATGTGCGTGGTTGTTGTCATAGCAACACAGGTGGATGTGGAGGCACAAATATACCTGCTGCTTGGTCTGTGGCTTTTTGTCAGACTCAGGAACCGCATCGTCATTTTTTGTAGCCATTTCCCTCATTGCCGGGTTTCAAAAAGGGCGGTTTTGATTTTCGTGAATGAGACACTCTCACAACTCATCGAGACTGACCAGCCAATAGGTGGCATGCAGTCTCATGACGTCATATTTTAGTACCTGTTCTGATCATTTCGAACCCTGGCTGACCAGGTACTAAAAAAGTATCTGGTACCAGTTACTGTGACATAATGGTCAAAGTAAACTGTAGCACGATTTGAATGGTTTACACATCATTTATCTTTGAAGAAGTCTCCACTAGTTTGAAAGCTGCCCAGCTATCATCGTGGACTTTAAAACTTAAATTAGTTTGATGTTTTGTTTTTGTTGTTTCAGTGTTCTTTCATTATGCAGAGGTTGAATGCGTTCCCTTAAAAATGTACAACAGTCAGTTGAAAGACATCAGAAGTCTGAAACAAAAGATAGAAACTATCTAATCAGCTAAATGGCAAATTACCAACTAAAACAGGTCATTTCAATAAATATCTGATGGAGGATTTGCCCATTAGGCCCTTTAACTGTTACAGACAGCACCCATCTATTTCTGACTTGTTCATTTCTGACATGGAAGAGGTGGAGCGTGACATTGCAATTAGATACAGTGCAAAAGACTTCAAAGACACTAACAGTTTTCACTCAATTTTCACAGCATCCCTGCTCAGCGT
The DNA here is from genome assembly GCF_965226115.1 of Aulonocara stuartgranti. Classification (NCBI taxonomy): domain Eukaryota; kingdom Metazoa; phylum Chordata; class Actinopteri; order Cichliformes; family Cichlidae; genus Aulonocara; species Aulonocara stuartgranti. The sequence goes on along the minus strand of NC_138955.1, from coordinate 7,052,627 downwards.
CATCAAAACTGAGATTGGCATCAAACCATAAACAAAATGAAAAGTCTTCAGTATCGTGTTTTTCAGGTATACAACTGATCAGTCACTATCAACACATGTTAAGCTGTTTGTCAGTCAGATATCGGTT